>NC_089849.1:36207303-36535914 GCF_035609145.1 Eleutherodactylus coqui
CGCTCACCAGTGCTGCTGCAGCTTCCTTCAGGTCCACGCAACTGTTCTGGCCGGGAATCGAAAAATCCACGCCTCCTGGAAGCACTGCCTCTGATTGGTTGACGCTTAGCTATTCAGAAAAGAAAAAAAGCTCAGCACTACCCAATGGAAATATATCCCAATAGAAATGTATAGGTGCACATTAAACCATGGCTGCAACATACAGTAGAAGCAGAAACCAAAAATGGCAACAACACGCAAAATGAACTTACTATCAGAGGTATACATACTTTTATAATCAATACTCTAACCACATTAAATAATGCAAGGTTCTTGGTATATAATTTAAAACATAAGCCCTACCCCCCAAAAAAGCCCTAGCTGCAGTAAAAAAAAAAAGGATACATCAGCTAGAAGAGCTCACCAGTGCTGCTGCAGCTTCCTCCAGGTCCCCGCAACTGTTCTTCATCTCTTCTGGCCAGGGATTGAAAAATCCACGCTTCCTGGAAGCACTGCCTCTGATTGGCTGACGCTTAGCCAATCAGAGCCAGCACTCGATGAACCAATCACAGCCATTCATCAAGTGCTGGCTCTGATTGGCTAAGTGTCAGTCAATTAGAGACAGTGCTTCCAGGAGGCGGGGATTTTTCAATCCCCGGCAAGAAGAGATGAAGAAGAACAGTGCCTGGACCCAGGGAGAAGCTGCAGCGACGCCAGACAGCATTTCTAAGGTGATGTATACTTTTTTTCGTTTAGGGCTTTGACAGTAGGATTTCTTAATGTCAAAGTTGAATCGCATCACACAAAAACCTCATTTGCATGCGATGCCACAGTGAGGAAGGCTCCATAGGGAAATATGGGCTACAAAACCTCGCTTGTCACGTGTATATCGCGCAGCTGGTGAGGTTTTGGACTAGTAATGTCGCGTGCTACAAAACATCGCAAATGTGAAAGAACCCATAGGAAAGCATGGGCTTCACATACATGCGATTTATGGCATTGTCCCATCACGAGAAAATTGCGCGACTTGATTGCCCGTGTGAAGGAGGCCTTATGCACATATTACGTGTTAATTACAGACAGAAGCCTACATCTGAGAGAAGTCCTCCAACCTTTGGCCCTACAACTCCCCCATCTATGGACTTGTAAGATCCTCTTCCAAAAGGAGCCACTACTTGGTGCAGATCACGTGTTAAACACAAGGCCCACTGCCTTGTGTTATGTGGCCCGCGGTGTGCCGACGCCACTCATCACTGCAGCAATTACCAGCTGTAGTGCCGCAGCTCCCCACTGGTAATTGCGCTGTTACCGCTGATCCTGGCGCACACTGACGTCAATGTGCAGCCAGGATCCTCCTCCCGAGTCCCCTGCTCTTCAGTTCTGCAGGAGAGGACACGTGCCGGGCTACACACTGATGTCAGTGTGCATCCGGGCTCAGCGCGATGAGACGGGGAGCGGCGCTGACAGAAAAGAGGAGGTAAGTATACAGGTTAGGGGGGGGGGGGGAACTATTATTACTGAGGATGGGCTTATTACTACTTAGGGGGGCTTATTATTGAGTGGGGGCTTGCTATTATTACTGGGGGGGGGGTTATTATTAATGAGGGGGGGTTATTATTATTACTACTGAGGGGGGGCTTATTATTATTACTGAGGGGGGCTTATTATTACTACTGAGAGGGGGGTTATTATTAATGAGGGGGGGTTATTATTATTATTACTACTACTGAGGGGGGGCTTATTATTATTACTGAGGGGGGCTTATTATTACTGAGGGGGGCTTATTACTGAGAGGGGCTTATTATTACTGAGGGGGTTTAATGTTTCTATGGGGGTATTACTACTAAGGGGGTTAATATTAGTAATTGGGCCACTGTGGGTGTCATTATTTTTACTGGGGCCACTATCAGGGTCCCTATTAGGGCTCGTTCACACGAGTGTAATTGTCTTTCGGTCGCACAAATACACTGCGTATTTGCACAATCGAAAATCGCTTATGCCTAAATTTGCGTACACAAAAAGGAATGCAGATGGGCCCACTGAGATGGTGCGCAAATATACAGTGTATACATAGGTTTCCTGCACATTCACCACGTATTTGCGCAGCCCATTCACTTCAATCGCCTATTGGGGTGCGTCGTACGTAACAAAATAGGTCATGCTGTGTGAAAATATACATGTGAATGAACTCATTGAAATCAATGGCTTTTATTCACTGCATTTTATGTATGTAAATACGCTTGTGTGAACGAGCCCTTACTATACAGTCTTAGGCCCCCTGTCCAGAGGCGGAAATTCCGTGGTGGGATTTCCCGCAGAATTTCCGCCCGTGGAAGCTGCCATAGGATTTGCGTTAGAAAACGCAATCCTAGGCAGACGGCTGCGGTTTGTCCACATGAAATCTCGCGCGGAAAACAAAGCGCTGCATGCTCTATTACTGTGCGGGGCTCGCAGAGGCCCGCACAGAAATGTCACTCCCCGGCCACTGGCTCTGCTCTGCGCCGGCTGGCTGGCACATCACAGAGCCGCGCGAGCAGGTGAGTGCTGCGCTGGTCCCTGCAGGGGCTTGGGTCGGGATCTGACCCGGCCATCTGCAGGCGGCCTTACAATCGGCCCTTTGAAGGTCACCATAAGCCTGATGTGGCCCTTGGTGAAAATGAGTTTGACAACCCTGGTGTAGATGATGCCTTTGAGCCAGGGACAGAGTTGGACACTGACCCTTAGATTTCTTTGTCCCTCTGATCAGCTATTGCAGAGTTGGATATGCCTCTGTTGTGCTTAGGAGATAATTAAACCACATCTTCAAGAACAAAAAAGAGACAGTATGCAAAAAAGGCTAAATAGAAAAACTCACCAATGTTAAAGTAATATCACAGTGAGAAGAAGTTATTGAAGTTCTGAGAATTTACTGGCCAAGAGACCCCAGCAACACACAGACCAGCAGGGTATGGCATTGTCTGTGGCTCACCCCTCAGCTCTTTCATTTATAATATAGGTAAGCACTATGGACCAATCATGAAAATAGAGATTAACTAAATATGCATGTATTAGTGAAAAATATCACCGGATATAAAAAGGTACAAATTTGGTTCTGGAAGCTTATATAACTAGGTTTTACTACGCATGCATGTGATGGATCTTTAACCAGAATGGAGCATCTGTATAAGCCCCCTCTTGATCCGATGTAACCTTGGTACTTTGTTCTTACGGTACGATCTTGCACTGCAGTTCCCCACAGCCCTCTCTTCTGAGTATCGCCCTTGAATATGTCTAAAGTGCAATGCTAGAAAATAGAGAATCATTAACATGACTGGCGCATTGTGATAACTCGATTTACAGCCTTGTAGTACATTGTAATTTAGTTATCATAATGCGTTAAATGTCAAGTTAATATCAACTAAAACTGTACATACACTCATTGTCAAAGAAAATCCCGGTCGGAATTCAATTAAACTTTCTGTGTGATTGTAACATTGCTATAAGTGAGTGATTACTATATCGGAGCAAAACGAACATTTATTACAGAAAATTGACCCCTTAAAAGAAGGCTCTAGTACCCTGTTATACCAGCTGTAGCTTGGATACAAGATGTGATACGGGTGGGCATGGAGGCTCTAATACCCTGTTATACCAGCTGTAGCTTGGATACAAGATGTGATACAGGCGGACATGGAGGCTCTAGTACCCTGTTGTACCGCCTCTAGCTTGGATACAAGATGTGGTACGGGTGGGCATGGAGGCTCTAGTACCCTGTTGTACCGCCTCTAGCTTGGATACAAGATGTGGTACGGGTGGGCATGGAGGCTCTAGTACCCTGTTGTACCGCCTCTAGCTTGGATACAAGATGTGATATGGGCAGGCATCGAGGCTTACAGGTTCAGTTTGGTATCCTATGGAATATCGCTCCACATTTGCTGTAACTGAACCTCTAGATCATGCAAACCTCATAGGCTGTCCAAGTTGGTCGCATACATGTTCTATCAGTGATAAATCTGACGACCGGGCAGCCACAGAAGTGTGGCAATGTTGTGGAGGCTCCTGTGACACCCTTGCTGTGTTCGCCAGAGTATTATCCTGCTTGAAAATGCCTCTTGGAAGCCGCCATGAGAGGAACACATGTGGCTGCAGAATGTCCTGAACATATCACTGAGCTCGTGACGATGGCTCCCAGCCCATCACACCAATACTGGGGGCAGTGCATCCGTCAACAGCAAAGGTAGAATTGAGGCGCTCACCCCTAGATCGAACACGCCCGTCATCAGTGTCCAAACTAAACCTGGATTTGTCTCGGAAGACAACTTGGTTCTACTCCATAGCAGTCCAGTTTCTTTGTTCACGACACCACTGCGAACAAAAGCGATGGTGGATGGGTTCTGTAATGCCAGAAGTCCTTCAACCAAGCACCTTGAAATGTTTCAGACAGACACAGGGGGCCTGTAATGATGGACCCTGTCTCTGGCTGGCAGACAAAGAAACAGAACTGCTTGTGCTAATCAGACGATTCTCTCTACTGGTGGTCTACAAACGGCATCCTGAGTCCGATCACCTTGTGTGCGTACCCTCATGCATCCACAGTCCTAACAGTCTGGTCAGAAGGACCTAGGTGGCGGACAATCTGTCGATACAACCAACTAGCTTCTCCTATCCCAATAATGCGCCCCCTCTCAAACTCTGTTAACTGGACCAAATCTCTTCAATTCCATCGTAGAGGCATCTAGTGGCCAACAAGCTCTACACAACGGAAGAAAAGGTCACTACACACAAGGAGCCTCTGAGAGCCTTTTATAAGCCAAGGGGAACCACTTTTAGGGCCTCAGGTGACAAGACCGTTCATCTAATCACCACAACTCATCATTTGTAGATCTGCCTGAGATGGAATTTTACAAATAAAATCACATACTTTTTTTTGCTGCCTGGAAACCATCAAAAAGCCAGCTAGCTGCTGCTAACCATCTGATGGCATCTTCTACTTTAGCTTTGAATCTCCTGTAACAGAAATGTTACAGAATACATGGAACAATGCATGACGGGAAGATCTGACGCTCCTTGTGATAAACACTTCAGTAACCTGGAGTGCTAGTACACTATGACAGCCGCTACCATCTCCTTTGGCGATGAGTTAAGCATCCAACAACCCCTCCCAACCCAGCGTTGTCTCTACCAGTTAATCACATACCTCCATCTATTTATAGTGCCGCTCCACGTAATTCCCATAGACTCATTGCATGAGAGATTCGCTCTCTCCCTTTGCCAAGTCTCATTGTTCTGTCACAGCCGGAGCACTAGGCAAAGAGTAGTGTCTTCATCCTGCCACAATCTGCTCCCAGATGGATACTTTAAAGGAACACTAAATGTAAAAAAAATGTACCAAAAATAAGTATCCAATTCCCAGCATTTCCTTTTCCTTTCTACTAACCCCATCTTATCTCATACAACAAATTAAACTGAGAAATCTATTAAAGAAATCTTCCCTATGTCCCAGGAGATCATGGGTTGGAAAGGGTATAATTTCTCCTTAGGGAGAGCACCTAGTAGGTGTGAGGAGACTTATAAGGCCGTGCATGCTCCTCTGGGAAATTTATGCAAATGGGAAGTTTGAATGATGCCTCTACAGCGCCATCTATTGTAAGGCAGCATTGCTGCAAGTCAATGTCAGACCTTTTTACAAGCCTTGTAACAATGACTTAGAATGTAAGCCAAAGCCAGAATCTTTTCCTGAAGGACAACCATGCACAAACAGACTTACCTGATTGAGTGGCGACTCACACAGCTCTGAAAGTGCATTCGGTAATGCAAGCGGCTCCTGTCCATCAGTGCTGGCGATGATGGTGATCTGGATGAAGACAACAGAGCTTCGATCAGCGCCCAACTAGGGACCCTGGAGAGGAAAGTATGAACTTTTCAGGAGTTCCAGAGGAAACTACTAGTCCTATAGCAAAATACTTTGCCATTTGGCTTGCTGTGGTAAAATTTAGAGGTTCATACTGACCTCTGCCGATTCCCTGGTTTGTGCCGATCGGAGTTCTGTTGTCTTCATCCAGATCCCAGTGGACCAGCCATGTCCCCTTCCCTTGTGTCTGGCTGTAAAGGTGGTCGTACACATTAAATCAATATTGGCCAGACTCACCATCGTTGAATGAAACTGGCAGGATCGGCCAACCATGTAATTTGTACGGTTGTGGAAGAGATCAGCGAGAGATTAACCCTTGTGGTCTGTGCAGGATTTCTACAACACTGTTTCAGGAACATGCAGAACATTTTACAGTTTGACTAATATTGGGGGCGAGATAATATCCAGTCTGCTTGTATTATTAATTTCTAGTTTAGTGCTCCTTGAGGATGGAATCATACATTAAGTTTTTGAGCGAAAGCCAGAAGCTCATTCTGGAGATATGCAAATCTAAAAGAAAAACTTGTACTTTTTCTTCCTCCTGGATCCTCTTTTGGATTTAGCCCAAAAACTGCATCAAAAACTAGATTGTGTTTCCAGTCTTTTATCCCTTATCCATTGAATATGAGAAAAAAGACTAAATAGGGGTCCAACTCCTGGAACCACTGAACTACCCCCCCTCCCGAATGTGGCATGTGGAGCATGCATGACAATCGCTCCATTCATTGCTTATGGAGATAACGGAGCGATACACTTGGCTTTCTCTGTCAGGTCTATGGAACGGAATGCGGTAGTGGTTAAGTATGCACACAACCGCTCTAATCCCTAGGGCAGGGGTGTCAAACTCATTTTCACGGATGGGCACATCAACATTCTGGTTGCCTTTGAAGAGCCGTTTATAAGGGCTCATTCACACGGGTGGATTTGCTCTCCATATTACGTGTGTATTTTTTAATTCAACTTGTTTTTATTGAAAAGTTTTCCTTAACAATTGCACAAAGCTTTCCTTCGCATACAAGTTACATGACAATAACCCTATGTTCAAGGCAATTGTAATAGAGGTTATGTTCCGGGGGATTCATGACATATGCCCATCAAACAGTCCTCTGAGATTCTGGAACTGTGTCGGTCATAGGTTGCCAACCTGTATTGTATGGAAGAAAAGAGGGGGAAAAAGGGGGAAGGAGAAAAGTTGAAAGGGAGGGAGGAACGAGAGGTGGGGGTGGCACCGGGGGATGGTTTAAGAGAGAGGATATGTTCCCATTTCATAGCCTCTCCGGGGGGTTATGTCTGTTCTGTGGTAGTGTTGTAGGTTCATCGCGACATATCTGGTCAAAGGGAGGGAGCGTAGGCTATATTTTACTGCTTTCAGTAGTTGCGATACTGCCAGTTCAGGTAGATCTGTGGTCCATTTAGAGAGTGCTGTTTTGGAGGCTTCGTGGTTCATTTGTGGCAGAGTTTAGTCATTTGTTTACGTGCGTTAGTGGGATGTTTTAATTGGGACTGGTTTGACCATAGTCATTCGCTCGGAGGTATTTTCAACAATACTTTGTTCACAGAGCTCCTCGCTGTAGGTACGGGAAAAAGGTTATGGGGGCTTGCGGGTACTTGGCTTGTAGTTCTCCTATCGATAGTACTTCATGCGTGTTTTTGTGTAGTTAGCACCCAACTTTGGTTATTCCTCCCCTGTGCCCAGATCGGAATTCTCTGTGCAATGTATTAGTCTGAAAGTGTGGGTTGTTCATCAGTGTTAGATATGGGGAGAAGTTTGGGTGTAGAGAGGTGGCCCTACAAAGTTTCTGCCATGCCTTCCATGTAGACATCAGTAGGGGGTTGTCCCCATGGTCTTTCGGGATTGATTGGTATGTAGGAAGTTGGGAAGAGCCATCTGAGGGATGAGCTTCTGTTCTATTTTTGTATAGAATATACAGATGTTTGTTGTAGCCAATCTATGGTTATCCTGGTTATCGCCGCGACGTGGGAATTCCACCATTTTGAACAAGTGACATCTGCCTATATATGAGAGAGGGAGTTTCCGCCATTTTAAGAGGGTTTGTCGCAATGCTGTTATGTACGGTTTTATGTTGGCCTTGTATATTTCATGGTATTTCCTTAGTATGCGGACCCAGAGGTATGTGATGAGCCGTATGCACCATTGGAAGGGGTTCTGGTGGGTCCATTTTGGGGTGTGTGAACCCCTTAGTAAAGATGCTTCCATCTTCCCCAGGTTAAGAGTGTATCCTGACAGCGGACCCAGTTCCTTCAGATCTCTGAGAATTTCTGGGAGCGCGTTAGCTGGGTCTCTGATGCAAATTAGTACATCATCTGCAAAGGCACTTAGCGAGATGTTTGGGTGGTATGTGGGAGGAGATGCTGATGGTGAACGTGGTTGAAGGTTGAACAGTAAGAGGTCTAAAAATAAGTTAAAAAGAAGGGGCGACAGTGGACAACCCTGTCTGGTTCCCCGGAACATGTCTATTGGTTGTGTGTTGTGTCCGTTTATTGAGGTGTTACTTGTGTATTTTTTATGCGCGTAATATAGGCAGTTTAATCCCCATTGATATGCATTGGGTTTATTCAAAATGTGATTGATCCCAGTAAGAGAAACCAAGTAATCTGGTAGATATGATACCTTTTAATGGCGAACAGAAATACATTATATTATTATGAGTTTTTGAACCTCTCTTCCTTAGGCATAATGAAATAGATCCGAAGAGGCATGCATTATATATATATATATATATATATATTACACACACGTATACACATACTTATAACAAGGCACAGACATGAATGTGATTAATTTGCACTTAAAAGAATACCACAACAGGAGTAGATAAATAAATACTTAAATTGTTCACTGATAAAGATGTGAAGGTTTTATGGTCCCTGAATTAATGTTAGGGGGTCACCAAGGATCAGTCTTATCTGTGCTATAGATTTCTCATACTTCCCATTCAGCATGAATCCTCTTGAAGAATTTAACCCTGTGTTGACAGTGTCAAAAGTTGGTATGAATTTGTACTTCGAAATTCTTCTATGGTTTTGTGATTTGAAATACAAGTTTATCTACTCACCCTGTTGTGGTATTCTGTGCCATGCCTGTGCCTTGTCATAAGTATGTGTGTGTGTATATATATATATATATTATATTATATTATTTCATTACGCCTGAGGAAGAACCCTGAGAAGTTTGAAAGCTCGCTATGACATCATGTATATTTGTTATCCATTAAAAGGTATCATATCTACGAGATTACTTGGTTTCTCTTACTGAGAACAATCACATTTTGCTCTACTGGCTAACACCGTACCAAACTTTTTTCATTATACCTAATGAATATTCAAACATGCATTTTTCACGCGTGTATCGTACACGTTTAAAGAAAAAAAAAAATTGCAACGTCTTATTTTGGTCCGTATTGCAGACTGAAATTGCCTATAGGATACACTGCATATTTAAGCATGAAGCACGAGAAATCTGTGGAACCTTCTTGCGTTTTTTTTGCATGTGAAAAACGCAGTGAATATGCATGCAAAACAGAAATGCAAGAAGGTGCATACACGGCGAGTACGCACAGGTTTCAGTCCATGAAACATTGCGTATTTCATGGACCAAAACGGCACATGCCCGTTTGAATGAGCCCTCAATGTAACTACTCCTTAACACGGCTATGGTGCTCTCTGCACTATAATAGGTGTTTCTCTGCTTCCACCTCTTGAGCACTGAGCTTCCTACCTTGAAGGGTGGCTATTATGCCCAGGTCGGGCTGTCAGATGTGCCGCCAACCTGCGAGTCATTGAATAGAGCCATGTGAAGGTGCGGGACGGGGCTCAGAATCCAAGATCACACTTGCCCCCTACGCTGGCACCGCTTTCCCTGCCAAGCACTGGGTGCGTTCTCCAGGGAAAATGGAAAACCTGTCCTGTGTTCGGGCCTAGTCAAAGGCCACATACAATGGCGTCACGGGCTAAATTCGGCCTATGGGCATTGAGTTTGCCACATGTGCCTTACGGGAACACTGAGTGCGCTGTTCTCATGATTCTTGGAGGTCCCGGCCCTCATTCATTTCTCATCTATCCTGGGAATAGATGCATAAAACTGACCATATACTTGTTAGGACGCTAGCAGCACATGTGTTCCGAGTGCCCCCCGAATCTTGGTTTGCCGTCCGGGTGTCATTTCAGCCTGTGGCTTTCTGAAAGTCCCCTAGGCTGCCATAAGTGAATGCCTGTGACTCCACTTAATAGAACACTGGTCATTACAGTATACTGCAATACTATATTATTCCATTATACTGTATAAACGATCAGACAACCGTAAGTTCAAGTCCGACCCTAAGGGCCCTTTTATTCTGAATGATAATCATTCATATTCTCCCTGGATTGTGATTTTTTTTATATTTTTTTTTGCTGGGCTCACCCAGTCTTCAAGAAAAAAAAAATGGATAAAATTGTAAGCACCCCAGAATGGTACAAAAAAAACTGCAGATCACCTTGCAAAAAACAAGCCTTAATCAACATCATTCATGGGGAAGGAAAATAAAAACCCTTTAAAAAATTTTTTTACTTTCTGTTGTCATCTTTGACCCCATAAAAAAGTTTAGTACAATATAAAAAGTAAAATTGGTATCGCCATAATCATACCGACGCCACAGAATAAAGCAAACATGTAATTTTTACTGCACCATTGTTTTAAAAGCAAACCGCCCCTAAAATGGCACTATTGCGTATTTTTTTCAATTTCTCTCCACTTACAATTTTTCTAAAGTCTCCAAATACATTATATATAAAATGGTACCAATGAAAATTACAACTGTAAATAAGGCGTTCAAAAAATAGGAGAGATGTTTTTTTTTTTGTTGTTTGTTTTTTAAACCCCCTCTATATGATGTACATTTCCATCATGCAGCTTCGGGGTATGTATGAAGAGAGATCGCGAGGCGACCTCTCTTCATACAGCGCCATGCAGCCGATCGCGGATATTAGCCTTTTAAATGCCCTGAACATCCTGTAGTCTGTCCCCCCCTCCCCCCTTGAGATCACAAGGAGCCGTGCGGGTATCATGGCAGCCCCGGTCCTCCTGAAAGGCCCCAGGGCTGTATCAGCAGACTGCCTATCAAACCATCCCCGTGGGATGGCTTGTTGGACTGCTTGTCAGATTGCAGTACTGCAGGAGCGATCAAAGTATTGCTAGTTTATGGTCCCCTAGGGGGGCAAAAAAAGTAAAAATCTGTTAAAAAAAAACAAAAAAAAACTTTATTGATCTATTAATAATAAAAGTTTAAATCACCCCCTTTTTTACATATCTATAATAAAAAAATCTAAATCATAAAACAAAAATACATATTTGGTATCGCTGCTTCCGTGAAAGTCCGATCTATCAAAGTAACACATTATTTAGTCGCACGGTGAACGTCATCTGAAAAAAAAAATAAAGAACACCAGAAATGCACTTTTTCAGTCACCCTATGTCCCAGAAAACAATGTAATAAAAAGCGATCAAAAAGACGTACGTATTCTGAAATGGTACCAACATTAACTACAGGATGTCTCGCAAAAAAAGAGCCCCCGCACAACTACGCCAATGGAAATAGTGGCAGAAAATAATGTAACAAAATGAAATGTCTTTGAAAAAAAAAAAAAAGTAGTACAGCAAAGAAAAAAAAAAAACTATACCAGTTTGGTATCGTAGTAATCGTACCGGACCATAGAATATAGTTATGTTATTTTTGTTGCAGTTTGTGCGCCGTAGAAACAAGACGCACCGAAAGATGGCGGAATGTGGTCTTTTTTTTTTCATTTTACTTCACTTAGAATTTTTTTTACGTTTTTCAGTACATTATATGGTACATTAAATAGTACCATTGAAAAATACAACTCGTCCTGCAAAAAAACAAGACCTCAAACAGCGGCGTCGATGGATAAATAAAGGAGTTACGATTTTTTAAAAGGGGGAGGAAAAAACGAAAATGGGAAAAAAAGGCCACGTCATTAAGGGGTTAAAGTGGCGCACTCAGACCAGTTATTTAAAAAGGTGAAGAAAAATACATTCGTAGCTGGTAATGCCGTCACTCGGGCCTTGTGGTGACGTGAATGGCGCCATCTCCACTGCTCCATCAGCATGATAGCAGATGTTCATAGGAAGGCTGCTCTGTAGACCAGTGGCTGAGGGATCCCATCCGCAGCTCAGCAATGTGTCCCTCCTGCAGGCATCCAGATCAGATCTGCCATGTGTGTTGATGCGTGACTGCCCTGCGCACTTCCCCACCGCTCCGAGGCGGACACTTTCATGATGTGTCATTCGAATCGTCAAACTGTTTTCCTTCCTGTATTTTGTTGCAGTTCCTCGCCGACTAGAATGGTTCACATCTACATTTGTCAGGTTTAATCTAAAGGCATGTGGCCATATTTCCGTCCATATGCGGTCAGTGCAATTCTGCTGACAGCACACAGCCCTATTATTTCCTATAAGGCTATAGCAACTTACGCAGTGCGCCTCCAGCCTTACTTTTATATATCATGGGGTTTAGTGACACGGGCATGCAGGGCAGGATGTGTATGTTTAATTCTTAACGGATTATCAAATGCAGATCATTGTATATTGGACAGATTTTTATTTTTAGAGTACCGTTCCTGAGCCCGTCTACTGGTTTCCTGTTTTTAGGGATGAGTTTTCATGAAGACCTCCATCGTATCGGTGCCAAAGAAGGACTAAAGGGAAGGAAGCTGCAGAAAGCCATGGAAAGCTTTGCCTGGAATATCACTGTCCTAAAGGTATGTGGTTCACTGCAGCCATCTAGTGTTCTATCATAATACTACAGCTGTAATCACTGCAGATCGATAACATTGGGCTCCATTTACACTGGCATCTTGACTTCAGTCGTATCACTGACAGATAATGCCACCAGTTAGGATTCTGGTATTTTTGATGACAAGATTAATGTTAAAGGCTGCACTCATTTTTCTATCAAAGATACCAAAATTCCTGATGGAAAGCGCATAGTGCAAATATGCACAACCTGAAATGGAATCGCACAGAGGGTTATGGTTTTTTAGCATTCTCACTTTGGTAAACTTTTTGTATCCAGACGGGGCACTTCTAGAACCCATCAGCAGTGTAGTTGTAGCAAGGCCCAAGGCCATCTCTGCTACACAGGAGCAGCAGTCTTAGAACTGGCATGTGGCGATTTATTAACCCTGGTACAGACTTTGCATCGGGGCCCAAGATCTTTAAGTTATGACTAGTGGTTCTTGGGGCTGGGAAGAGGAGCCGTATTTGCTCCATACATTGAATATTGTTCTCTAACTTTTAACCCCTTCTCTAGTAGCCAGCTGTTTAACCCCTCAGAGGATGTAGTCAATAGCTGCTGTTGCACCAAAGTTCCAATGGAATCTACAGCTGTGGCCAAAAGTTTTGAGACTGACATAACCTTTGGTTTTCACAAAGTTTGCTGTTTCAGTGGTTTTAGAACTTTTAGTCATAGAAACGAAGAAAACTTACAGCAGAAAAATGTCCAATCAGAAGGGGCTTCATCAGAGAAAATACTCTACAGGGATTGGACTGCAGAGGACTGGGGTAAAGTTATTTTCTCTGATGAAGTCCCCCTTCAGACTGTTTGGGACATCTGGAAGAATGATTGTCTGGAGATGAAAAGGTAAGCGCTACCACGAGTCTTCGGTCATGCCAAGAGTAAGGCCCAATGTCCACAGGCAAAATAGAATTAGTAAATTCGTGCGGGTCTCCCATAGGGAATCATTGGACTCCCACAGGTAATTAAATATCTGAGGATGTAATTTTTCCTTGGCGCGCGGATCGCACGTGCGGGAAACCACCCACAGCATGCTCCATTTTGTGCAGTTTTCCCACATGGACGGCTCCCGTTAAAGCCAATGGAAGCTGTCCGATCCCGTGGCACACCCACAGCTGTTAATTGTGCTGTGCCGCGGGAAAGCAGGACTTCATAAAAACAAGTGTGCACGGCACAAGTGCGCGGCATGCTGCCAGCATTCCAAGCACATCTGATGGGCAGGAAAAAAAAGTTCTGTCCACGATGGAGGGGAGACACGCAGCGTCCAGACAGGTGATTATTATCTATTTCTTGGCCTCATGTCTGCGGGCCAGGAGGGACCCGCTGTGGGATTCTGCACGGGGAATACCTGCGAGCCTGAATTTCCTCGTGGACATGAGGCCTTAAGCATCCTGAGACCATTCATGTGTGGGGTTGCTTTTCATCTAAGGCAGTGGGCTCACTCACAGCCTAAGAACATGGCCATGAATAAGGAGTTGTACCTAAATATCCTCCAAGAACACCTTCTCCCAACTATTCAGAAGCAATCTGGTGATAAACAATGCTTTTTCCAGCATGATGGGGCACCATGTCACAAGGCAAAAGTGATAACTAAGAGGCTCGGTGAACAAAACATCTCATTTTGTGTCCATAACTAGAAGATGAATCCCATTGAGAACCTGTGGTCAATCCTTAAAAAGCAGGTGAACAAAAAAAACACAGACATTATGATAAACTCCAAGCACCCATTAGGCAAGAATGAGTTGCCATTAGAGATGAGCGAACATACTCGCTAAGGACAATTGCTCGATCGAGCATTGTCCTTAGCAAGTATCTCCCCGCTCGGAAGAAAAGGTTTGGCTGCTGGGGCGGGTGAGAGGTGAGTTGTGGCAGTGAGCAGGGGTGAGCGGGGGGAGAGAGGGAGAGAGAGATCTCCCCTCCGTTCCTCCCCGCTCTCCCCCGCCGCCGGCAGCCGAATCTTTGCTCCGGAGTAGGCAGGTACTCGCTAAGGGCAATGCTCGATCGAGCAATTGCCCTTAGCGAGTATGCTCGCTCACCTCTAGTTGCCATCAGTCAGGATTTGGCTCAATAGTTGATATTCCGTATGCCAGGGCGAATTGCAGAAGACTTGAAAAATAAGGGCCAGCACTGTACATATTGAGTCTTTGCCTAAACTTGATCTATTTGTTAATAAAAGTTTAAAAATGTCTGAAATGCTCATAATTGTACTTCAGCATACCAAAGAAACATCTGACTAAAGGATCTGAAGCAGCAAACTTTGTGAAAAACAAAAATGTGTGTCAGTCTCAAAACTTTTGGCCACGACTGTACAGAAAGAAAGACTAAAAACAATTGTTTGGCCCTGACTTTGACACGTGGCAGTTGCTAACGACGGTCAGCGGTCAAAAACAGCTGATAATGATGGGTATGGATCGGTTTTGCCTCCTGAGCCCACTCAATACACTCTTCACAACGTATAGATCAACGTTATGCAGTCAGGAGGGAGTTAACAGGCCCATATATAGTGTGTATATAGGTGTATATAGTGGTTGTCTACTCACAACACTATTTACAAAAGTGGTTTCTGAAAAGGATGTTCACAGGGATCCGGCTACTGGAACCTCCAGTAATTAGCTGTAACCTGAGGGTTAACGGGCAGCAAAGGTCACATTCTGCTGTAGCGAAGGAGAACCGCGGCATTACATGGTGCCCAATGAATGCAGAGGGCTGTTCATGTAATACAGACAGACCGAGTTCTCCAGAGAGCGGGGTGTTTTTTTATATCCACTCTCCCCTTCGACTAATTGATGGATGTTCTGAATACGACTCAACTTACTTTTAGTGCTTTATAGTTGGGTATTTGAAAATTATTTTCTAAAAAAAGCCACATAAAACCTTAAATTGTACTGAAAATGGGCTCAAAATAGTGTAAACAGATACAGATGATGTACACTTTAAGCGCACCTTCATGGCCCCGCATTACAGACAATAGATAAAACACTCAACTCACAAGGAATTACAGTCTAAATGGGTAAATCACAGAAAAATGGGAGAACGAAATAGATAGAATGCTATTTGAGGTATTTTCAAGACTGTCATCTCTTTTGTTTGTTCTGTCATCTTTATAAAACACCTTTCACAATCCCAGAAGATAAATTACGGCCATTATTTGTAGATTAGCTCTCTTCCGGGAGAAAGAGACCGGTCTCTAGTGGCACCAAGTAGATGTAGCGCCCCTGTAAGTCAGGGTCCAACCCTTTTACATGACTAGTGGTCCTTTTACATAGGTCGATTATCTGGCCCTTAGGTTCCTCCAGAAGCTTGTTTGCCCAACAGTTGGGCCGTGTAAAGGGACCAACAATCAGCCAATGAACATGCAAATGCTTATTTGTCAGCCGATTAGCTCGTTTATGGGAGTATAAAAATGTTCGCTGTTCGGTTGTACATCTCCCCATGTAAACAGGAGGATGCACAGATAATCAGTTTCAGCCATATGGGGAAAAACAATCGTTTTACTGATTGGTCATTCCCATAGAGCAGATATCTGTCCGTGTACTTGACAGTAACGAGGGCTGACAGATATGCTCATTGTTGGTCAGTCATCATTAGCACGTAGAAGGACCATAAGGATGGGTTTCCTTTATGGAGAGGACTTGGTTTGGCTAATATCCTTAGTCCTGCTGCAAGGCCTGTCCAGGTTTTAAAAATTGATGGTCTATCCATTAATATCTAAGCAGTGGGGGGGTCCATCACCTGGAACGTCAGCTGATTGAAGAGGCCACAGCACTTGTCCAAGCGCTGCAGCCACGCTAATGTTTACATATGAGTGAAATCCTGAGTATGGATTTTAGGCCACACCCCTTTTACACTAATCCATGCCTTTTGCAGCTCTTCACATTAATATTACTCGCTAGTGACCCCTTCATAGTAATAGTATATCTCTAAATAGTCAGTTACCAGCTCTACATAGTGACATTGATTACAGTGCAGTTTCCTCCAGTGATCACAGGTGGCATCATCTCTCATTGGGGTCATTCTATCTTTCTTTTCTTCTCTATCCACACCCAGATCGTCACAATGACTCCTTCCGGCCACAACTTGTCTCTGCAATACGTCAGACACAGATGTCTTTGGCTCCTTGCTTTTCCATCACCCTCCCTAGGTTTTTCACACAATCCATAGTGCCCCAGATAGCAGTTAAGCCCAACGCAGTAGGTTCAGCGCTTAGTGCCCTCCACACAGTAAAAGTGCCCCATTTTCTGTGCCCATCAGTATTAGTGCTACCTCTTCTGTCCCCATATTTAAAAATACCCAACTTTTTTCCTCATAAGTAATGCCCACTTTATGCCCCCATAATTAATAATGCCAACTTTGCTGCCCCTGAATATAAATACTGCCCCTCTTCTGCTCGTATAATACCATTCTTTCTGACCCCATAATAGATAAATCCACGGCGTCTGCCCCATAAGTAATAAGGTTGTCAATTCTGCCCTCATAATTAATACTTGCCCTCTTCTACTCCTTTAATAATGCCACTTTTTCTGCCCCTATAATAATAGGTAAGGCTACCACTTCTGCCCCTCGTAGTTAAAAATACCACCTTTTCTGCCCATGCAGGTAAACACCCCCCGTAAATAACAATACATTTTCTGCCCTGCTGTTAATAATGCCGCCTTTTCTTTTGCCGTATGTAATAGTGCCACTTTTTCTGCCACCTTTAATAATGATGTGTGTTCTGCCCCCCCCATCAATAATGCCACCTTTTTTGCCTCTGCTATTAATAATGCCCCCTTTTCTGCCAGTTTAGAAGGGAAAAAAACCTCACCTCTTGCACAGCGCCACCCCATTCGGATTGCTCTTTATTCTCCATCTTTTTTGAGGTCTTCTGGCCTCAGCGTGGGTACTGGTACCTGCCGTGACACATGCCCAGTCCTCGCTTTTTCCTGGCTGAGACCAGGGAAAGGCCAGTCCCAGCAAGTACCGGCACCCACGCTGACCCTGGAAGACCCCAAAAGAAAAGAGGAGAATGAGGAGCAGTCCGAGTGCCTTGTGGGAAGGGAGTAGTGCTGTGCAAGAGGAGAGTATACAGCAGGGTTTTTTTTACACCACCACAAAGTTGGGCCTAACTGCACCTCAATGGATCTGCCGAACCATTATTTGTGGCAGCCGGGGGCCACTGAACATAGGCGAATGGAGGGCCTGGAGCCGGTGCTCCATTGCTAACATGGTTAACCTGCCTCTGAGCAGGATGTCCATCCATTAATCCGAAGAGAATGTCTGTAATGCTCTATTGTTTTGTGTGTCCAATAAAGCGAGTTGAAAAAAATAACAATGCACAGAGGATAAATAGGATGTGTGCGGTATTACAGCTCAAGCCCATTCACTACAATGCACCTGAACTGCAATACCAGACACAACCCGAGCAGGGTACTCCGTGCTGCTATGCCACACTCTGCCCGGGCATTACACTGAAGATCTACAGGTTGGCGTCTCTGCTATTTGTTCAAGAACAGGAACATCGGCTTCATATCACTTCCGTCTCATCGTGTCCTTTCATCCCTCTCCAGAATTTCAATTGCTTGTTAAACTTCACGCTCGTCACTCTCACTGCTTCTTCCTGTAATCCCACAGGGCCAAGCTGACCTCCTCAAACATGCCAAGAACGAAGCTGTGGACCACGTGAGGCAGATCCACCATGCAGGCCAGTCCTGTGGTATAAGCCGTGCCAGCTCCCATTCCCCCTCCCTCGATATCTTCCGGCCGCGAGGGACACTGGAACCCATCCCTGAGGCGGCAGACGGCGGCAGCAATGCTGGCTCATGAATATGGATTCAGCAGCCAGGACAGCAAGGACTTAACCCCTGGCATGACAGGTGCATCTGCAACATTTTTGCCATGCGTTGCCGAGGTATCCCAGCAGCTGCAGGGTAAATGTTAGGATCTCCCCTCATAGTGACCCTCTATCTCCTTTTACTACCATCCCCTGAGACACAACTGTGGAAATTTAGACTAGGCGTACAGATTTCTCTAGGATGATCTAAAATACTGGAGTTCGGGAGAGACGTCTACTGGAAGGCGTACATTTCTATTTTTGTGCACTTACAGACCAGCTCACTTCCCTTCTATCTGCACCCTTCCCAAAACAGTGAAGATTTGGGGTTGAGAAGGGAGAAGTGTATTGCTACCTCTGTTCACTTTTTCCATACCCCCTCCTCTGTTCATATATTGTATGAGATCACTTGTGGTTTAAATACACTTGTTCAGAGCCATTTCTAAATGTACGTGTATTTATAGGGTAGCGCAGACTACATTTGGGAGGGTTGAGCTAGTGCGGGCAAAGATTGCGTGCAACTCCCGTCGTGGCTAGACTTAAAAGGCGTATTCTGGGCATTTACTATTCATGACCTATCCTCAGGACAGGTCATCAGTAGTAAATAGGTATGGGTCCACCTCTTGGGATCCTGCCTGATCATTCAGCCAACTGTTGCAGTGGAGTCGGACGTCCGCATCAGTGGTCAGAGCTGGAAGTGTAATAGAAGGCTGCCTGACCACCAATATAGACGTCCGGCCCGACTGCCCTGACTTTGGGCAGCTAATCATTGTGGATCCCAAGCGGCGGACTCCTGCCAATCAACTGCTGATGACTTATCCTGAGCATAGGTCATCAATAGTAAATGCCCAGAATACCCCTTTAACATATAGCATGTGATTTCACAATAATGTGTGTGTATTCTAAAACATATAGGAGGTTACAACTAATTCATTAGCATCGAAATAGACCATTATTTGCTGCAAAACCAAAAAAATGGCACCTAGTTACGCAATGGCATCTACAGCCCAGCTTGAAAGCCTTACAAATAGCACTGTCAAAAATGAAGTATTCCCTAATTACTATGGGAAGATCTCCCGTTTAGTAGAGTCCCCATTTGGCGGTCTACAATACCCAGAGAGGTTACCAAAATTGGAGTTATTTAGTTTAGAAAAAAGATGGTTGAGAGGCGACCTAATAAGGTTGGACACCCACTAGCGGTTTTTTTTTTTCAATATCACAAATGCTTTCAATGGGGCCAGTAGCAGCGCCAGCCCCACTGAAAGCATAGGGAGTATATCGTGGACTTCTGCCACAGCTGTGGCAGGAGTTTCCTTCATCCCCACAGATTCATTGATGAATAGCTAAGCGCTGCCTGTAATTGGCTAAGCACTCAGCCAATCAGCACAGCCCTTTCAGGAGGCGGGGACTATTGAATCCCCGCCTGCTGAAAGTGCTGGACAGTAGTGCAGGGGAGCCAGCCGGAGGACGTGCCTCAGCGGCGGAGAGATTTTTTTTTGTTTTTTTTTTCACCAGCTAGGGAGGATTTTCAGGAAAGGGCTTATATTTCAAGCCCTTCCCCGAAAATCATGCTGCGGGGGTTGCCTAAAAAACACTGCTTACAATGGGGCCGGCAGCAGCAGTGCTGACCCCATTAAAAGCAATGGGATAGCATTATGGATTTCTTCAACTCCGCGGGGATGAAGGAAACTCCTATCCCAGCTGTGGCAGAAGTTTGCAATATACTCCCTATGTTTTCAATGGGGCTAGCGCTGCTGCCAGTGGCCCCATTGAAAACACTTAGTGATATCGCAGATTTTGTCTCTGCGATGCAAAGCTCTACTTAAACATCGCAAATGAGTATAAAACCATTAAAAATCATTGGTTTCATAATCATCGCTGTCGCATCGCAGGGAAAAATAAAAAATTTAAAAAAAATTGCAAGTGGGTGTCCACCCCAACTATGTATAAATATATCAGGGGACAATACAGAGATCTCTACCATCATCTGTTTATACCCAGAACTGTAACAGGGGGGCACCCTCTAGGTTTAGAGGAAAGGTTTTTACACCAACATAGAAGAGGGTTCTTTACTGTAAGAGCAGTGAAACTATGCAACTATCTGCCTAAGGACAGGGTGATGGTGAACTCGATAAAAGAGATCAAGAGGCACCAGGACGCCTTTCTTAAGCGATATTATATTTTAGAATCATTAATAAATTTTAAAAAGGGTCTGGATTATTCCAATCGCCAGATTAGAATCGGGAAGGAATTTTCCCTTAAATGGAGAAAATTGGCTTCTACTTCATTGGTATTTTTTTTGCCTTCCTCTGAATCAACATTTGAGGGTAATAGTCTAAACTGGATGGACAGGTGTCTTCTTTCGGCCTTACATACTACAGTATAGATACAGCATATGTAGGCAAACAAAGATATTCAGGTGTTTTTCTGACACTTCTCCAAGGTTATACAGATCTGTATGCAGGACGCACCACCCCTGCGCAATCCAAAAAGGGTTTGTTTCACTTTTGTTTAAAAGTGTAACAGAACTTTTTCTAAACTTCTGACATATAGTAACATGTGAGAAGTTTTGATCTGTGTGGGGGGGCCACTGGCTGAAGCCCCTCTGCTCGCTAAAGCAAACAGCTAGAACTGCTTATCTGAGTGCTGTGCCCTTCTGCCAGTCATCACTGTACACTGCTCCAGGCAAAGTCAGAAAGGGCCAAACGGGTACAGCACTCATATCAGCATTTCTGACTACTCATTTTAGATTGGTGGGGTATTAGCACCTAGACTCCCACAGATCAAAACTCCTGACATGTTGCAAGTCTACAAAAAGTTTAGTTACACTGTTAAGAGGACCTATGATGTCCTCTGATGAGCAGGGCCAGCTGCACAGCTTTACAGCCACGGATGTACTAGCTCTATCATACCTCCTCTTTGTACATCCCTCCGTTACCCTACACAGACCTTTAATAGTTAGTGCTTGTAAAGCATCAAGTGGGCAGTCATCTCCGCTCATTGTCAGTGGATGACATCATTGGGTGAAGAAAGCATGATGTCATCTATGGACAATGAGCAGAAGAGACCACGCACCTGACTGATTTAAAGCACTGGGATCTGTAACTAAAGGAGGTCAATGTGAAGGAATCAGAGCTGCGATACAGTCAGCAGGTCCTCAGCTACAAAGCTGTGCAACAATGTCACAGATCAGAAGCCATGACAGGTCCTCTTAATAGGTCCAGAATTCTCTATTACGCTCTATTACCAGCTGTGGACCAAATGAAGATTGGGGACATCATCCGCCATAGATTCTTTGGAAGAGGGCAGGGTTTCCAAACCAATGCATCTATGACCTACCGGTCTACCATCTCAAGCGAAACTACCACCAGCACACGCAGGACACTGCGGTGGTACATACAACAAACCCAACGTTGTCTAGCATTGAGGCGTGTGTGCAGGCCAAGGCCATGATATGAGACAACAGTGGTGAGGAGATTAATCGGGAGCCCGATAGGGACATGGACCAAATCCAAATTCCACATTTACATGTTTTTGAAGTATGGGAAGAAACCTACATAAATGTTGAACTTGGTTGGATTTGAACCTAGGACACCACTGCTGCAAGGTAAGAGTGATAAACGCTGTGGTACTCCATCATCCTTACATAGGGAGGAGGCCACCAATCAGTCTGTAATGCTGATCTACATAACCAGCACTGATAACATAGATGCACGGATCCTATTATGCCATTACCTAACAGCAGAACAACCGCCCTGACAAGGATGACCTCAGTCACACAGTGGCTGCCTCTAAAACGTCCACTAAAAACAAACTATAATACAGCATCACCATCATCAGTTAACAATGAAAAACTGCAACACATTTCCCCACTGATACATGGCTCATTCAGGGGAGCCAAAGGCACTGAATCATAGTACCAGTTAATTGTGGCGGCTGACATCTAAGATCGTCTGGTGGAAGCGAAAGCCAGTCAGGTGTTCATATAAACAGCCCACCTAACAGTCCAGGCCAATCAGAATGCATATCACATGATCCCATCATAGCTAATTAATGCTTCACATATACTCCTCATTCTATCCCATATAGACATATTACTTGATTAAATAAAAGCGCAGACTCGCCAAACAAGTCGGTTTGAAAAATAACAGTACTATATTGCTTGCTTCCACTTGTAAAGGTCTCACTCTGGTACAGCAATGTCGCTCAGATAGGGCACTTGCCAAGGTATGCATACGCTTGCAACATCACTCACTGCGCTCGCAGCTCCACTACAAAAATCCTACAAAAAAGCGCAAGCGCCATTGTGCTTCATGCCGGCCCACCTACCATTATTTTTCAAATCAACTTAATTAGTGCCCACAACTGCAATTGCAGATAACATTGATCACAGATGTTAGCCCTTAAAATTCCTCAATTGGCATGCAGGGGTACCAAATAGCCCCTTCCTGAAGGCTGCCACGAATGATAGATTGCTGGTCAGAATACAGCATAATAATCTTTATTCATATAGTTCCAACATATTGCACAACGCTTCTAATGCAATACTATAGTATTGCATTATACTGCAAAACATCACAATTTCAAGTAAAATTAGAAAAAAAAGCAGATTTTTTAGGAGTCAAAAAACAACTTTAGGGCTTATGCAGACAACCGTATATCGGCCGCGTATTCACGCTGGCCGATATACGGCGTCTCTCTCTGCAGGGGGAGGAGGCTGGAAGAGCCGGGAGCAGTGCACTGAGCTCCCGCCCTCTCTCTGCCTCCTCTCCACTGTTTGCAATGAGAGGACGGGGGTGGGGCTAAGTCCCGTGAATTAGCTCCGCCTCCATCCCACCTCCCCTCATTGCAAATAGTGCAGAGGGGTTGAGAGGGGGCGGGAGCTCAGAGCACTGCTCCCGGCTCTTCCAGCCTTCTCCCCCTGCAGAGAGGGACACCGTATATCGGCCAGCGTGAATACACGGCCGATATATGGTTGTCTTAATAAGCCTTTACAGTGATAAAAAAAAACATGCAATTGCTGCATCTGTAAAAGGGCAAATTATTAAAATATCACATTAATAATCCTGCATGGTGAAAAAAAATTTAGGCAGGAACTATAGCCTTCTTACACGGTCCTCCTTTTTCCTGCATCCCTATTTTCCAAGATGGCCACGGCATCCCTGCTGAGGTCCAGCTAGAAGCTACAATTACCACAATTTCCTACTGTGTGCTGCCCTGCTATTGGTCAGCAATTCGATCCCGAGAGCCGAAGAGAAAAAAAAGCAGACGATGGTTGTTCCTGCTGCGCACGTCCTCCCTGGTTGCTGCTTACCAGGACATGCGATGGCTGCAGCTAATCATTGGCTGCAACGGTCACATGTCTTGGTCAGCAGCAGCCAGGAAGACCAGAGTAGTTATGCAGCAGTTTTAAGATGTGGGAAAACCCCTTTACGGAGATTCCCTGCTGTTAACAGTAATTCTTCCATTCCATTCCTCCTGCAAATGGCTGGTGAGTTCCCACAAAGAAGATGCATCTGCCCGTCTACAATAGTGCAACATGGTGCTGGTGGGAAGAGGTCGACGTGATCCACCTCTGACTTGGAGATGGGGGCACATATCTGTCCCATGTTCCTGATGCCTGTGGTTTGAGCAGCCTGAAGCCAGTGATAGGAGGCCTAAATGGAACCTTCACACGGCCGACAAAGTCGCGCGATTTTGTAGCGTTGCTACAATGCTACAAATCGCATGTATGAGAATCCTATGGGTTCCTTCACACATGAGATGTTTTGTAGCATGCTACAAAACGATACACAAACCTCGCAGGTCCGGCGATATGCCAGCGACATGCTAGGTTTTGTAGCCCATGTTTCCCTATGGAGCCTTGCTCTTTGTTGCATCGCATGAAAACGCGGTTTGCATGCGATGTGATGCAACTTTGACAGTAGGAAATGCTACTGTCAAAGCTATAATCTAAGCCCTAACTGCCGGAAAAAAAGAAAAAAACCACATACAATCGCCTCTCCCGCGCTGTCAGCCTGGCCGCATCTTCTCCCCGGGTCCCAGCACTGATCTTCCTCTTCTCTTTTGGCCAGGGATTCAAAAATCCCCGCCTCCTGGAAGCGCTGGCTGTGATTGACTGACACTTAGCCAATCACAGCAAGTGCTCGATGAATGGCAGTGATTGAACCAATCACAGCCCTTCTTCGAGCACTGGCTGTGATTGGCTAAGTGTCAGCCAATCACAGCCAGTGCTTCCAGCAGCTGGGGATTTTTCAATCCCCGGCCAGAAGATGAATAAGAAGATCAGTGCCGGACCTGGGGAGAAGATGCACCGGCGCCCCCAAGACAGCGCGGAAGAGGTGATGTATACTTTTTTTTTTTCTCCTTTAGTTACAGCTTATTTTCGGGGTAGGGCTTATATTTCAAGCCCCCCCCCCCCCGAAAACCCTCGCATGTGATGCTACAAAGTCGCGCGATTTTGTAGCATCACATGTGACTTTGTAGCGCTACAAAATCGTATTGCTGCGAGAAAATCGCAGCGATATCGCACAGTGCAGCGATGCGATATCTCTGCGATTTTCTCGCAGCGATGCGGTGTCGCCCGTGTGAAAGAGGCCTTAATTCTAGCTGTGGCAAACTTGATGTACTACATGCAAAGTTGACTTTTTTCCCTCCTCTTCTCTGCCTTGAATGAATATGTACTTTAAATGGAGATTGTAAAAGGCGACCCGGCAGTCTTATCAGTTTATGGAGTCTAGTCCTTGGTGACATGCTAGCTGCCTATGACATAACCATCCACAGAGGTATACATGTAAAGGAAGAACACTGTGCCTCCAGAAAATCAGCATTATTGTCAGACACATAAAGGAATAATCGGGGGTGGAAATCTCTTTTGTATGTCACTACAATAACGAGTGACTCATTAAAGCAGACTATATAAAGATTTCCTCCTGCGGGATAAGTATATAGCGCGGGTACATTCTGCATGCAGAGGTATAGTTTAGTCGAGTTGTAAGAACTATTTTACAAGCAACAGGTAAAACTTTTTTTTCTTACTATACAAGTTGTAGAAACACAAACTAATTTTTACCTCAACACTAAATTCAGATCCACAAATCTGGGCTCGGAGAATGCAGTAGGTGCCAACCAGCTGCCACAAAACTACAATTCTTGACAGGCAGGGTGAGAATTGCAGCTGCACAACAGCTGGGCGCAGGTTGAAGAACAGTGTTCTGGTGCATAATGTGCCACTAACTTTGTGGCGACAGCTTAGTACTTCAAAGGACAATATTCTCAGGCGAAACCAAGATCTGTGTTACCAAGGTTTGTATGGATAGACTTGACTGCGCTGCACAACATCCAGACCTGCGGAGAATATACGATATATGCAACTACACAGGGGCCATGCAGGCCAGGCACCACACAAGCAGGAAGATTAAGAAACGGAGCATGTTGTGGTAAACTGTAACAGTGCATAAGGGAATCCTCCCACTCCTTCATTTTCCCAGACTCCCAACTCCTTCATACATGACTCATGTTTTCTTAAGCGCCACATTTACTGCATTAACCCCTTATGGACACGGCCTATTTTGGCCATAAGGACATGAAGACTGTTTGAGAATTTTCATCTCCCCTTTCAAAAAAAGCCGTAACTTTTTTTTAAATTATTATTCTGTTGACATGGCCACACGAGGGCTTGTTTTTGTGTGCCAAATGGATTGAGTAGTTTTTATTCACACTGGTTGATATACGGCGTCCCTTTCTGCAGGGGGAGGAGGCTGGATGAGCCAGGAGCAGTTCACTGAGCTCCCGCCCCCTTGCTGCCTCCTCTCCGCCCCTCAGCACTATTTGCAATGGGAGGAGGCTGGACAGGGGCGGAGCTAAGTCCCAGAACTTAGCTCCGCCCCACCTTCTCATTGCAAATAGTGCAGAGGGTCGGAGAGGGGGCAGGAGCTCAGTGCACTGCTCCTGGCTCTTCCAGCCTCCTCCCCATGTAGAGAGGGACGCCGTATATTGGCCGGCGTGAATACCCGGCCGATATACGGTCGTTTGAATAAGCCCTTAAGGGGACTAGAACCATAACAGCTATGATAATTCATTTCAGTACTTCTGTTCTGCAATGCAGTATCGCTCACGATAGCAATCACAGTCCCGGACAGCAGTTTATGATGTCCGGTTGCCATAGCAACCCTCTTTGAGGACATCAGAAAGGGAGCATGCTCCCTCTGTGAACCCTTTACATTCTGCAATGTACATTGATCACAGCATGTAAGGAGTTAAGAGTGAGGATCAATGTTCTCATCGATCCCCGCTGTTCCACGGGGAGGCTGGCTGTCAGTCACAGCCAGCTCCCGCTATGGGATGCCGCAGGCTTACTTCTGAGCCCGCACCATCCACAGGACGCAAGTTTAGGACCTGTTATGTTAAGTGCCTGCCAGCTAGGACGTAAACTTCTGTTACATTAAGGTGGTAACATGGTAACATCAGGCTTTTCATCACCATTATGATAAAATAATCAAGCTATTCAACTGTAAATATGCGGATACTCGGATCCAGCGCTGCAACTTGCTGCAGTCCCAGTGTTTGTTGTGACAGATGATGTCACAGGAAATCACATGACCGCTGGTCTTGAACTCCTGGCATCATGGCGCTCAGGATGCAAGGGCAACAGGTGACTGCAGCGGTCTTCTTTAACCCCTTTTTTTTTCCATTTTAGTTTTTTCCTCCCCCTTCAATAAAATCGTAACTCCTTTATTTATCCATCCACGTCGCTGTAGGAGGGCTTGTTTTTTGTGGGACGAGTTGTATTTTTCAGTGGTGCTATTTAATGTACCATATAATGTACTGAAAAACTTTTTAAAAATTCTAAGTGGAGTAAAATGAAAAAAACGACATTTCGCCATCTTTTACTGCGTCTTGTTTCTACGGCGCACAAACTGCAACAAAAGTGACATGATAACTTTATTCTATGGGTCGGTACGATTACTACGATACCAAACTTGTATAGGTTTTTACTATTACTCTTTTTTTTTTCAATTATTTTCTGCGGTCATTTTGTGCACGCAATAACTTTTTTATTTTTCCGTTGACGTAGTTGAGCAAGGGCTCATTTTTTGCGGGATCTCCTGTAGTTTCCGATAGTATCGATTTTGGAGTACATACGACTTTTTGATCGCTTTTTATTGTGTTTTTTCTGGGAGACAGGGTAACTATAAAAGTGCATTTCTGACGTTCTTTATTTTTTTTTTCAGACGACGTTCACCGTACGGGAAAAATAATGCACTACTTTGATAGATCGGACTTTTACGGACGCGGCGATACCAAATACATATTTTTATTTTATAATTTAGACTTTTTAATAATAGATATGGCAAAAGGGGGGTGATTTAAACTTTTATAACTTTTTTTTAACAATTAAAAAAACTATTGATTTTTTTTTTTACTTTACTTTGAAGTCCCCCTGGGGGACTTTAACATGCGATGCTTTGATCGCTCCTGCAGTATGACGTAATGCTATAGCATTACGTCATACTGCAATTTAACAGGTAGTCTATCAAGCCACTCCACGGGGATGGCTTGATAGGCAGTCTGGTAAGGCAGCCCTGGGGCCTTTCATTAGGCCCCCGGCTGCCATGACACATGCACGGCTCCCTGATCTCACAGCCGGGGGGCCGTGCAGGGATTTAAATGCCGCTGTCAGAATTGACAGCAGCATTTAAATGGTTAATAGCTGCGAACGGCCGATCGCGGATATTGCCCGCGGGTGTCAGCTGTTATAAACAGCTGACGCCCGCACTGTATGAAGAGAGGTTGCCACGCAACCTCTCTTCATACATACCCCGCTGCTCCATGACGTACCGGTACGTCATGGAGCGGGAAGGGGTTAAACAAAGTTTTGTGAAAGGTTAGGTATGCTTTTCCTTGCATTACTACTATTTTCCTGTTCTCTCTAGCAGGATTTAGTGCTGGCATGCCCCACGCCTTTTTCCTTTGGTCTGTAGAAAAGGAGCTTCCCTACTGAGCATGTGCAGAATGTGCAGCACAGATTCATCTCAACTAAAAGCCTTGAAGATGCAGCGTAAGGATACTTAGGCTGGCTGTCCACGGGTGAGGTGTCATTGTGAGATCCGTGGCGATCAATCGCATGCGGAGCTCGCAAGACATGCTTTCCATAGGATAACTACTCCATAGGATAACTATGGTAAGCACAGCCAACTGCACACGAGCGGAAAATCATAGCGATTTATCCTTGCGTGATTAAAATTGTGGCTTGCTGTGATTCTCTGCAGTGAGCCCATTATTAATATAGGCTCATCGGGGAGACCTTTTAGTGCCCTTGTCCCCCCAAGATAGGAGCTCCCACCCTATGCACTATGGGAGCTGCCGGACAAGGGAGGTAAGAGGGAGTTTAGCAGGGTGTCTGCTAAACTCCCACCCCTTTTTCACCTCACCACCCCCTGCAAGATGTTTGCAATGGGAGGGGGCGGGAGCTAGTTGCTAAGATGAATTAGCACTAGAGATGAGCGAACGTACCCTGATAGGCACTACTCGTCCGAGTAATGTGCCTTATCCGAGTACCGCTGTACTCGTGCTCAAAGATTCGGGGCGCTCCGCTGCTGACAGGTGAGTCGGAGCGGGGAGCGGGGCAGAGCGGCCGGGAGAGAAGGAGAGAAAGATCTCCCCTCCGTTCCTCCCCGCTCTCCCCTGCAGCTCCCCGCTCCGCAGCGCGTCCCGAATCTTTGAGCACGAGCACAGCGGTACTCGGATAAGGCACATTACTCGGACGAGTAGTGCCTATCCGAGTACGTTCGCTCATCTCTAATTAGCACACATTTTCTGAATTTTTGCAATACAGTTTCAATACTTGTCTGTTCTGAATTTAGCAATACTATGATGGTTTATCAGGATGGTTTGCAGGAATAGATTATAATCTCTATCAATACTCAGCAGGCCTGGCATGGCTCAGTGAGCACGCCACAGCTCACAACACTACAGATGTAGCAAAGTTTAAACTTCACTTGTCTTATCTAAAGCTGTCGAAAAACAATTGTTATATTAACACAGTAAATGTCATTGAAAAGCAATTAAAATGACAAAAACTGTGGCATCGAATTGAATGGCTGTGATTGGTTCATCGAGCACTGGCTCTGGCTGGTTCTCGAGCGCTGCAGCTCAGCCAATCACAGCCAGTGCTTACTGGAAGCAGGGATTTTGAACCTTCAAACCAGGAAGCGCTTGCTGAAAACTACCAGCAAGTCTGCCAAAGATGCAGAGTAGATGTGCAGCGGAACTGACGGTGGTGTATTTTTTTTTAAAGGCCGTTAAGGCTTATATTTTAACCATTGAAAAGTATGGGTTTCCGTCTGTCTCATCGCCGGAAAATCGTACAATTTTGTAGCCCGCGTGAAAGCGGCTGTAGTGGCCTGAAAAAAGGCACTACATAGCGCTGTTTAGCTGTGGGGACCAGTAATAGAATAACCAGCCCTTGGGGGGGGGGGGGGTAGTCTGAGTCATTTTGCACAGCAGATGCAGGTAACCAAGCAACCAGGTAGTCGTTTTATTCAGCTACACAGGTTAGAAAAATGCCCAGAGACTCAGATGAGGCAGGTATCCTAGCAACCAGGTAGGTTGTGATTGGCTGCAGACAAACTGGTCAGGTGACAGAGGTGATAAATAGCAGTACAACGGTCGCAGGAGGCAGATTAGTGAGAAAAGAGTAGTGCCAAGGAGAGGAGCGGCAGAAAGAGTAGTGCCAGGCAGGAGAGAGAAGTGGCAGGGAGAGAGCAGCAGTGACTGAGAGAGAAAGAGAGAAAAATTAGAGAAACTGTGAGTAACAGAGAAGGAGAGTCATCTTTGACAGTGAGCAGAGGAAAAATAAAAGATGTAAATATGAAGAGAGGGAGATAAAGAAATAAAGAGATGCAAAGACGAGGAGAGATAGAGAAAAGAAATCCAGAGGAAGCTCCCAGTATATAAATGTGTTAGACACAGATGTCTGCATTGTTGCAACTTGGGTATCATTTCTTATTCACGGAGTGTGTTGAAAAAAAATTGCCTCATCTCACTGCTTTAGGGCTAGTGCCCACGGCCAGATTTCTGCTGCGTTTTATGCGGAGGAAATCCGCAGCATTACCCTGTAGCTATTAGGTTCTATTGCACCTAAGAGGTCAATGTTCATGCTGCAGAATTCCACAGTGTGAAATAAACCACGGCATGTTTTAAATGTCACAGGGATACACGCGGCCAGCTTCCATTATAGTCAATGGAAGCCGTCCGTCGTGCTATAATTCCGCTGTAGCGTCCCCGCCCACCACCGGCCACGTCATGTGACACTGCCAGCGCATCATGCGATGTACTGCGCGTTTTTCGCCGGTCCTCCATGCGGGACGTGTACCGCGGATCTAGAGTGGTAAGTATGGGGGTTTTGGAGGGCGCCGTGGCGGACTCCGCTGCAATAGTCCATTGGCGGAGTCCGTCACGGCCGTGGGCATGAGGCCTTATTTAAGAATACTGTGTTGACAACAAGTTAGCAAAATATCTGACTGTGTATTATTTAGCACCTCACAACTACAAATTGTGTCCAAGGGCAGTGGCGTCCGAACTAAAACAAGAAGAGAAACCAAATCACAATCATCCACAATAAAAATAGCGCTCACCATATGACCTAAGTCTCAAGTTAAACTTTGCTATATCTGTATGCACTCACAGTCTCTAAAGTGAACTTACTTTCCCTCTCAGCAAAAATTGAAAATCTTTTTTTTCCAGCACTCTTTCAATGAGAGCCAATCTTGGTTTTGATGCCAAAAATATGTAGCTCTTGCACACATATGTAGCTCTTGCCCATTAGTAGCATATTAGCTTCATTTGCATGTAAATGAGCCTCCCTGAGCTGTATGCAGAGAACAGCAGGTGATCTGTTATCTGCATATAGCCCCTTTGTTCTGCTGTGGGACTGCAGCTAAATACAATGTTATCAGTACTCTCGTGGAGAATCACAGCATGCAGTCCCTGCTATCAGCTCTCCAGCGAACTATGGATTTTAAACTCAACTAAAAATCGTCATTCGGCCGAAAAGCAAATGATGGCAGCATTTACATGCAACAATTATTGTCAAAAGACATTGTTTGAGCAATAATCGTTGTGTGTTAATGGGGCTTAAGTGTTGGTATTACTGTTCTGTATGGTTAACATAGTAGTACTAGCAGTGTTACAGTATTTATAGAGTTCACATCATACAGTCTGACACATCCCAGCTGTTAAAGTGACCCTCCGGTTTTAAAACAAAATTCTGGCACTGGACCAGAGGGCATGAGGGGTATGTTACTTGCAGTACTTCTCTGACTCGACGATTCTTGGTCCTGTTTCCAGCCATCCAATATGACCAATGCAGTCTTCAGACTACCCGACACCCACAGTGCATTGGTAGTGTTAGACTCCACGTGCTCTCTGATTGGACAGAGGTGCTCATGTGACCAGCACTGGGCATTCAGAGAGGAGTACACAGTGTGTATTAGATAGGTAGAAAATTGCTGCAGCCATCTTGGATGACCGAAAACAGGTAGATTGGAGGGGCGGCAGAGAACAGCAAGTGCAGGCAACATACCATCCTACAATTTTATCCCAAGACTGGAGGGCCGCTTTAATTATGCTGTACAGGTTGTTGGTCGATTCTGAAGGCCACATTTGTCTCTTAGTGTTGTACAATAAAGTTCTTCTATCGGACACAAAGATAACGTTGCAGGGCAAATAGATTTCCCATAGCATACAAGACATACACAAATGAGATGATAGATATATTTCAAATGGGTAGAGAACATATGAAGCAAAAGACATTTCCAACAAAGTAGAGGAGACCATGACAAGAACAAGTCAAGACTGCTGGTATTCCAGGAAGATGATGCTACTGTTGCTCAGGGCAGCAAGAGGCTTACAGAATGCTACTATAATAAGTCTCATTAGTGTAATAAGGCCATCTGGAATGATGTCCACTAATATGGTCAATACCTTCACTATGAAGGTCTCTGTAGTAATAAAAAAAATACATGACGTTAGAAAAAAATTGTAATCAATACGATCTTTTCTCAGTTCTGGCCTAAACAAGAGTCTCAAAAGCCATACATGACATTCCACTTGTCATCCACACCTTGTTAACTCTAGGCTACTCTGAGAAAAGTCTTATTAGGAGTTTATTCACAATGAAAACCGCATTTTACGCTTCGAGATGCTCCTCAAGTATCCTGGAGACCATGGATGGCCAAACTCTAACTTGGTCATTATAATCCCCTTTTCCTTTGTCAATTCCTTGTGTTTTTGGGAAGGCAAATTTGTACAGAATGACAGAAAGGAAAAAAAAATTGAACCCGCTCCGTCAGTGCCAACAAAGAACCAGCCTGGTGGACAACGGCTATATAATAAGATCTGCATTTCAGTCTGCAGAAGATTTTGGAAGGTGTGCGCAAAACAGAGTCAAGCGTGAAGGCTACAAGCTATGGAGACCGTCAACAACAAGGTAAGGACAACACTGCCGAAAGCATAGCATGCACCAATAATTTGGCTGACAGAACGATCAATTGGAAAGTTAAAAGGGTATTTTTAAGTTATTAGGGAGTTCTCAATTTAAAAACCAGGAGTCTCTTGAATCTATTTGTCCAAAAAGTGCCTTGTTCTGGACGGCCAACTAACCTGTGCATTGTATGGAAAGTCCAACAATTTATATGTAATACTTTGCATCACCTGTGGTGGCACTGCATAGCAAATGCCCACTTGCTGCTGGACATCTTCACAGGGTGCAGTTGGTTTCTGAAGATCCCAGCAGTAGGACTCTTACCTACTGAACAATGAGACACCCATTTAGCAAAAAGGGATTGTCCAAACAATCTCTCTTTAAAGTAGCTACATTTCTTGAATATAGATTGAGTCCAAACTTCAGAACTCACTGAAATGACACTCAACTAGAATCTTATACACAGCCCTAAAACAGGACTAGGGGGTGTAACAAAGACCGTCAACATCACACCCCTACTTGCATGAATATACAGGTACATGGCAATTCAAAAAGAAAGTTGCAAAGTAAAGAGGATTTCTTCATATGTGAATTGACATACAACAGCCAGAACGCCATTAAAAGATAAGAAAACTCTTCAAGTTTTTATTGCACCTTATAGATGTTCAATGTGGGTGAATTGCCGGTGGTGACACAGCAGATGTCAAGTCGGTAGTCCAGTTCTGTCCAGACACATCAATTCCACTGCAGCATGGATGAATTGTTTTAGCTTGTCTAGTGTAACCGACGGTGCCCACATAGAACACCAGTAAGATGCAATGAAAACTTGAAGAGTTTTTCTACCTTTTCATATCACTCTGGCTGTGGTAGGTCAGTTCATTATTGATAACACAGCTTTACTTCTGCATCTATTTTTTTTAACGACCCTGTATACTGTATACATCTCAGTCTCCCTCTTCTTACCATCTCTGTTGGCCATCAGCACAAACATGGATTGTACTTTGAAAACAGTTCTTTTAAAGAAAAGTCGCAGTATTAGAACGTTTCAGTCATCAGACTTTGTCTATTTTCAATGCTAGAGACAAGCTCAGTCAGATTTAGAGCGGATATATAAAGGGATATATACTTACTTACATATTAATATCACTTCAGACATCAAACCACTTCTTTGGCAGAGATCGAGAAAAGCCTTAGATGTTGTGCGTCACCCGACATCCCCTCTGCTGGCCCATAGGAGAGAATGTCATGTATATTTCATACAAAGAGCCCTAAGATCTTCTTTTGTGACTTTATTGAATGAAAGGCAAAGGGTACATTGACCAAGTCTGTACTGTGCAAACCGTGAACATGAATATCTGCGGCTGCCGCATTAAAAAGCCTTTTGTTCCGGTCAGGACATATTAAAACTTGGAAACACCTAAAAGGTCTCTCCCCTTTTCCAACAAAGTAATACCTGTATTTGTAGTTTTGAGACCCCATCATCAGCATGTACAGACAATATCTTACTGGTGCTGGCTGTGACAACACCTTCACCCAACCCCCCCCCCTCTCCTCCGCTCCCCCCCACTCATCCAGAAGGGGCAGCTGGCTTGAAGAACTTATATAATGTGACCCTCTTTGGATAGACATTGATCGGCCATAACAGTAAATGCTGCTGACTAATATTGTATGGGTCCCCCACATGTTGCCAAACAGCTCGGACTCCACAAGATGTTACCCCATTGAAATAAATCCTTTTAAGTCTCTGCTGCTGACGGATATAGCCAAGTATAAGTGCTTGTACTTGGCTATCTCCGGCGCTCTGCCTGAAAATGAATGGCGCGGCCCTGTGCATATGTAGCCATTGTATTAATCACGCTCCTCCCTATTGTAGGGAGTACAGCGTGCCTGCAGGGACGGGGGGATTGGGGGAAACAGGACTGCTGCTTTCAGTATTGTTGGAGGTCTCAGTGGTGAAACCCTCAAAACCAGACTTTTATCACCTATCCTATGGATAGATGCGAAAAGTTAAATTCTGGTGCAATCCCTTTAAGGAAGATTCCAAAGAGGGCATCAGAAAGTGGTGCACACTCTGACATTGGGATGTATGCTCCCCTTTATTTCAGCACAGGAGGCACTAAAGGGGGTATGTTATCCAGTAACCAGACAACCCCTTTAATACAGAACGTAACCTATCCCTTTATAGACATCAGAGCAGACGTTCTGATACTCATCTATCCCATTCCCTTTACTTCCCTCCGCCCCCAGATGCGGACAATGATGGCGCTCGGGATGATTGTGGCAGACGCCTGGGACTGGAGGGAAGTGCAGGAACAGCGAGGCGTGAGATAAGAGTCAGAGATGCAGGGCCCCCAGGAAATTCGCTTGCTCTTCCTAATCCGGGGAGTCTCCTGGAAGTTCGGGGAGAGTTATAAAACTTACAGCACCGATCGACAAATAAACGGGGCGATTCTCTCGCCAATGTCGCAGGTGGTAATGCAGCACAGGTTAGGGGGATGCGATGCTGACCGTGGAAGTCTAGACAATGTGGAAGGTTCCCGCAGCAGAATCCAACTGCACATAGGTTCGCATTCCGGCTTTTTCTGTACTGCAGATGACCGTGGACGCTCGCTGTTGGGCGTGCGCAGTACAATTTTTTTCTTAAATATTTGTTTTTCTCGCACCGTGGTTCGGTGATGACGCGGGTCGCATGGCTTCCATTGACTTTTACAGAAGCTGTCCGAGCGGAGTCCGCGCAAAAATAAAACATGCTGCGATTTTAAATCCGCTCGCGGAAATCGCAACTGTTTTTGCTCATCTGACTGGATATGCGAGTGTTCTGTTTTTTCATTGGGTGCGGAATACCACAGACTCTGCAATTGAAATCCGGTCGTGTGAGGCCAGCCATAGTCTCTATTAGTGAGTCTGTGTTAAGCCCCCCAGAACGTTCCTCAACAACGTTGTAATTTGGTTTCCGATTGATGTAAGGGAGTGGAGCCATGATGGAACTTGTTACTTCTAATTCCCTGTAATCTCTGGTCAGTTTCCGGGCAGAGAGTAGATTGAGTGGGCTTCAGTGAGACAAGAAGTGCTGCAGCAGCAGCTCCACTGCAGAAAGCGGTCTGGACCCAACAGGTGACCAGCACCAAAGCACCCTACGGGCATAGAAAAAGAGGCAACTCCCCAACTGCATGTTCTATTGGACTAGTCATACCCAGGGGGTCCTCTGGGGATTGGCTTGTGGCGGCCAGTACCCAATGAAAATGGCCTTGTTGTTGTTATTGCGGACTATGAAGCTGGACGGTCGGATCGGCCAGAAACCTAAAGTTCTTAATAAACCATTTAAGTTTGCCCATCAAGGATGTCCGGCGACTGTTCCTACACATCCCCACAACTCTTAGCCTCTCATAGTGTCCCAGGCACAGTTTAGGGACACTAGCCCTAACATACCAGCATGTGAGCGACCGGTGATCAGGGGCCGCCTGGTGGATAAGGAGTCACTCCAGCCTACACCCCAGTCAGCGACGCTCTTCATAGACACAGATGAAGATTATGGAGTCATTTATAATATCTGACTAAAGCAAAAACTTTACTGACCATAGAAACCAATCACAGTGCAGCTTTTTTTACCCCCAGAGCACTACGAGGAATGAAAGCTGTGCTGTGATTGGCTGCTATAGACAAAGTTATTGTTTTAGACAGTTTAATAAATCTCCCCGTCCATCTACTGAAACATCACACCACCCAATGAAGCAGACGCCTTCACCAATATGCAGACTCAAATACAAAAAAGTGCTCGGTTGCTGGAGGCGCCATTTTCAGTATGTGCTCTAGGTATAATACAAGGTAAAAACAGATCAACGTTCAGAGGGAACCAGACAAAAATGTTGAAAAAAGTTAGAGAAAAGTTTGTTTCCCAGCAGCCGAATCACCCTGTAGTAAACAAGTCAATTGTTGGGCTCTCTGTTTTTTTTATAAACAGCGGCAACAGTGACCCCTACAGGCAATGAATAGTTAGCACATGAAGGAAATATATACTGATAAAGCAGAGGTAGTTTGTCGTTTCTCACAATATGCTGCATCGTTAATTTTCACTGGTTTTCCATGAATTATCAAGTAACAAGTCACATGTAGCAGATTTAGTGCAGAAAATCTATATCAAAATTAGAGATGAGCGAGCATACTCGATCGAGCATTGTCCTTAGCAAGTACCTGCCCGCTCTGAAGAAAAGGGTCGGCTGCCGGTGCGGCTAAGAGGTGAGTTGCAGCAGTGAGCAGGGGGGGGGGGGGGGGGGGGGGAGGGAAAGGGAAAGAGAGATCTCCCCTCCGTTCCTCCCCCGTTGCCGGCAGCCGAACCTTTTCTTCCGAGCGGGCAGGTACTCGCTAAGGGCAATGCTCGATCGAGTAATTGCCCTTAGCGTGTATGCTCGCTCATCTCTAATCAAAATCTGTATCAACAACCCCAGCAGACTTCACACCATCAGTTGAAAGGGCTAAATCTGCTGCGGAACATTGTCAAAATCCACACAAAGGGCACATGCACACGGACTGATAAAAAGTTGCACAAGTTTTTGGGGGGCAACTTGCATCAGACATCACTAAGTATCAGTAAAAACAAACACAATAAACCGGCCCATGTGCATTTACATATTTCTGGCCTAATTTCCGGAACGATTTTACAGTACCAAATTCGGCTGAAAAAAAAAGTGCGCGTGCATTCGCATGAATCCCGCCTCTAAAAACAGTGTTGACATTCTCGTCTGACACGTTTATTGGCACAAATCTACGTGCAGATCTAGCCCTGCCAATGGGCAAAATCCACGTGTGGAATTCTGGTTTTCACATGTTTTTGAGTTCTACAAGTGGTTTTTGCCCATAGAGAAGGCTAAATCCACAAGTGGATCCGTGTCAAAAACTGCATTAGAAAGATGCGGCTTTCTACACGGTTTTTAGAGATGGCGGTCACACGGAATATACTCTTAGGTCGGCTTCACATAGGCGTCAAAATCGCGCAAGATTTATGCATTGTGTGACGCACAAATATCAACCCCATTCTTTTGAATGGGGTCATGCACATCAGCGATTTTTTTCCCGCTTGGCACAGCAATGCTATGCGGAAAACAAATTGCGGCTTGTTCCATCAAGCTGCGAGATCCGAGATCTCACATCGCCCATTGTTTTCAATGAGACCGGTGGCAGCTTTACGGCCTGATTGAAAGCAATGGAAGAAACGCCACGAAAGATTGCTTCTTCCCCGGACGATGTACTTCTGCAGCAACATTTTGAAAATCTCATCCACTTTGCAGCTCCTGTAAATGCCAGAGTCTTATGGAAAATCCGCTGCAAATCTGCCTCGTGTGAACATAGCATTACATTATCGACTGGGGTAACATTGAGGCCAAAAACGGATTCTTGGAGCTGCTGCATCGATCTATCACTTTGGACGAGGCACCGCCATATACGGTGTGGTACCATGAGAAGAATCAGGGATTATACAGATCTCTTCCCTCAAGGCAATTATCCATTTAGCTCCTTTGGTGGTCCTGATCCAGGGGGCTCTCCGCTCCATAAAGGCTCCAGAGGTGGAAATCAAATATCTAATTTCAAATGAGTTTTGGATAACTGCTCATCAGCAGCATGTAACCATTTTATATTCTTACTAAAAGAGGATTCCCATGTTTTAAAAGATTGATGACCTATTCACAGGATAGGTAATCAATAGCTGATAGGTAGGGGCCAGGACTCCAGCCAATCAGTTGTTTGCTGGGATGCCATCACCGTGTAATAGGCAGATAGCTCCATACATTGTGCGGTGGCCCTGTTTGGTATTACAAGCACATCTTTCATTTAAAAGTTGTGCCAAGCCATTACGTTATTTCCTATACACAGGATAGAGGATAACTATATGATCGGTGGGGGTCCCACCACTGGTAACCTCACCGATCCCGAGAACAAGGGTCCAATTTGTCCCCCGGTAAGTGGAGTGGAAATTACAGAGACTAGAGAGTATGTCTGCAATTTCTGGTGCAGTTATTGAAGTGAGACCCCTGCTGCATTCACTTAGGGACTGACCCTATTCTCAGGATTGATAGGGTCCCAGTGGTTGGACCCCCACCGATCAGTTATTCCTTATCCTGTAGATGGAGCATAACTTTATAACTTGGCACAATCCCTTTAAGGGAATTGAAGCTGTGTCTGCAATACTAAATCAAGCCTCCTGCTCCATACACGGTGACAGTTGGGCCCATGATGAGCTGATTGGCTGTTGTCCTGAATGGTTGGCCCCCTGCCAATCAGCTACTGATGACTAATCCTGTGGATAGGTCGATTTAAGACCTGAAAACCCCCTTAAATTCAATAAGATCAAATGGTCGTGTGCATTGACAAACATCCAAAACTGACTATTTGGGCATTAGCCAGTGTCTGAAGGCTCATGGCTATTGGAGATCCACAGCACCAAAGGGCATTTTCACACGCCGCAGATTTATTGCAGATATTTATGTGACAGTCTTCTTCATGTGGATGAAGCGTTTAGAAATCCATGCGCTTCCCTCCAAAGAAAATCTGTGCAGATGAATGGAACGGATTTTTAGTTGCAGAAACGCCTCCAATATATTTGCTGAATGTAAATCTATCCTTCGTACTACTTAAAGGGTTATTCCAACAACAGACATTTGGAAGCCGTCCCTGGGTGGAGGTTGGGCCCTCAGACAGGATCAAGGATGGAGAGAGGGTGGTGGCTCCCAAGGTTCGGACGTAGACGTTACTAGCTTGGTACTCCACCCCGGGCCATACTTAGTCTTAGGATCCGAATCACAGGCAAGCATTAAGGCTGTTATCGGCTTCCAGTACATAACGAACTTTAGGCTGGATGTCATGCTTTATTAAAAGTTTTAAATAATTAAACAACAGTCTCTGCTTAAGGCTTAGAACATCTAATATCTTGGAAGGTAAATACTTGTTCTTGAAGGAACAACTCATGATCACTTTCTGATAAACGAAGGGTTGACTGGTGGAAGCAAGACACACAGGAGCAGTGGAACGGTGGACCCTCAGGTAGCTAGGCTTCTTCTCCAAAGACATTTTGCATAAGTCAAACGGTTTTGGGTAGGAATACGGTGGTTGGATACAGATTCTCGTCAACAGGCCATCCCAGAAGGCCTGGTTCAGTACTCAACTGGCAGCTGATGCTTCCACTCAATGTAGCTGCTTTGTCTTTTGGTATTTTGTGCCGGGTCTTTGACGGAACCTCCAAACGTTCGCAGATGCGAAACCACCCTTACATATTTATGGCATATTCTTAAGAGGTCACATAAGTATTCGTCTCACCACTTGGACCCCCGGCCATTACAGAATAGAGGTTCCGTAACAACTGGTTTCACACACTTTCCAACACCCGTTTTCTAGTATTGGAAAACCAGATTTTGAGCTCCACTTTGGCATAGGAATCAATTTGGAATCTGCTCACACTATAGAAAATTATATATATATATAATAAGTGCGTTTTCCCGACTCCCATATCATACAGTCTTTTTTTGTCTGTAGGTCATGAAAACTTGGTGTGTGCTGGTCCTGGTTCTCCTCTGTTCATTAGCTTTGAAGTCGGACAGTGCACCAGACTGCTGCCGGCAGAAGACATGCTCCTGCAGATTGTACGAACTACTTCGTGGCTCAGGCAATCACGCGGCTGGGATTCTGACCCTGGGGAAGAGGAAGAGCAATGCCCAGACCCTACAGACGCGCCTTCAGAGGTTGCTTCAAGGCTCAGGCAACCAGGCTGCAGGCATTCTCACTATGGGGAAGCGAGTTGAAGAAACTCGAGAAAGACGATGTACTGATGATCAAATGATAAACGGGCTGATCTCCAACACGCCGTCTCCACTCTCTCTATGCCCCACATTGATGGAATTGGCTAATGCTAGCAAAGGGTCTGCTTGCCAAAGGAGCCCCAACATGTAGCAGGAACTACGGTATATAGGCCTTTCATTCACTGACAAGAGACAAAGACACAAAACAAAACGTTGCCTGGAACCACCATTGTTACTTTTCACAAAACAAAATAAATGTAATCTTCTTGCAACAAAATAACTAACATATATATATATATATCAGGTGTGTCTATAAAAGCATGATGTGTTATGTATGTGTGGATCAATGCAAATTTGTTAGCTTGCAAAATAGCCGTCGGCAACATATTAAAAGACCCAAAATGGACAGCGGAATCCAAAGACACTCGTAGAGTTCTGTCCACCAACAGACTACATGACATTCACGTGTCCAGCACATATGGTGGGCATGCAGGAACCTCTCACCACAACGCTCTCGTCTAACATATGGAATGCTCTTTTGTAGAAGAGGTTGTTCCATAATTTAATGTAAATAAAAAGTTTTAATTTAAAGAAAAAAAACTAACAAAAAAAACCTTTAACTGCTGTGCATCATTCGCAGAGTAGTTTGTGGGTGATTAAAGAGTGCTACAATCCTCTGTGCTGCTCTGCTCTAAACTAACCCCTTCTCATTGGAGCCCTTCCCCACTTTCAAAAAAACAAACAAAAAAAAATCATACTTTTTGATTTCAACAGCGTATATATCTATGTAAGGGCTTGTTTTTTTGCAGGACCCGTTGTATTCTTTAGTGGTACCATTTAATGTAGTGTAAGATTTTTTAAGATGCCTAAGATGGGCAAAAACGAAAAAATCTACAATTGTATAGAGATGAGCGAGTGTACTCGGAAAAGCACTACTCGCTCGAGTAATTTGCTTTATCCGAGTATCGCTGTGCTCGTCCCTGAAGATTCGGGTGCCGGCACGGAGCGGGGAGCTGCAGGGGAGAGCGGGGAGGAACGGAGGGGAGATCTTTCTCTCCCTCTCTCCCGCCCGCTCTCCCCTGCTCCCTGCTGCGACTCACCTGTCAGCCGCAGCGGCACCCGAATCTTCAGGGGCGAGCACAGCGATACTCGGATAAAGCAAATTACTGGAGCGAGTAGTGCTTTTCCGAGTACGCTCGCTCATCTCTACAATTGTACCATTTTTTTATTGGGGGGCATTATACTGTATTCTGACCAGTGTTCTATTCAGCAGACAGTACCCTTGAAACTCATTACAAAGAAGGAGTGCGTGGGTGGGCGGGAAACTTGAGTCTTGATCTAAACAACATTTAGGCTTGTTCCACACGGGTGACACAATATCGCTGCAAGAAAATCGCAGCGATATCGCATTGGTGGGCCGTGCGATATTGGTGCGATATCGCAATTTTGTGTCTACAAAGTTATGCAAGTTTGTAGCACCATGTGGGAGGATTTTCGAGGAGGTGCTTGAAATATAAGCCCTACCCTAAAAAAAAGCCCTAGCTGCGTAAAAAACACCAAACACATCACCTAAGAAGCACTGTCAGCTCTGCTGCGTCTTCTCTCAGGTCCCTGACACTTGTCTTCAGGCATCTCTTCCTGGTCAGGGATTTGAAAATCCCCGCGTCCAGGAAGCTCTGCTCTGATAGGCTGAGCGCCGAAGCACTTAACCAACCAGAGCCAGTGCTTGATGAGCCAATAACAGCCATCGATTAAATGTCTGTGATTGGCTGTGATGAACCAATCACAGCAATCCATTGAATGGCTGTTATTGATTCAATGAGCGCTGGCTCTGATTGGCTGAGAACTTCCTGGAGGCAGGGATTTTCAAATCCCTGACCAGGAAGAGATGCTTCAAAACAAGTGCCTGGGACCTCAGAGAAGACGCGGCGGAGCTGACAGCGCTTCTTAGGTGATGTATATATATTTTTTTTTTCTGTAGCTAGGGATTATTTTAGGGCTTTTACAGTAGGCCGCAATCTAATTTTGGCTGTTGCGGGTGCATGTCAGCTATCAAAAGATGGCCAACACCCTCTGTGTATGAAGTAGGCTCAGCTTCCGAGCTCGCTCCATACAATGACACCTGTGTGCGGTACATGTTCCATGCACATCGGGACCAGGTTAAGGGAATATCCACATGGGCCATGGCAAAATCCGCAGGGAATCAATGGGAAAATCTGCATGTAATACTTTTGCCACATATTTTACCCCCTCATTTGAAAGGGTGAAATACACAAACTCCGCCGCGTAATTTGCTACAGTACGGACTTAAAATCTGCAGCGCCGGTCAATTCACACTGCGGATGAGATTGATTCCCATTTCATCCACATTGCTTGTATTACAAAACACAACAGATTTTCCACCGGCAGCCGCACTGCGGGAAATTCATTGTGTTTATGCAATGTGCGACCCCCCTTAGATTAAAAAGGGGTGCAGCACTAGTTTAGCGCTGCTGCTCTACTGTAATGACCATCTCAGCTGTGTATATAGCAGGTGAAAGAAATGCCAAAGGGAAGACTATTCTTTGACTTTCCTGATCCCGGAGGTAGGAGAACAGCCGGACATAATACGGTATATCTTAGTGATATCCCATAGCATAGTATGATGGGAATATCACTAATTACTCTGCTTTGTAAGAACACTCTGCAGGTTACATGTTATGTTAAAGGTCCTAGAGAAATCTTCATTACTATTCCACTGGACATCATTGTACATATGGGATCACTCCGAAATAAAATTTCAACACAAACAAAATTATTGGCAGAGATCAATACAGAACTTCACAAAAATGACTGAGAGGAAGCGGCTGGAGGGAGAAATCCATATTATTCTGCGCGGCCTAATTTATCCAAGTTACAGCGATTGAGACGACGTCTCTAATAATGTCATCGTCTTCTTTCCTGGAAATGTTCTTATGCGGAGACGTCCAAGAAACAACAGATGAACGCAGAGCGTTATGTAAAGTGTTGTGACAAGAAATTAAAGGGAAATTGTCACATAAGCTAAGTTATGGGACAGCAAAAATGGGGGAAGCCTTTTTAAGGAGTATGGCAACTCTACAGGAAGGGGTAGTATTACTTAATATACAGTAGTATTTAAAACCATAATTTTAATGTATACTTCCCATATGTCCTATTTATAATATATACCTCTCCTCATAATATACATCAGCAAAAGCAAAGACAATTTTTATAACATAAGCGGGCTTCGATTGCGATGGGTCAGCCCTGGGATACTGCTAAATAATGCAGTCACCATATAATATACGAGTTCTACACAGTGATAGTGACTACAGTGCAGCTACCTCCAGTGATCACAGGTGACATTCTCTGGTTGTTATTCAATTTTTCTTTTCCTCTCTACATAGGCCCAGACCACCATGACAACTTCTTCCAGCTACAATTCCTCAACAACGCACTCGCTATCTTGCTGCTATTTCTGTCCCTCTCAGTGCCCTGTACACAGTAACGGTGCCTCAAAAAGTTAAACTGTCCCCACATAGTAATAATTTCCCCTCTTTGACCATACAAAGACAAAGTGGCCCTAATTTTCCAACTCCTTCATTCACTCTACTACTTGGTCTCACGCTGCTGCCTGACCTCTGAAGTACAGTATATAGCCTGACTCCTGCCCTGTTCCTTATGTCCAGCCATAAGTTTAAGAAAGAGTCAGACTTTGTACTTCATGAAAGGCAGACATCAATGCAAGAGAAAGTAAGAGTGAATGGTGCAGATGGAATTTTGGGCTGTCCATTATAGGCTGTTGCATGTGACCCACTGAGTGGCGTGCAATTGCATGATCAGCAAGTGTCAGTCTTGGGTCCACCGGAAGGTTCTCTGTTGGCCAGTCTAATGCCAAGTGGAAGTAGGGAACAAATTGATTACCTGAGTGAAAGGAGGGTGTCACCAGGTGGTGGACTACAAAACCCAATGGACTCTAACATGATCACTGCCATGAAAACGAAGAATCACACAGAGGAAGGGGGAGGGGGGGCTACTGGGTTCCTCTTAACTCTCAAAATGCTGCTGAAGCCAAAAGAGAAGACTCAAAGACACTTGAGGCAATAATCTTTAGGATAGGTCATCAATATCAGACCGTTGGCGAGTCAACTCCTAGCACCCACCACTGATCAGCTGTTTGAAGGGGTCGAGGATACGCTACGGCCACCTCTTTGGCATCATGTTCATCAGTCGGATGGCCTTTCTTCAGCTCAGTCCCATTCAAGTGAATTGAATTAGGCTACACCACCAGGCACAGACACTATGTATTATATGGCGCTGTGGATGGTATGAAGAGGCTGCAGTGCTCGCCCGCTTATCAGTGGGGGTACCAGGAGTCAGACCCCCACCAATCTGATATTGACGAACTATCTCAGGATAGATTATGAGCATTTAGATCCCAGAAGACCCTTTGATGTCATTGGTATGCAGAGAACAAACCTGCACCTTATTGTGGTCAGGGTTTAGTGAGAAAATCCATATACAGCTGATGGTTCAGTGATCAGATGCAGTTTGGCCAGGCAGCGAATTGATGAGTAAAATGGATTCATCATGTCACAGGTGGCTGGTCCAGACCAGAGGATGAGGTTTTGTAGAGAATATGGATGATCTTGTAAATGAAGGGTCAGCGGGATCCTGCTTCATCTGCGTAGAGGGAACGGTTGCTTTAAGACTTTTGTTAAAAAGATGGAAGGTATATAAACTACTGCTGATTGGCAAGTCCCTCTGTATACACAGTAGCACAGAAGGACATGCCAATGAGCATCTACAGGTAGGAGGGTGCATTTATGAATATGAATGAGCTTCATTGCACTCATCTACACCTTGATTGGAGTCCCCTACAGTAGATTCAGTTGGATATAATCTTTAGAGAAACACTCCTGTCTATATAAGGTGTCCCAGCTCACAATGCATATTAGAGCCAAAACCAAGCCATGGAGGAGGAAAGAACTGCCTGTAGAGCTCATAGGCAGGATTGTGTGGAGGCACAGATCTAGAGAAGGCTACAAAGAAATTTCTGCTGCACTGAAAGTTGCAAGAGCACAGTGGTCTCTATAATTCTTAGGGCTGCTTGACAACGGCGAAGGTGATATCAGGCTGTGATTCATGGGCCGATATCGCCCTTGCAATCCATGTGAAATCCCTGGATACAAGGAGTTTTCATGCGAGAACAGCTTCACGTCACTGCGGGGAATCCCTTTAGCCCTCCATAGCTGGGGGGATTTCCCCATGGCGGCTGAAGGGATTCTCTGCAGAGATGAAGAAATCCCCTGCTGCAGCTGTGACAACTGCGGCAGAGGATAGCAGAGTTCTCTCATCGCTTTTAATAGGAACAGCACTGCTGCCACCGGCACCATTGCAAACAGTGGGTGATGTCGCAAAAAGATAGAACATGCTGTGATTTTTTTTTTCCGTGCATCATCGCGTGAGTGAAACCACTGCAGATGGGAATGAAACCATTGAAAATCATTGGTTTCATAAATCTGCGTTTTTGCATCATGCAATTTTCTCGCCAGTGTAAAGCCGACCTTAAATAGAAGACGTTTGGAACACCCAAGACTCTTCCTAGAGCTGGCCAACCCACCAAACTAAGTAATTGGGGGAGAAGGGCCTTGGCGGGAGAGGTGACCAAGAACCCAATCATCACCCCAGCTGAACTCCACAGATCCTGTATACAGATGGGAGAAACTTCCAGAAGGTTAACTTTCACTGCAAGAAAGAAGACTTTCTTTAGTAAGAGACACATCTGGAGTTTGCCAAAAAGCACCTAAAAGGACTTTTAATACTGCGAGAAACAAGATTCTCTGATCTGATGAAAGCAAAATTGAGCTTTTTGGCCTCCATTCTAAGCGTTATCTCTGGAGGAAACCATGCACTGACAATCACCTGTTCCTGTAGATCAGGGAAATCCGGTAGATATAACATAGCTTGGCTTTAGTAAAGCATTTGACAAAGTATCTCATACGATTTTTATTGAAAAAATTGACCAAATATGGGATTGACAAGGCAACTGTTGGGTGGATTCACAACTGGCTGAGTGATCGTAGTCAAAGAGTGGTCATAAATGGCTGCACATCCAAGTGGAAGAATGTATTTAGTGGGGAACCACAAGGCTCTGTGCTGGGCCCAGTGATGTTCAACCTTTTTATAAATGATTTGGAGGAGGGAAATGATGGGAAACTGATCAAATTTGCCAACGACACAAAGCTAGGATGGATGGCTAACACTAAGGAAGAAAGGGAGAGTATTCAAAAAGAAAAGCTTCAACAGTGGGCAGCGACTAACAGAACAAGGAGCAATGTAAGGTCCTACATCTGGGCAAAAAAAAGATTAAAAAGCATAAACAGACTGGGAGGAGTTAGGCTAAACAGCAGCATATGGGAAAAAGATTTGGGTATACTAATAGATGATAGACTGAACATGAGTCAACAATGTGATGCAGCAGCCAAAAAGGCAAACACAATTCTGGGATGTATTAAGAGAAGCAGAGTCTAGATCACGTGAGGTAATTATTCCCCTCTACTCTTCCTTAGTCAGACCTGAGCTGGAATATCGTATCCAGTTCTGGGCACCCCACTTTATAAAAAGACAGACAAACTGGAGCAAGTTTAGAGAAGAGTTACCAAGATGGTGAGCGGTCTGCAAATCATGTCCTATGAAGAACGGTTAAAGGATCTTGGGAATGTTTAACTTGCAAAAAAAGAAGGCTGAGAGGAGACAATAGCTGTCTACAAATATCTGAAGGGCTGTCACAGTGCAGAGGGATCAGCCCTATTCTCATTTGTACAAGGGAAGACTAGGAAGCAATGGGATGAAACTGAAAGGGAGGAGACACAAATTAGATATTAGAAAATACTTTCTGACAGTGAGGGGGATCAATGAGTGGAACAGGTTACCACAGGGGGTGGTGAGTTCTCCTTCAATGGAAGTGTTCAAACAAAGGCTGAACAAATATCTGTCTGGGATGATTTAGTGAATCCTGCACTGAGCAGGGTGTTGAACCCGATGACGTCAGAGGTCCTTTCTAACTACCATTCTAGGATTCTATGAATACCATCCCTACAGTAAAGTATGGTGGTGGTGGCAGCATCATGCTGTGGAGGTGTTTTTCAGCGGCTGGGACAAGGAGACTGGTCAGAGTTGATGGAAAGCTGAATGAAGCAAATTACAAAAGCGATTCTAATGCAAACGTGATCCAGAGAGTAAGGGACCTTAGATTGGGCAGAAGATTCACCTTTCAACAAGACAGTGACCCTAAGAACACAGTCAAGACAACACAGAAGTGGCTTAGGAACAACTCTGAATGTATTTGAATGGCCCAGACAGAGCCCTGACTTGACTCGAACATCTCTAGATAGACCTGAAAATGGCTGTCCACAGATGGCCCCCATCCAACCCAAGAGGATCTGCAGAGAAGAATGGCAGAGAAGCCCCAAATCCAGGTGTGCAAACCTCGTGGCATCATACCCAAGATGACTGGATGCTGTAATCATGCCATAGGTGGTTAAACTAAGTACTGAGTACGGGGTGTGAATACTTATGTCACTGCTAATTGTTTTTCATTTTTATAAAATGTACAAAGATTTCTAACCTTCTGTTATCACTTTGTCATTATGGGATATGGAGTGCAGAATGAGGGGGAAACTAGAATCTTTTTCAGTTTGCTTGAGGCCGCAACATAGCAAAATGTAAAAAAAATTAAAGACTGAAAGTGCCCCAAGACTATAGGAATGCCTTGTATGTGACAGACCGCTGACGTTAGTGTTCCTATTACTGTAATGTTCCGCCTGTAGTCCCGGCAGATTAGGAGACCCGACAAGTTCCTTTGATGGCTTATTTACACAAACGCATTTGCGCTGCAGATTTTGCAGGCAAAATTGGTGCGCGTAATATGCGGTGAATAGAAGCCATGTGCGGAGCATTTCGTTCACGCAACAATAGAACATGTATTTTTTAGCACAAATTGCACACGAAAATAGCACTTACCATATTAGACTAATTAAACTTAATTGCCCATTGAAATCAACAGAAGCACGCTTGCATGTCTTTCTGCATACACAACTACGCAGGGCATGAGCCAGCAAGAATACTGTAACATACACACAGGCCCGTAGTGCAAATCCGCAGCACGAATGAGTGCGGAAATACGCTTACACCGAAGCCGGCCTAAGGGGTAAAGCTGATCAGTGGGGGTCCGACACTCAGCTGATCCTGAGAACAGGTGCCCAGTCGGTGCCCCTCACCCCCCAGTGGGAGGACACTGCTCAGACGGTAGTGTATATCGGCCGGCCGTGAAATTCTACAGCGGAATTCTGCAGAAGGCGCGGCATGTTCTAATTGCCGCGGGAAAATGCGTGGCCGTCTTCCATCGTAGTTAATGGAAGCCATCCATCACGCGATACTTCCGCTGTAAGCACAGTGGAAGTATTGCATGATTATGCGTCATGGCCCACCGTCGACCGCGTCATCACCCACTGCCAGCACGTCATGCGTTGTACTGCGCATGCGCGCCGGCTTGCAGGACGGCATTCGCGCAGCGGATCCGGAGAGGCGAGTATGAGGTCTTTGGGGGGCGCCATGTCAGATTCTGCTGCGATATTCCACTGGCGGAGTCCGACATGGCTGTGGGCATGAGGTCTAACAAGTTGTGTAGCAGGACACCGGCCACTAGATGGCGATGACAATCACTACTGTATATCACATGTCCATAGGGGGCACCAACATTTTTTTTTACAAACTGACAAGTGACAGAAGATGAACTTTTAAGAGACAAACTGCAATGTGAGCCTGAAGTCTGTGGAAACAATTTAAGAAGTTCGTTCAATTGTAAATTTTTTTTCAAAATCAAATCAATATTAATTTTGACCCATTGTTGTGGAGCCCCCGGAAGGCCCGGGGCCCGAAGGCTGGTGCCTACTCTGCCCATTTGGTAATCTGGCACTGCAAGCTCAGTACATTCCCATCAATTGTTCTGTAGCACAGGATGATAGGTACCGTTTAAATACTCTTCTACAGCTGTACTCCAGTAGGATGACATATGGATATTCGTAATCTTTTCTACTGACTACAAATAGAAATTTTTTGGACCACAAAATAGACAAAAGTAGCGCATTTCAAACACACGGCTATTATATATGATCAAGTGAAAAGCCGTATATATTATATTGGCTCAGCTATACAGCCCTTTACATACAGATAATACTGCCAGCTGTCCTAACTAAAGAACCTGTGTGCAAGAAGCATTATAATATGTGCCAGCAGAGGGCAGCAGAGGACAAACTGATTTCACACCGCAGTCTGTATTGTAGCGAAAAGTAACTATGAGCATGGCAGACAGAGTCAGAGCCGCTACACAGGATTGTGTCAAAACAAGGTTTTAAAACTAGTTTTGGTAACTGCTGGGAAAATAAATATCATGCAGCAGAGAAAAATTCAGCCATGTGAATAGACTTACATTAGCTGGAGCTTGGCAGTGTCTGGTGTTCCCACGGAAGTGAATGGAGCCGCACTTCATTTATGGACTGAACGGACCCCGTTCTTCAGATCGGTAGGGGTCCCATCGATCCGTCCCCCGTAGATAGTAGATAACTTGTTCCAACCGAAATACCCCTTTAACGAAAAAATATGCTGCGCTATCAATGCCACAAGAATTGTCCCTCTTGTTCGTAAGTTGGTTGGCATAAAGTAGGCACAGGTGCTGCCGTCTTCCCTTTCAGGCTGCTATCACACAGCAGTGTCTCCCTTGTAAATCCCAAGTGCAGCTACACTGATAGCAGGCGGCCTGTAGGCTTCTCTGGAGTCCAGGTGCCGCTTGCAATCAGCGTTTCTCCACTTGTGTTTTGCAGGGGAGAAACACTGCTGTGTAATGGCACCATTAGGCCAACTTCACACTGGCATAAGTGTTTTTACACATGTGTGCACGTATTTTACTGTATTTTTTACGCATGCCCTGCACACAAAAACCGCACATGTAACTGAAGCCATTGAAATCAATGAATTCTATTCAAAGCATATTGCGTGCGCAAAATGTGCACACGTAATATGAATTATTCACACAAATGCATTTGTGCTGTGTTAGGGCACATTCAGACGACCGTATATGGGCTGGGTTTTCACGCCCGGCCGATATACGGCGTCCCTCTGCGCAGGGGGAGGAGGCTGGAAGAGCCGGGAGCAGTGCTCTGAGATCCCGCCCCCTCTCTGCCCCCTGCCACTATTTGCAATGGGAGGGGCAGCATGGGGGCAAGGCTACGTCCTGAAACTTAGCTCCGCCCCCTCCTATTGCAAATAGTGGCGAGGAGCGTAGAGGGGGCGGGAGCTCAGTGCACTGCTCCTGTCTCTTCCAGCTTCCTCCCCCTGCAGAGAGGGACGCCGTAAATCGGCCGGGCGTGAATACCCAACCGATATACGGTCATCTGAATGCGCCCTTACATGCATGCAAAATTCGTGTGCGCAATATGCAGTGAATAGAACCCAATAATTTCAATGGGTTAGGTCACATGTGCATTTTTTCTTTGTTCATTTCCATTGCCCATGGAAAAGGCAGCATGTCCTATTTTCGTGCATATTGCACACAAAAATAGCATATATTAAACTAATTACACTTAATTGCCCATTGAAATCAATGACAGCATGAGCGCGCAAAAAATACAGTAAATAACCCACACATGAGCCCAAAATACAACGCCTATTGTGCAAATTTGCACATAAATACGCTTACGCCCGTGTGAGGTTGGCCTAATAGGGACCTTTCACACGGGATGTAATATTTTGCAAATGGGTTGTGGGATTTGCTTTCCCTGAATTTCGCACCAAAATCCACATTGCTAACCGCAGATTTTGATGCGGAACTGCCGGCAGGATTCTGCTATTTTCAATTCTTCACCAAGCTCCTAAAGAGAGCAAGTAGTGCCCTCACAATTCGCATATAAAGGAAATTAGTGACAATTCCCACAATGGCCAGCAGAGGGCACCAAATGTACAGCACACAACATTACAGCACAGAGTAGTATCTGCTCATCACTCCCTAACATGCGGCGCTTCTCAGAGGTTATACAAGTATATTCAGGGAATCCGCTACGGTATATTGATTGATCAAGCAGGAATATAATGCGCAATTTCAGGGCAACCATATGGAATAATGATTATTCTCCGCTGTTCACCGAGTGGAGAAAATATAGGAAAATCACCCGTAAACCAATGATTGCTGCGAGTATTGCACAATAACTTGCTTGCTGTCAGCACTGCCGGGCTACCAAACCTCAGCTTAGTGTCAGCGTGTCCTGTAGTAATGGGAGACGTGCTAATTGCTATAGTTATGTCCCGTGACTCCATCATCCAGACGCTGCGGAGGGGCGAAGATACATTAATAGCCAAAACACGGTTATTGCTTTAACCACTATTGCAACATCATATATCACACAATGTACACATATGTGACGTCCGTATACATGGGGAACTAGAGGATTTATTTTGGGGGTAAATCTTGTTAATTGAACAAACTACCCTAAAATATAGTATAGGAAAATGAGGGAAAAAATATATTTTTTAACCTATTTCTGACCTTTTTTCCCTAAAAAAAAAAAGACCTACAAAATTACATAATAATACATTATGGGGCTAGACCTTTTAGAGACCGAGTGCCCAAACTGCAACCCAAAACCCACTTATTTATCGCAAAGTGCCAACATGTCAGGGGGTGGGGCTTATCACGACGTATGTTTTTTACCTCGTTCTTAAAAGAACAGGCCGTTTCAAAATAGACGGGCGGCAGATTTTGACTGCTTTTGGATGTGGAAATGCTGTGAAATTTGCCATGGAAATTTCCGCTGAGGACATTCTGCAGCATTTCCACCTCGTGTAAACATATTGCAGCAGTTATAGTGACACCCTCCCCCCCCCCCCAGAGTGGCCCCAGCAGTAATATTGACCCTCCAGAGTGGTCCCAGCGGTAAGGGTGACCCCCCAGAGTGGCTTTAATGATTATAGTGACCCCCCACAGTGGCCCCAGCGGTAATAGTGACACCACAGCGTGGCCCAGGACATAATAGTGACATCCCACAGTGGCCCCCCAGTAGTAATAGTGACACCGCACAGTGGTCCCAGTGGTAATTGTGACATCCCACAGCGGCCCCAGTAGTAATAGTGACACCGCACAGTGGTCCCAGTGGTAATTGTGACATCCCACAGTGGCCCCAGTAGTAATAGTGACATCCAACATCAGCCCAGTAGTAATAGTGACATCCCAAAGCAGCCCCCATTAGTAATACTGACACCCCACTGCAGCCCCCAGTAGTAATACTGACACCCCAGAGCAGCCCCAGCGGTAATAGTGACATCCCACAGCATCTCCAGCAGTAATAGTGACATCCCACAGCGTCTCCAGTAGTAATAGTGACACCCCACAGTAGCGAGTGGTAATAGTGACATCCCACAGTGGCCCCCAGTAGTAATAGTGATACCCCACAGTGGCCCCAGTAGTAATAGCGCCCCCCCCCCCCCCCTGCAAAAAGAACCATATATTCCTCCCCCACACACACTCCTCTGCTCGGCACTGCTGCTGCCACTGATCCCAGACGCACACTGTGACATGCTGCCGATCGCCTTCTCCACTCCCTTGCTCTCGCGGAACCAAGTAGGAGACGTCAGGGAAGGGGTGAGGAGGATCCCGGCTGCAGACTGACATCACAGTGTGCGCCGGGGTCAGTGCCTCTAGCAACGCTGCTGAGCGAATATTGGCTGGGGAGCTGCGGCACCCCTGGCGGTATTCACTAATGTGGTGAGCAGCCGACGGTGGCGGGTGCCAGCAGGGAAGGCTCTGAGTGCCGCCTCTGGCACGCATGCCATAGGTTCGCTACCACTGGGCTAGACTAAGAAACACCACACGAGTGTATGCGCAAATGTGCAACATATTTGCACTATGAACAAGGCAGATTTACGTCTGCGCGTAGTACTGTACGTTTTTGCGCATGCAGGGCCAGCTCATATGTGCGCGGAACGCACCCACGCCCAGATTTAAATGGCTCATTAGCCTAATGAGGTCCAGATGTGTTCTTTTTTTTTTCGCATCGCACTTGCATTTGCACACCTCCTATAGACTTCTATGCGGACCCTTGGTGCACAACTGCGCACGTGTAAAGAACGGAAATAAGAACGAACTCATTGATATTAATGGGTCCTATTCTCTCCGTGTTGCACACAAATATATTGTGAGCGCAAAAATGCGCACAAATTTGCCCATGTGGTGGAGCCCTAAGTAGTAAAAGCACAAGATGGCCATAAAACGAATGTAAAGAAGCGGATGAAATTTTTCACAGTAAAAGTCTAACTAGAAAATTCAGCCCTATTCACAGGAAAGACTTATGCTAAAATAATAATCTTTATTAGAATAATTCAAAAAGAGACAGTAGACTCAGGGCACAACACAAAGCAACGAGTTGGGGGGGGATGTTGCAGCCACTCAAGGGTGGTCCAGCCACCAGGTGGCAGCGCCTCCGACCAACCTAGGACAAGACGTCGTTAGCTACAAAAATACTCTTGTTAGAGAGATATACTTATTGGGACTAGAACTATGGATCGTATTACTGTATGGGAATGATAAATCCTCAACCAGAGGATAAGATGATCATACACTCTTTGTTCAGATAGTTCAGTCAGACCGAAACTGATGATCGTGTCACGTCTCCATATGTAGCTAACGCAACAAAATACTTAGTAAGGACTTGCGCATCTTTGTGCAAGAACTACAGAATTTTCTCATTAGGTACACTGTTCTTAGGTTTATTGCATCACACTTTTGGTCTCGGGTTATTGCATCGTTCTATAATCTCGACGCGTTTCACCACTTCGTAAATGTGGATCATCAGGAGTGATAATACTAAATAAGTCGTATAGTTTGCAAAGGTGAATCACTGTGCTCAAGGTGAAGAGCCAAGTGATGTAAACCAAAGTTATGAGTCTTAGATGCAATATATGCTCATGCTAATGCCTATGAACAAAAGTTGCAAAGATAAATCACTGTGCTTAAAGGGGTTGTCCCGCGAAACAAAGTGGGGTATACACTTCTGTATGGCCATATTAATGCACTTTGTAATATACATTGTGCATTAAATATGAGCCATACAGAAGTTATCAGAAATTTTTCACTTACCTGTTCCGTTGCTAGCGTCCCCGTTTCCATGGTGCCGTCTAATTTTCAGCGTCTAATCGCCAGATTAGACGCGCTTGCGCAGTCCGGGTCTTCTTCTCTTCTGAATGGGGCCGCTCGTGCCGGAGAGCGGCTCCTTGCAGCTCCGCCCCGTCACGTGCCGATTCCAGCCAATCAGGAGGCTGGAATCGGCAATGGACCGCACAGAAGCCCTGCGGTCCACCGAGGGAGAAGATCCCGGCGGCCATCTTCAGCAGGTAAGTAAGACGTCACCGGAGTGCGGGGATTCAGGTAAGCGCTGTCCGGTGTTCTTGTTTAACCCCTGCATCGGGGTTGTCTCGCGCCGGGGGGGGCTGTTGAAAAAAAAAAAACCCGTTTCGGCGCGGGACAACCCCTTTAAGGTGAAGTCTCCTTGTTGCATCTTTTTCTAGAAGCCGCCTTACCTTTTGTTCATAGGCACTAGCATGAGCATATATTGCATCTAGGACTCACAACTTTGATATACATCACTTGGCTCTTCACCTTGAGCACAGTGATTTATCTTTGCAACTTTTTGTATCTAACGACGTCTTGTCCTAGGTTGGTCGGAGGCGCTGCCACCTGGTGGCTTGACCACCCTTGAGTGGCTGCAGCATCCTTCCCAACTCGTTGTTTTGTGTTGTGCCCTGAGTCTACTGTCTCTTTTTAAATTATTCTAATAAAGATTATTATTTTAGCATAAGTCTTTCCTGTGAATAAAGAAGCGGATGAGAAGCCGGCTAGTTTTAGGGCTCATTCACACAACCGTGATTTTGGCGTGTATTATGCACGCAATGCACAGCCAAGAGACATGCGGTGAATGCAGTTATTGATCCATTTACATTAGCGTGTAGATACACGTAAGAGAAAGATGGCAGCATGCTGTATTTCACTGCGTATCACACGGCGCGAGCCCTATTCTTTTGTACGGGAAGCGTATGCAACGCTGTCCATACGCAATTGTGTATGGGTGATGATACATACGCACCTACGCTATGAGACAGCAGGGCAAACAAAACGGTCAGCTATGTAGACTGTTCACTGTGAGGATATTCAACACACTACTGATATCTCACCAGTAGGGGGCAGCCTACACACATCTACTGTACATATATGGGAATTGTGTATACAGGGTGATTCATAAGTCAGGGCCACCAAGAACATCTAACTGAGAGGAGATACAAGCAGGAAACTTTAGATGGGGGGAGTGTATTCAGCATGCTGTTTTCAGGAAGAGTCCATAGAAAATCACAGCTGGGCTGGAAACAATGCCCGGGTGACCAGTTCTTGGTTGTCCCGCACACTAAGGGCTCCTTCACATGGGCGTATTCCCGCACGTATTTCTGCATGCCAGGTTTGTGTATACAATACGCAGAGAATGGAGCCCATTCATTTCTCATGCATGCAAAAAAAAACAGGACCTCCTCTATTTTGTGCACATTAGCACACCAAGGGGTCCCATAAAAGTCAAGGGGAGGTGCGCAGTGCGCTGAGCGATTCCATGAAAAAAAGACCATACATTGGAATGATTAGGCTAAATAGCCACTTAAATTGTGGCGTGTTTATCTGCTGCGCGCCAATGATTGATTGACTGGGGTGTGGTGATAACATAAAAAAATCATTCTACCCTCCCCTATGACAGTGAGACAGAATGCAGAATTAAGGCCCATTTACACGCAAAGACAATATTTCCAACGATTGACAGTTTTAGCAATCGTTTTGCATAAACTGCTAATGGGCAGTAATGTCCATTAGCAGTTTATTACCTTCATTTGCATGGAAATGAGCCTCCAGCAGCTGCTTGCAAATCCCAGCATGTGGTTTGGACTGTGCACTCAGCTGCATTGTCTGCACATGGGCTGCTGTGGGCTATAAGCTGAATACAATATTATCAACTGCTCCTGTGTAGATCACAACGTGTGGTCCCTGCTATCTCTCTCCAACTGAATGATGGATTTTATGCTCACCTAAAAATCATTGTTCAGCCAAATAGTGAAAGATGGAAGCGTTTGTATGCAACAATTATCGCTCAGAATTTGAACAAATTTTGAATAATAATTGTGTGTAAATGAAGTTTTACAGATCTTTTATGCTGCCTGCTCGTCACTCCTTCCTCTCTCTCTCCCTGCTTTGCACACAGACTGAAAAATGACATCTACAAATTCAGTATTCCTGACCCTAGCTCAAATAGCTGTAGCTTGGCTTTAAAAGCTTGTCCATATCTGTGATAGAACCGGAGCTAGAGCTGTTTGAAGTGGAACGAGCTCTGTTAGCCCAAAACTGTGATGTCCTCTTCCTGCAGAAGGAACAGAGCATCCTAGTCTGTACTGGGGTGAAGAATAGTTTAGATTTAGCTAAATCTCCAGGGTTTCCACATTAATGAATGTTGTAAATGCAGAGCACCTATGTGGTCTACAGCTACTTCCACATATAAATGCATCTGAAATCTGGTCCTGGTGCATCGAGCATAAAAGCCTTTCTTGTTAATGAAATTTTGGGAGCACAATATGGTGCACTATTACTATGGAGGAAACTGAGAGGGACATTGGAGGTAGCAGCAGGATCGGGAGATGTCTGGGCCAGATAGAGAAGGAAAGGCAAAGTTGATGACTCCAATCAGAGATGACATCACTGATCGCAGGAGGTAACTGCACTGTAATCAGAGCTCCTTCACACGAGCGTATATCGGCCCACTATTTTCACAGTCGGCCGATATACGTTGTGATCTGATGCATTGGATTCCAATGCATCAGATCACATGGCCATATTTCTATGACGTAAAAACGCCCGGCCGGCCAATATAGCGCCGGGCGTTTTTTCACGTAGGCCCAAAAGATAGTCCTGGAACTATCTTTTGGGCCGCAATATGTCGGCCGCTGATGGGTTCCTATGGGAGCCAATTACAGCGGCCGGAGAAGGGAGGTGGGAGGGAGTTTAGCAGCCTGACTGCTAAACTCCCTCCCTCTTCTCTCCTCCCCTCCGGCTGATTCCAATAGGAGGTGGTGGAGCTAAGCTCCTGCACCCTCCCCGTGTCCACAGCCAGCAATGGGAGGAGGCAGGTTGGGGTGGCGTTTAGCTCCGCCCCACCTACCCCCTCCCATTGCAATCAGCTGGAGGGAGGAGGAGGTGAGTCGGCAAGGGGGAGGAAAGGGGAAGGCTCAACGGCATGGCAGCCTCAGCGTATAAGTGCCAAACGTTAGGTTTGTGCGCCCGTTCACGAGCATTTACACCTCAGATGGTAGTGTATATCGGCCGGACATGAAAACGGGGGCCAATATACACTTGTGTGAAAGAGCCCTCACTATGTAGAGCTATCTACATTTACTAGCTATGTACAATCTAGAGCTAGGCATCTATAATTTGATGACTGCATTATATAGAGGTACACTCGAGTTGAGCACTGTATCTAAACCGAACGTCTTATAAATGCATATATTTGCTGCTAGTGCTTCATTAATGGGTCACTTAGGGTATGTTGCCATCATCTTCAGACCCCGGGTCATCAGAGCCCTTTGGTAGTGGTCACCTGGCCCTCTGGCCGCTCCCCAGTACAAGGATGTAGCCTGCTGAACTGCACCTCCGAATGGCCTCCGCCACTTTAAGAGAGTCTCTCAGTGCTGCTGAAGATCTCTGTATGCTGTGTGTAACCCCAAAATGGCACCAGCCACCCACTTTATATGGTTCTCCACAAGAAGGCTGCTAGATCTCCTCCACTGTGTCATGTGGGGCTATAGAGCCAATTAGACCCCTTCTAATTGCTCTACTGACTTCTATTAGCAGCCAGTTCTTTTATGAGCTTTGAGCCTCCTCTTGTGGCGAGAGCCAGTAATGCAGTCCCATTGTGCTATTACCCTCTAGTTATATAAAATGTGTCCCTTCTTCTCCGTTCCATGCACCAAAAGCTCTTTCCCATCCCAGTCATGTCACTTGTTGGTGGCAGGGCTGTTGTTATCAGTAAGAAGGGAGCAGGGCACTGCTCTCCCCTCTTAGAGAAGACACATGGAAATTGAATAATTATGAAAAAGGTATTTTTTATGCTAGAAACACTGCAGATTACTTTAAATCAGCTATTAAGAATCATTCATGATTGATGTGATAACCCTATTGGGATTATACGTACATGCAGTGGGTTTTTTCCAGCTGTTTTTGCAGAAACCATAGAATTTCATGGAAGACATGAGATTTGTGTTTCAACTTTGCAGTAAGTGAGTAATTGCCAGGGTGCGGCTAATTTTCGTTATTTCGCTATTGAAAGTAACGGTGTACTTACAAGTGCCAGTAATGTGCAGTGCAGTCGAAAAATGGGCAGCAAAACCACAAGCGAGGTGTTAAAAAATGCATTTGACTTTGATTTTGCTGCTTTTCATGTTTTTTTCCCCCCATACTCATCAGCCACATAAACAGTGCATATAAATATAGAGGAAACGTGATGGAACGGTCCTGTTAGGTTTGGGCTCCGCAGCGCAAGTCCTTCTGCAATTATATTTATGCGCAGGTTCACTCTGCAACATTGCATGTGATAAGTACATCATGATTTTCTGCTTCACGGCTCTGCAGAAGATGACGTTCAATGGAACATGTGATTTTCCGAGATGTAGGCCACCGATAGACTAGCGGTTTTTCAATGTGGCGACGCACACTGGCAAATGTTTTCATGCAGACACGGACTGCGTGAAAAAACTCGCTGTTGCATGAATGGTAGTTTGTCGTCAGAAGCTCCAACTGTAGATGTCTTGTAGTAAAGCTCAGAGCAGCGGGACTTGTATGTCATTGGACATTGAAGAGCCACTTTATTATTTAGATCTAGTAGATCACCTCGTTCACCTTCACCACTGCAGCAGGGCGTTGCGGTGTAGATCCTATCAGGTATTGAGATAGTTCTGCAGGAATGTTGGCCCATGCGGACAGGAAGCTTCTTGCAAGTTGCTGCAAATTAGGTGAAGGTACTGATATGCTCTGATGGGATGAGTTCAGCAAATCATGCAGCTTGTGCCAAATCTTTACCCTCCCACCATCAGTATGGTGCAATAGAAATCTGGAATCATCTGCCCAGGTGATGTTTTTCCACTGCTCACTAATCCAGTTTTTACACTCTTTTGCCCACCGGCGTCTTGCCTTTCTTCTTCTCTTAGACAACCATGGTGCAGGAACTGGTTGTCTGCTGTAATAGTTAAAAAGTTGTGCAATCAAACACAATGGTTGGAGCACCTGTGTTGTATTTGATGGCAATTTGCTTGACTGCGTACTGTACGCTTGCTCATCAGCACGATTCTTAACATCCTCCTCTGACGCCTTTCTTCGATGACTCACCAGTGTCCACAAATTCCCCTTTCCCTGGGTATTTTTCCTTAAAGGGGTTCTGTCATTAAAAAAAATCAATACTTGCCTATTCCCCTCTCCCTGGCAGTCTTCTTACCGCATTTTCTCCTCACCGATCTTCTGCTGGTTGCCCAAGTCCCCCAGGTCACCTCTTCTTCCTGTGACAAAGCGTACATTGCCGTCTTTTCGCTTCTTATACTGCCTAGCAGGGAATGGCGAACTACTGCTGAGACTGCGCATGCGTGCTGTCTTGATGCAATAGTATATGAACACTCGCGGAGAGACCCCGCACATGAACAGTCTAGCAGGGAATGCTGAGCTACTGCTGAAACAGGGAATGCTACGTCACTAGTGACATAACCTACACTGACCTGCAGGAAGGAGAATGCCGAAAATGGACGCTCCATAACAGGAAGAAGAGGATCTGGCCGGCTGGAGGTGAGGTGACCCGGGGTGACTGGACGACTGCTCTCAGCCCACCAACCAAGCGGGATGCATTGCCAAGTATACAACATGCACATTTTTAAATGGCTCCTTCAAATGGAGTCTGATGAACCATTAAGAGGCTGTAGTAGCCTCCACAGGCACCATTTAAAAGTTTGTATGAGATTAGAAAAAAATGTCAGCTTTCATCCAGGAGCAACACCACTCATGTCCATAGACCATACCTTGCATTGTAGCTCAGCTCCATTCATTTAAATTGGGTTGAGCTGCAGTACCAGACACAAACCATTGACAAAAGTGGCGCTGTTTCTGAAAAAAAAAGCAGCAATGTTTTTCTACGTACAGATTGCCTTTAAAGAATCAGTTCTAGCGAAATCCTCACTGCTGCCAAGTTACTTTATGGACCAATAATCCCATTATTATAATCCCATGACTGGTGTTTCATACAAGTATTAGGGGCATCCATTCTCCTGTCTGACATTTGTCACCAAGACTGGGAAGAGATCCCATAAAAGACAACAAGGGGAAATGCCCCCGAGCTATTCTTTTGTGTATTATAAAACTAGACATGGAAAGGTACAAAACCATGAAGTATGAAGTATTATGTATGGATTACGCCGTCACTAAATTATGCACAACGACCTTCATTGCAATGAGTTCTAATATACTTGTCTATTGTAATTCCCCAATTAAGTTCTTTGTATACAAAATAGGATTAAGACCTCCGCCACAAGACAAACTGGATGCATTTACATTTACAGATGTTACTGGAAGTATATAGATGCAAATTAGGTACAGTATGGGCCCATATGGGCAGAATGGAGCGCACGGAGCCTGGGAGACTGCACACAGAGTCCCTATGGAACCATAAAGTACCATATTACCATGTTATTGTCAGAACCTATATCATGTGGCATCCAATGGAGCATGCTATGGAGGCATACAGAGGTACAGTATTCACCCATAGACTGCTATGGTTGCCATATTATGGCTCCATACAAAATATGGAGGAGCCATAATAAATCTGTGTGCGTGAACCTTAAAGGACTTCCCAGATAAAAATTAATGATGACCTACCCTCAGAATAGATCATTAATAGTTGATCGTCTTGGGTCCACCGTTTGGGATCCCGGACAATCAGCTGATCACAGGCCCGATGTCAACACTGCAATATACACATGGGACAGAGCAGAAGCAGTTGGCTCCACACCCTGTATAGTGGCTGATGCTCGTAACTGCAAGTGCAATTCTCATTAAAACCAATGACAGCTGTGTCTACCAGCTCTGGCTACTACACAGCGGTCATAGCCAACTCTGTTTCTGCTGCACTGCAGCCCTGACAGAGGGTGCCCGATCAGCTGGGATCCAGAGTAATGGATGCCAGCCGATCAATTATTAATGAGCCACCCTGAGGATAGTTCATCAATTGTATTGGCCTGGAAAACCCCTTTAACAAGACAGGAGCTCAGTGTGGACATATATCGCAGAGGGCAAGGAGTCGTTGAGTCTAGCCTCCTGGGATGACCAAAATCAAGGCCTCTGTAATATGTGATAACCGTTGGCTCTAGGGACGTTGTCTGGGTGTAGCGACCTGCCCATCACCTTGGGTTAGGCGGTCTACACCAGGTAAGAACCTCCTACCTTTCACTATTTACACGTAAGATGTAAATCTATTCAATTTTGTTTACTCGGGCGCCGTCCCCAAACATTAATTTTTCAATATGTGATAACAAGTCACTATGTTCAATGAAATATACACCAATCAGCCATAACCTTAAATCAATCCCATTTTGTATGGATTTGCTCTTGTGCCACCAAAACAGATCTGACATGTCAAGGCATGGAGTCTGCAAGACCTCCGAAAGTGTCTTGTGGTATCATTCATCAAAACATTAGATACAGATCCTTTAACCCCTTAAGGACCAGGCTGTTTTGTACCTTAAGGACCAGACACTTTTTAGGGCTTTTACCCATGTGGTGGTTTTACAGCCCTATTTTGTTTCCTTTAGCTACCAAAATATTTTTGGTGTGTTTTTTTTTCCATTACATATGGGGCGATTTTTTAAAATATCTTTTTCACAGATTTTTTTTCCGTTTTTTTAGTTTTATTGGGGGTGAAAAGCTAAAAAAAAAAAATTTTTAACATTTAGAGTTTTTTTTAAAATTTAGTATATTTATGCTAAAATAAAGTATGGGAACGGGTTCCTCTATTTGTTTTGGACGTTTTGATATATAATATGTATGGTTTTGGTTTACAGGGCGTTTATAGCGATGGTTTGGGTTGGCGTCGGCTTTGGGTTATTTTCTTTCTTCTGTATATATTGTTGTTTTATTCAGTAATTTTTAGTTACTGATGTATGGAATTATGTTTTTTACTATCTCTGTCCCCCAATGATGTCATATAAGACCTCTGGGGGACATTCATTTTTTTTGTATTTGACACTTTCCCGCATCCATAGGAGCCCCAGTTACAGGGGAAAGCAAACCCTGTAATGAAATTAGTCACTGACAGAGCTGGCCAGGGTCTAGTACGGCCCCGTAGCTCTGCTGTATCAGAGAACCCCGGTGGTCACATGACCCCCCGACTCCTGTAGTGGAAGAAACCCTTTCACTTTCTAGTACACAGCGCTCATATACCGTGAGATGAGACTTGTGTTTTTGCACATCCCACAGATGCTCAATCAGACTGAGATATGGGAAGTTTGGAGATTAAATCAATACCCCAAATTCTTTATTATGTTCCTCAGTGAGGCCGGGACATTATTCTGCTGAATGAGCCCACTGCCATTAGGAAATACCGCTGCCATGAAGGGGACAGTACTCGGTCTGCACAATAATTAGGTAGATGGTACATGTCAAAGTAACATCCACATGAATGCCAGGACTCAAGGTTTCCAGCAGAACATTGCCTGTAACACTACACTGCCTCTGCTGGCTTGTCTTCCTCCCATAGTGTAATCCTAGTACCATCTACTTTCCTGGCCATCCACATAATGTACTTGTAAAATACAATATCATTCCCCAGACCAGGACACCTTCTTCCATTGTTCCATAGTCCAGTTCTGATGCTCACAAGCCCACTGTAGGCTCTTGTAGGTCTGCAGCTACACAGCCCCATTTGTGTGGTGACCCAGTACTTGCACTACCTGGCATATGTTAACATCAAAGGGAGACTGTATAACATAGATACCTATATTGTGCTGCATTTGTTCTTGCGTGAATCTCTGCTATACCTTAGAAACTGGGAAATCCCCTACTGTCGAAAAAGCTCCTCTGTGTTACCTCAGCCCTGATTTGCAGTGATTAATGCTAAAGGAGGGTCTAAACCAGGAGATGCCAGAAAGGCAGGTAATATAAAGGCCCATTTACATGCAAAGATAATCTTTCAAACGATTGAAAGTTTTAGCAATCATTTTGCATAAAGTACTAATGGTTACTAATGCCCGTTAGTACTTTATCAGCTTCATTTGAACTTCCTGTTTGGGTCAGTGTGAGCAGAGAGTGTAATGAGTTGAGCAGGATAAAAAATCAGTCTATCTGCTTCTGCTACTCTCATACAGCGTACAGCACCCACAGTTACAGGTTGTTGCCAGCCCAGAAGGAGCCTCAGCCTGTGTGTGGAGACCAGCAGGCAATGAGTATGCATGGACTGAATCCAAAAGTAAACCTCAAAGATAAGGTACAAGTGATATTGTGAGGATATATTGACTAGTGGAATCTACAAGAGAGGAGCCAGGACTCTGAAGTAATTCACTCTGATTAAGCTGTTGGCATATAGACAGAAAAGCTCCCTGGGCTTGGACAGAGATAAGCACATCGGAGATAGTATGAATCTTACAAATACTGTCATTACTTGCTATGGCGGTGGTAAAAATATGGCTGTAAGCTGCTGCTAAATGTTCAGTAAAGTTCTAGTTGTTGTTTTCACAAGTTCCTTGCCTCTGATCTGTCTGCCCTGTACTGAATATCACCTTATGTCATACCTGCCAGGGTGTATAGGTGGTGCATTAGCAGCAAGCTGCGATGTTCTGTATGATCTGACACCTTTCTATCATAGCCAGCAATAACTTCTTTAGCAATTTGTACTAGAGTAGCTCTTCTGTGAGATCAGACAAGATGGGCTAGCCTTCACTGCCCATATGCATCAAAGTACTTTAGGCACCTATGACCCATCCAGTGGTTCAACAGTTGCCCTTCCTTGCACCGCTTTTGGTAGGTACTAACCACTACATACCGGGAACCCCCCACAAGACCTGCCGCTTTGAAGATGCTCTGACCCAGTCGTCAACCCATCACTATTTGACCCTTATCAAAGTTGCGCGGATCCAGTTGCCCATTTTTCCTGCTTCAAACTCATCAAATTCAAGAACTGGTTGAACATTTGCTGCCTAATATACAGATCAGCACAAATAGGGCAAACATGTTTGGTACGTATATATATTAGAGTCCCTACTCCCCCACCCTCATCGGCTCTCTGCCTCTCTCCTCCAGTCCGGCGTTTGTAAAGGGAGGGGGTGGGGTGGGGCGGAGCTAAGGTTCATTCTGTCCTGTCCACTCCCATTGCTGGCTATGGACAAGGGGCAGGAGCTTAGCTCTGCCCTCCCCATTGCAAACCGCTCGGAGGGAAGGAGAGAAGCAGAGAGACGGTGAGAGGAGGGAAGGGGGGAACTGCTCAAATAGAAGCGTATATCGGCCGGCCGTGAACACCCTACCGATATACGCTCGTGTAAATAAGCCCTTAGGCTCTAATGGGTCAGTGTGCTGTCCGTGAATTAACACAGACAGCCCATAGACCCAAATATGCTTGGCGCCGCACACAGACATCTTATTTTCAATCCTGAAAAACCAATATAATTTTTAGTGCGATTTTCTTGTGTTTTTGCAATTTTTTAGGCACAATTTCCATCCATTATGCATCCGTTTTTCATAAGTGGAAAAAAAAACCTAATAAATGTACAGGCGTCGCACTTCCTGGTTCTCTTAAATTTTTTTTTTATGGTCCCCAATGGTTACATGCCTTAAAAACACAGTTCCGCTCACATTAGTGTGTCAGAATTGCGTAATCCGCTCACGGCAAATAGAATGCAGCATGTTCTATTTTACTATAGATATCCGCAACATAGAGCCCATTGTTCCCTACGGTCGCGCCTATACCGGTAGTCCATACGGAATTACAAGTGCTGCGAGTATCCACATCATCGCTAAGCGACAGCACGGGAAATAGAAAACAAAAAGAAGGTGTATTGTGCATGACTGCCTGCGTGAGTATGCGGTCATGTGCAGTACAATTTCGCCACCACTCATGGCCGAGCGCAGGATCACGGCTGGGTTCGCAGCTAGAATCCACTGTGGGCCATAGAGTTGAAAAGGAAATTTTTGTCAAAAAATTGGACAAAAATAGGACATGCTGCGATTTAAAAAAAAAAATGCCCATGTGAATATCCCCATTCAAATCAAGGTACTCTATTATGTTCAGACAAAAAAAAAAATGGACAGAAAAATCGCTGGTGTGAATCTACCCGTATCAGCGATCCCAGTGTTTATTTGTCTAAATAAATCCATATTCATCCCAAATGAGATTCTTTTGTTCATTTCCGAATAATTGGCAATTTGCATGCTCTACTGCAATAAATGAATTGCGGTGTATCTCATCCCTCGACAGCTGCCATTGTCTTGACATCATCACTGTCACTCCCTTCACCTCTCAGTGGTTTTAACATTATAGCTGATCAGCGTATATTCTATTATATTTATAGTATGCCCCCATATAAGCTAATCTTTCCCCCCCAAGAGCTTCCTTCTACGACAAACGCAACTTACATGTGACTATCGGTGTCAGCGCAGCATTGTCCCCATATAGCCCCAGATGTAGGTGTTCAAGAGAACGTGTATGGGAAACGATTGTCAGCCTCATACAATTCATTATTTCATCCCTGTCCGCAAAGAGACAGCATGATCCGAAAAAAGCTGAATAGACGTATAGGGATGGAAATCGAGCTTTACAGGCAGAGGTGTGTTGGTAAACAGGAGGAGGGAGTTAGAGATAAGCGGGAGAGAGTCAGGGGACCATGTGAGTTAGAAGGCAGGTACATGAAGGGGACAGCTCAATACGGGAGGGGGGGGGGAGAGAAACACAGATGGGAGGAGAGAGGGATAGAAAGAGAGAGACTCACACAAGGGAGGAGAGGGTGAGAGAGAGAGGCAGCGGACATAATAAAACAATGAATATCAATGTGTGAGTGTTCATGCAATTCATTAGATGCTGCCAAGCGGTGGAATTAGGACAAGATGTCTTAGAAGCATCCTCTGGTTTCAATGGGGTACTAGACAGAGGAGGACAAGGGTGCCTTGACTACTTTGTAGCATCTTCTCAATGCTGATGCAGCGTCTTAGAAGGATTATTGACAAGGAGAGAGCATCAAGGCGGTGGAAACATGCCTGTGATGAAAGGTTTACTTGCTCCACAGAATACTTTCTTGGATACCATCGCTACAAGATTTGATGGGACTCGTACGTACATGACAATTTCTTTTTTCATTGATTTATACATCTGTGTACATGTTTAACAAGAGAAACATTATCTGTATGTTTACTGTATCCTCAGACCATTTATCATGTTGCCACGCAATACTATAACCTCTTCCAAGAGTATACAATGCTTATCTCTGTCCCATCCTATCTAACCCATCATCTCTTCTTGTGTCATCTACTCTCTCCATTTCATTTTGCTCTTTTGTAATGTAGAAAGAAAAAGTTTTGAAACATTTCATATTGTGGAATTGGAAATCAGTAGAGTTGGGCGAATCGTTAAAAAATGTTCTTCTCTGTCCATTCCCGTAGATGTGACTCAACCCAATTTACTTGGTGTCTTGACTTCCCCGCTTAGACCATTGATAGAATAAATGGGGATTTGTAATTCTCTTTGATGTAAAACTTCCATAAAATACATGTTTCGTTGAAGTTTTATGTACCTGGGCTATGTACTGTATTAGGACATGTCATTTATGCCATCACAGCTATCTTATGGTCTTCCATGGCTTGATATGCATGCAGGATATAACATACTCTGGTGTAGGACAATGTGAAGAGTCAATGCATGGCTCTACAGCCGAGTATACCCACAACTATAGAGCTAAGGAGATAGAAAGTGGGTCAGTTTTTGCTATTTTTGTATGTATATATTATATATGGCTTGTATGGGCCCAGCATAAAGTCTTTAGAACCACTGCTGGTTATCACGGGTTGGACGGCTTGACAGGTGATAAAGTTGAACAGTGTATGGTACAGCATATCTGTCACTACAATGGTAGTCTAGGTGTAAATGCAAATGAGGTCAGATGCCCAAGGTCAGTCTGTACTGGCGTTACCCATTGAAGCTGAAGAATAGACAATACGAAGCTCCTGAAGATCTTACGCTAGAATGACTGAAGTAATAAGGCACCGTCTTATTTACTGCTTAATCTACAAGTAGTGTTACATTACTAAGAGATGACAGCCATCAAAATGGCCAATGCAGACATTTAAATGATAGAAGGATGTTGCGTCTCTCATAGCAGTGATGTGAGGGTTAATACTAGGGATGGTGGTTAGGTGTGAGCCAAGAAGATGGGTCTTTTGTTCTGCGGGATGGGAACGCCAGAGCATGCTGTGAAGCAGATGGCATAGTGTATGTTTATAACACACGCTTCCTCGCAGTGCATGCGATCTACAAATCTACATTACAACACTGAATACCCAGTGATAGGAGTTGTACATGAAAATCCACAGGGACTAATTCTTTCCAATTAATGCAATCCTGGGAAAGTCTTCAGGCTCAATCTATTTCTATTAGAGGGGCTCCGGGTGCCATGAAAGTGTGCATAGATCAATGTATTTCTCGTAGCGTGGAATCGCTCACTGGGGATGTGTCGATACACCAATGATGGCATCGGAACCCATCTAAAACGGCAAAGCTGCCTCTAAAATATATTGCAGCATGAAATCAAAACCTTAGCACTAAATAGAAGTCCTTGCAACGTCTTCGGTTAAGTTCATGCATTCAGCCGTTACTGAGGCATTTATGATTCCTAGAAAGTTGAGAGATAATATGGATGCCACTACTAATCCCACAGGGCTTGTCATCCAGATTGCCATCGTCCTCATTGACAAATAATCCTAGATATACAGCATAACTCAGGGCCATAGTTAGGGAACCAGCAGGACAGGTGCTCCGCGCCAGTAGGGAGACAATAAACCACTCTGCGTAAGCCATGTAGAAACAGGGCAAGGGAGGTGAACTGAATCTGTGCTTCAGGTGAAAGTCTTGCTATGACTCTGCATGTATAAGCAAACTTTCCATTCAGTCTGGGAAAGCTCAAACAATCCATGTGAGAGCATATTTTAAATATTTGCCATGAGAGCAGTCTTCTCTGTTGGAAAGTTAGTCTAGTTTATATAATTGGTTGACTTTATAGATCCACACTTTAACCTTCGGTGGATTTTTTTTTTTGAGAAATCAGATACACAATCCAACCAAAAGTAACTGGACACCTGAGCAAGAACCAAAAGTAGTATTTATTTCTATATGTTAATTCTTAGCGGGGCTCCTTTGGCCCTAATTATATCAGATACTCTCCATGACATACTTTCTATTAACGCCTCAGACACATTAGCTGGTATTTCCCTCGATTCATCCTGCAAATATCTGGTGAGTTCTTTCAAAGAAAATGGACTATCTTTGTATTTCCTGACATGACATTCCAGTTCGTCCCAAAGATTTTCAGTAGATTTCAGGTTGGGACTCTGTGCAAGCCAGTCCAATTGTGGAACATCCATATCCTCAAACCAATGTAAAGCAGTGTTGGATTTGTGACGAGGCACATTGTCTTGTTGGTAGTATTGCTGACCATTTCCAGAGTATTGTCACATTGTCGGCAGCACGTTATTGTCAAGAATGTCAAGGTAGACCTTTGTGTTCATGGTTCTCGTCACTACAGCCAATGGACCAAGACCATGCCACGTAAAACATCCCCAAACCATAATGGAACATCTGCCGAACGTATCTGTTGACACAACACACTCGGTCAAACGATGTTCCCCAGGATCCTCCACATTCAGGTATGACTGAATGATTTGAAGATGGAATAGTGTGATTAGTCACTCCATAAAACGTTCTTCCATTGCTCAACTGTCCAATGACTACGCTCCTCGGACCACTGTAGATTGAGCGATGCATTGCGCTTCACAGTGGACGGCATGTACCCATATATCCAACAGTTGAAGTTCCTGTCAGGAATTATGGCTGACACCTCCAAGTTTCTGCATCTTATGTAGCGTGGTTTAGGACCCTTGGCCTATAAAAGGGCTTTTAGATTCTATTTGTGAGTAATGGAGAACTTTTTCCACTTGTCTAGAGCTTGTTGACTACTAGACACCTCTACAATGCAATCAATGAGATTTCGACCAGCTATCAGAGTGCTAGAAGGGATGCATCATCGGAATGCGAGAAGCTGGATTGTCGTACCGATGAATTACCTGCCACATGGGCCATTCTGACCAGAGTTTTAGGATGTGTTGGGATTAGTGGATGCATGAGGGCACACAAGTCGACCGGGCTCAGGACGCCATCGACAGACCACCAGTAGAGAGAATCGTCAGATCATCCAATAAACACAAGCAGCTCCAACTGTTTTGTTGACCACCATCGAGAGACAGGTGGCACCATTGTTAAAGGTACCTGTGTCTGTTGGAACCATTTCCAGGCACTTGGATGAAGGACATTTGGTCTTGCGGTGCCCATTATGTATACTGCGTTTGATACCCAACATCGGCTCCCTTTCAGTGGTGTCATGAATGACGAATCTGGACTGCTACGCAATGGAACAGAGTGGTGTTATAGTCTGAGAAGCCATTGCATACGACAGTTGGTCCCCCCTAGTAGTGGTATGAGGGACAGAAACAGCTCTACGATATGTTCAGGACATCCTGTAGCCACGTGTGTTCCTCTCATAGCAGGGCTTCCACAAAGCATTTTCCAACAGGGTAATGCTCGTCCGCATACACAAGGGGGTCACTGGAATGTCCCCATAACATTGTCACTCTTCCTTGGACTGCCTGGTCACCAGATTTATCTGGGATGCCAACTTGGATAGGCGAAGGGTTTGCACAATTTAGAGACTGAGTTACAGCAACTGTGGATCAATATGTCACAGAATACCATATGAAACCTGTATGCCTTCATGTCCACCCATATAACATCTTGCATTCAAACTAGAGGCAGTACAACAGGGTACTAGAGCCTCCATGCCCGCCCTTATAACATCTTGCATCCAAACTAGAGGCAGTACAACAGTGTACTAGAGCCTCCATGCCCGCCCTTATAACATCTTGCATCCAAACTAGAGGCAGTTCAACAGGGTACTAGAGCCTCCATGCCCGCCCATATCACATCTTGCATCCAAATTAGAGGCAGTACAACAGGGTACTAGAGCCTCCATTCCCACCCATATCACATCTTGCATCCAAACTAGAGGTAGTACTACAGGGTACTAGAGCCTCCATTCCCGCCCTTATAACATCTTGCATCCAAACTAGAGGCAGTTCAACAGGGTACTAGAGCCTCCATGCCCACTTGTATCACAACTTGTGTCTAAGCTAGAGGAAGTACAACAGGGTACTAGAGCCTCCATGCCCGCCTGTATCACATCTTGCATCCAAATTAGAGGCAGTACAACAGGGAACTAGAGCCACCATGCCCACCTGTATCACATCTTGTATCCAAGCTAGTGGTGGTACAACAGGGTACTAGAGCCTCCATACCTGCTGGTATCACATCTTGTATCCAAGCTAAAGGCGGTACAACAGAGTACTAGAGCCTCCATGCCTGCCCGTATCACATCTTGTATCCAAGCTAGAGGCAGTACAACAGGGTACTAGAGCCTCCATGCCTGCCCATATCACATCTTGTATCCAAGCTAGAGGCAGTACAACAGGTTACTAGAGCCTTCATGTCCACCCGTTTCACATCTTGTATCCAAGCTAGAGGCGGTACAACAGGGTACTAGAGCCTCCATGCCCGCCCGTCTCACATCTTGTATCCAAGCTAGAGGCGGTACAACAGGGTACTAGAGCCTCCCTACAAGGGGTCAGTTCTCCACAATAAATGATCCTTATGCTCTAATATTGTAATCACTTACTTATGTCTACGTTACAATCACATAGAGAAAGCTTCATTTGATTCAGACGACTCATTCTAGGGGAGGGATTTTTTTGACAGTGAGTGTGTATTAGAAGCTAATTTTTTGAAAGCTGTACAAGTTTTCAATCTTGATAGTTTGAACGCTCGACAGACACAAAAAATATCTATATTCATCCTGTTATCCAGCATCTTTAGATTTTTATCGATCCTTACATGAAACTGGTTTTCCACTATGTCTGGCTCTCCTCCATACTGAAGTGTTAGATATTCTTTTTTACTAACCTGCCAAGTTTCTAAACTACTTTCTGTATATTTAGATTGGTATGTTTGGGAAGTGTTAAATATTTTCTGTTATGCAATACAAAATTAATATAATTTTTAAACATGTTTTAGAAGGCTGTAAGGCCGGCTGCACACGGGCGGATTTGCATTGCGGAATCCGGAGCGGGTGTCTACCTCCAGATGGATTCCACAGCAAATGCTGCCCATTACATGCTAATGAAAAACGCTTTTTCCTCCACATGAATGGAAACCTATTGCAATTTTCCGTTCGCTGAGGAAAAATCGCAGCATGTTCTATTTTTGAGCGAATTCCACGTGGACGGCTTCCATTGAAGTCAATGGAAGCCGTCCATTCTGTGGCCCTTCCGGGAAAAGCAGGAGTTCAAGAAAAAAATCTGTACTGCGCGTGTCCATCCGCAGTACAGATGCAGAAAAGAAGAAAGCAGGTATGCATGAACGCCCGCTACTGCCAGGGCCGGATTCTGCTGCGGGATTTCACATACGGAATCCGACCCGCCTGTGTGCGGGCGACCTAAAGTGGAAGCATTTAGCATCTGTATTACGGTTAGAATATACCCAGACCTCCCAATATTTCACTGAACAGAACACAATAGAGTTCTATGATGATCGCAGTTCATGCTCAGTTCCCTAGAACCATGGGAGGTCTGAGTATTACAGCAACTATAATACAGACACTAAAATGCGGTGGCTGTGCTATGAGTCAAACACAAGAGCAGAAAGAAGTACAAGTATTTCCTTTATACATTTTCATCTTCTAGGATCTTCAGTTGGCTTTGGCTAAAAATAAGAACGATCGAAACCTGAAGCAAAACAGCATATAAAACTGCATGTGCAAATTCAATCTTAGGAGGAACTTTAAGAGATTGTGCCAAGATTGACTTTTATCCATAAGATAGGGGATAAAAGTCTGATCGCTGGGGATCTCACTGTTGAGACTCCCCAATCCCAAGAATAGGGGTCCGTTTCCCCCTCTCCTCCTCACTATGTCCTGCATCCTTTGCCGTCAGGAGCAGACTGAATGGAGCGGTGGTCGCACATGTTTAGAGCTGCTCCATTCACGTTCAATGAGACTGCCAGAGACACCCGAGCGCTTGTACTCAGCTATTTCTATCAGCCCCATTGAAAACGAATGGGGCAGCAAGCCTGTAGTGAGCAAGAGAAGAGGACACAGAACTGGACTTAGAATTTGGGGGCATTTCAGATTTTTTTCCTTTTTACACATACATACTGCCTTTAGTTTGTCAGGGCACTCCTGACTAGTGAAAGGGGGTAACTTAAATAACTTGGAGTCCTAGGTATAAGTTATTCTATGCTATTCCTACCATTATATCAATACTGCTACTTGTATACAACACTTCATGGAATATTATTGGGATCTGTAGTTTTCCAGGAACTAATCAGCATGTATTATGATCACAAACCAGATCATGTGACTTATATTTGCTTTAGGCTGCCTGCACACGGGCGGAAATCCCGCCGCGGGATTTCCCGCGGGATTTCCGCCACTGAAAGTTTGCATAGGAGTGCATTACAATACGCACTCCTATGCAGACGGCCACGGTTTGGCCGCGCGAAATCTCGCGCGGCAAACAAACCTTGGCATGTCCTATTTCTGTGCGGTGCTCGCAGAGCCTCGCACAGAAACGTCACTCACCCGGCCGCCGGCTCCGGTCTGCGCATGCGCCGGCTGCGCGGCAGAAGGCACATGAAAGAGCCGGGGCCGCCAGGCGCGGGTGAGTACGCGCTCGTCCCTGCAGGCTCTCGGGTCGGGTCCCGCGGCGAGAATTCTCGCTGCCGGATCCGACCCGCTCGTCTGCAGGCGGCCTTACTCTTTCTAAGGGCCTCATGTGGCGCAGAGTGTTAAGGCAGCAGAAATGCAGTCCTAAGCTCTCGCTCATAACCTGAGGGTTGTGAGTTTAATCCCCACATGGTAAAGGTAGCCAGCTCAAGGTTTACTCAGCCTTCCAAGGTCAGTAAAATGAGTACCCAGCTTGCTGGGGGGGGGGGGGGGGGGGTAAAAGATGACTGGGGAATGCAATGGCAAACCACCCCGCAAAAACAGTCTGCCAAGAAAATGTCACGATGTGACGTCACCCGAGGTGTCAGTCAGGAGTCAGTACTTGCACCAGGGGACTTTACCTTTATCTAATAGTAATAGCATTTTTATACTGTTTCTGGAAAATAGAGGCCCAATGATAGAGGGTGCAGAGGCTGCAATTGCACATGTGCCCTGGTGTTTGATGGGAACCAAAGACAACAGTACTGTCAATAGCACTTCATGGTTGATAGGCCCTCCTAAAGGTTTTACCCCTTTGCCGGGCAACAAAAAAGTGTAACTGGGTTCTAGAGGATGCAGAATGTTATCCAGCCACGTGTAAATCTATGTCTTACAGCCGCTGATGTTCAGCCGTCAGATCGTGCTGGGTAGTAACATTGCTCTAGGAAAGGTTGTACCGTGGTTAACCCCTTAGTGACTGGCCTATTTTGTGCCTTAAGGGCCAAGCAATTTTTACAGTTGTATGAGTTCTTGTTTTTTTTTGCGACGACTTGTATTTTTTTTAATGCTCCCAATCTGGGTTACATATAGTGCATTGTTAACGTTTTATGACTTTTTTCACGCGTGATTTTCTTTTCAGGTGCGAATTATGCTCTAATATAGGCTATGGTGATTTAACATATGCAGCAAATAGGCATGTATATGCTGTGTACTGTATGTTTTACGTGCGGGAAAAATACGTGCGTAATACATGGTACACATACTTCCTGCCAAGAATACTGCTGCCAAGAAGGGGTACTTGGTCTGTACAATGATTGGGAAAGTTTTACACATCCTGGTAACATCCACATGAATGACAGGACCCAGGGTTTCCCAGCAGACCGTTGCCCAGAGCATCCCGCTGCCTCTACTGTCTTATCTTCTTCCCATAGCGCATCTTGGTGCCATCAGTTCCCCAGTTAGAAGATAACCCTGGACACATGAATCATGATGTGACAAAAGCTGACTTGTTTTGCGAAACTGGCCGCAGGAAAAGTCAGGATGCCGGGTGGACCTGCGGCCTACAAGAACATAAAGGCTGTGTCCGCTGGCCAGGACCTTCAGTGTCCCAAAGCAAGCGGCGTGATAATAGTCACCCCACCGCGCTGCCCATGTGAGGCTGGCAGAGGGCTCAGCACCGACCATGGATAGGGATGTATAGTTTTATTTATTTTGTTCCTATTGTATAAGGCATAGCTACTATTATTAAGGTATGCAACTACTACTGAGGGGGCAGTATTACAGCAAAGGGCATAATTGCTATTAAGTGGGAACATAAGAGCACTGTTACTACTAAGGGGGCACATAGTATATAAATATTATTAAGAGGGCACTATCACTAGCGAGGATACACTTAGGTGTACTATTACTAAATGGGGCATTTGAGGCATTATTACTAGAGATGAGCGAACGTACTCGGATAGGCACTACTCGTCCGAGTAATGTGCCTTATCCGAGTACCGCTGTACTCGTGCTCAAAGATTCGGGGTGCTCCGCTGCTGACAGGTGAGTCGCAGTGGGGAGCGGGGCAGAGCGGCCGGGAGAGAAGGAGAGAAAGATCTCCCCTCCGTTCCTCCCCGCTCTCCCCTGCAGCTCCCCGCTCCGCAGCGCGTCCCGAATCTTTGAGCACGAGCACAGCGGTACTCGGATAAAGCACATTACTCGGACGAGTAGTGCCTATCCGAGTACGTTCGCTCATCTCTAGTTATTACTATTAAGGGAGACCTTTTACTAGTAAGTGAGCACTTGGAACTATAACTATTCAGAGGCACAATTACTATTAAGGGAGGACATGGGTGCATAATTAATATTGAATGTACTATCACTATAAAGAGGGCAGATGAGGACATAATTGCTATTAGGTGGGCACTTGGGGGCACTGTTACTATTAAAGGGGGCACTGTTAAGAGAGCACTATTGCTATTAAGGGGGCACTATTACTACTCAGCGGACACTTAGGGCATTATTACTATTCAGGATCACAATTACTATTAAGGCACAACTAAGAGTACTTGGGGGTACTACTATTAAGGGGGCACTATGAGTTTGTAAGGGGCACAACAGTGGATATTATTAACATGTGAGGGCTCAAAAGGGTCATTACTTCTGTGTGGAAGCAGGAAGAAATCTTTATGGTTGTCTAAGCCAAATGAAAAAGATGGGGAAAAGTAAACTACAGAAGGGACATCACCTGTGAGTCACTAAATATAACTACTGTAATCACTTATATGGTCTTTATTGCAACTGTCTAGAACTGGTACCTACCTCTATATGGTCATTGTATGGTGGGAATATTGGGCTTTCTATAACCATTATCATTAGGATACTCCTCTATGACACTGTGAGTTTGGGTCAGTAGACCTGCGGTCAGCACTTGTCTGTGTTATGAGCACAAAATGTTGCTACTAATACACTTGTCTGAGAAGGAATATGGTTCTTGGATCTGGTGCTGTATTTATGTACTGAGGTTGTTTCATGCTGTATTTATGTTATGGGCTTGGTTCTGGTACCGTATGTATATTATGACATTGGTTCTGGTACTGTATTTATGGTGCTATATTTATGGAATCAGCTTGGTTTTGTTGCTGTAGTTAAAAACCGAGCTTGGTTTTGGGTATCGAAGTCTTGGTTTTGTTGCTGTAGAATAAGTTGGCACTATACAAATAAAGATTATTATTATTACTCAGGTTAATTCTGGTGCCATACTTATGCTAAATAAATAAATAGATTACAAGTAGAAACATAGCAGCTGGTTGTACACTGCTAAACTATGCCCATCTATGGCAGCCACTGGTCTTACAATTTTGGTAGTAATTTGTGCTGCCATTGGCCCTAGTGGGTACGTATGGTTGGGCTACACACCATGGGGGATATTTCCTAAGCCTGGCATTTCCAACACTGGGTTTAGTATAATTTCCCCCAACGCATGATTAAACGGATGTCATGTTTTCAGTTTCTAAAGCTGTGCTGATGTTGAATAGTCATATTTTTAGATGTCATCTGATTGCATCCAATCTGATCTTTGCATTTCTAACCACATTGGCACAATGCCAGCTGGAATGCGACGAGATGCAATTGGCAACAACGCTCTTTATGTGCATAGGATTTCTAACATGTCCTGTAAGAGAGGAGATCATTAGAGATGGTGGCTTGCTGTTCCCACTCATTTAAGTTACATAGCTGATATGCCTTTTTGTTAATTTGCGCAGTACCATCATTTTTTGTTTTAAATATTGAAAATCAATGCGGTCCTTTTGCTGACACAACCATATATCCCTGCGTCTGACACTGGTTTCGTATAAAGTTATGTGCAGTATGTCAAACTGGAAGATGATGTCATTTCTTACAAAGTTTAATTACGATGAATAAATCTCCTCCACTTAGGTCATTTAAGTAAAACGTCTCCCATTTGACAGGACATATAAGTGATATGGAGAAAGCTGTGAAGGTTTAGGCGGAATGATTAATATTGTATGAGATGAACCTATAAGGTGATGGCCGTTCATTAATAATAACAATGTCCATTATGGATTTGTGGCATCCTATAAATGTTGCAGCGAGATGCTCATGTCAGACTAAGGATCAGACCAGGTCTACGGCAGTCTTCTCCCTCCAGACATTGCCTTTGTTTATCGGTCTCCGTGGAGCCAGCTGCCGGCAATGCCTTGTTTTTGTGTTTGTTCAATGTCCTTGGGGAACGGTGACACACCTAGTAAAGAAGGACCTGGGGAATTTTCCACTTCTAACCATCTATCTTATTTTCATGGCAGCGTATGGATGTCGGAGTAATGACTTCATACATTACAGAGAGGGCAGTCAACTCTGAGAAGTATATAATAGCCCTTGGAGAGAAAGTGCTACAATGTCTATGGGATTATCCATATGACTGATGCACTGTTTCCTAGTTCCAGCATACCATGCATTGTCTACATTTGGTTTTTCATAGTTTACAATACAGAGATGATCGGTAGATGCTGGCAACATTGTACTTGCAATGTTGTGTCAGATATCCAGTAACAGAAATCTTGGAGCCGTGCCAAATGAGTTTGGGGGCTCTATAGACCCTTTTCTTCTTGACATCAGTTTTGGTTTGAGATCACAGACTTCACCAATGTGACCATCTCACTTGTACCTATGACATATCAAAAGATAGCTTTCTCTAGATTTCGCTTTTAAATGTTGTCAGGATCTTGTGGAGTTGGCAGTGACACTTCTTCACAAATTGTAGGCTAGGAGTTAGAGATGAGCGAACGTGTTCTTAACGAGTACTTACGCACCCGAACATCGGCTTTTCCGAGGACTTCAGTGTTCGCACGTAAAGATTCGGGGGCCGCCGGGGGCGGGGAGAGGCGCGGCGGCGCGGGCGGCAGCAGCGGGGAACAGGGGGGAGCCCTCTCTCTCTCCCTCTCCCCCCCACTCCCCGCCGCACCCCCCCCCCCCCCCCCGCGCTGCCACGGCGACCCCCGAACTTTTTTCGCCCGAGCACGGAAGTCCTCGCTAAGTTCGGTGTTCGGGCGAAAAGGGGTGGGGCCGAACACGTTCGCTCATCTCTACTAGGAGTACATGATTTTAGTTGTGACAGACATCATGTGGTCAAAGATTGCAGTACTTTTATTCTATGACCACGAGTCAAAAATGATCCGGCTCCAGCTATATTAAAACTTCTGTTGGCCACACTGTCTTATCAACCATTTCCGTTGTAGGTCGCAGTCTCCGCAGTATTTGCTGTGCAGGTTGAACATGTTGCGAGTGCAAGAAAAAATGGCTCGTGATTTGCACGAAAGAAGAGCAATGTGCAGCGATTCAATTTTTTGAGCCTGGGAGTAAACAGCAGAGAATAGAATGGAAACATCTGCAATTGCCTACCAAGAAAAAGTTCAGAAGTTAACCATCAGCTTGAAAATTGATGCTTGCAGTTTTCTGGGATACTTAAGGGCCAGTACAGCAATATCATCAGGTAAAAGGTTCAACAATCAACAGTGCTCATTACCATGAGATTCTTACTGAAGAACTGAAGCCTAAAAATAAAACAAAAGGCAAAGGACTGCTATCCAAGGATGTTGTGTTGTTGCATAACGAATACACGTCTACACACAGTTGCCCATACTATTGAAAATCACCAAAAACTTTGTTTTGAGGCGTTTAAGCATCCTCCCTACAGTCCTGATCTTGCTCCATCACCTGTTTGGGCTCCTAAAAGAAGCCCTAAGAGGACGAAGATTCACATTTAATGAAGAAATTAAAACAGCTCTGCATTTGTGGGTCACAGCTCAGCCTAAAAACAATGACATTTTGTTCTACAGGCTAAGATGGTACCAATTTTTTTTTCAAATAAAAGACAACTGTCTGTGTGTTATTAGCTTAGTTAGATGCTCGTCCATAATTGTGAGTAGATAACAATATTTCATTAGTAATCAATGCAGAAATCCAGGTAATTCCATAAGGCTCATGTGCTTTTTCTTTCAACTGTACATTGTTGACGTAATTTAAAAGAGAAAATAGCGATGAAATCCCTGTCTGTTTATAGTATGAGCTAGTTCATTAATTTCTCCTCGTCCTCTAGGGGGACCTGATAGCACCAGCTTCTAATTAAAGTTAATAAACTGTAAACATGCAGTGAGCCTAGTACTAATCTTCTAATTCGAACAGCCTACGATACATTGTTAAACCTTTTCATATACTAACCACCTTCATACTTTTTGTTTTTATGATGAGTGTCCATAATCGTCCCCAATGATCAGCTGTAATTTGTCACTAAATTTAGAAGAAAGTGTTCAATTTCCTTACAGTGCCACCATGGGGGAAATCAAACATGACCCAGTTCTCACTGGAATCAGTGGGCTGTCTGTATTAGTGGTGGATTAAGTAGACCATAGGCCCCAGACTGTTCACATCATTTATACCCCGTGCATGGGCCATAACAATAATCAGTGACACCCCTTTTCTACATCCAGCACCTCTGCTCTGGTTCTCTATGCTCATGTCTGCAAATTTTCCCCATCCTGCTGCTACCCCAATATACCGCTCAATGACCTCCCTTAGTAATAGTGCCCCTTTGTGCCTCATAAAGTAATAATTCAGTCATAGTGCCCATGACAAGAAATAATGCCTTATTTACGCTCCATAGTACTAGTGTCCTCATTTGTCTCCCCACACAGTAATAATTTTCCATTGTGCCCCCTTACAATTTAGTAATGCCCACTTTGTGACCTAGATAAGTAATAGAGCTAGCACAAAGTAACAGACCCCTCTCTATGGGCCCAACAAAAAAAAAATCACCTTTTGTGCCACAAAAGTAACATAGCGTCCCCTTTGTACTTCACAAACTAGTAGAGCCTCCTCTGTGCTCCCACAAAGTAGTAGAGCCCCCTCTGTGCCCCCTGCAGTGCACAACCTCTGCTCAGTCACTCGCACAGGAGAAGTTATATTCCAGATGTTGCAGCCTCATTACAGCACATCCCATGCACAACCTTCATAGTTGAGTTTACTGAATCGGCCTACAAAAGGGACAGATGGACTGTACACGCTCTGTCCCACCACTCCTGATCCATGCACAAGAGTTTGATCGTTGCACTGATTATGTGGAGGACGTCCATATCGCAGTAGCAGAAAGAGGTGGCGTAAAGGGAGATACACAGGCCAGCATAGATCGGCCGCCCAATCCACCAGAGATGGTTGGGCTTGCCACCGGACCGCTCGGTGGTAATTTACATGGTGCGCAGGAAATATAAATGCCTTCATTTTAAAAGTTTGCTTTGCCCAGAAAGTCTAATAAAACAACTTTATAAATGTGCATTACATCATTGTTTTATGGGTGTAGGGATATCTGTAGAACTGATGACAGGTTCCCTTTAAGAACGGTTCTGCTGGCTGTACACAAACATGGACCGGTTAAAGTAGTTCTCCATTGGTATCCTTCCTTAGATATCAGCTCTTTACAAGCTGCTGAGCATGCACCAGAGAATATGCCAACATTACGAGAGTTCTCTATTCATAGTGAAGTATATTCTGAAAATAATATAATAACCTCTTCCTCATCTTCCCTTCCGTCGCTCCAGAGGATTGAAAACGTGAAAGCAATGCAATGAACTTTTTTTTTTTAGCCTAATCTCGTGGTCCTTCCCCCCCTTCACTGCACTAATGAAATGACTGAGCACTTATGAGGGCTGCGCTTTCCTAGCTGAATAATCAGTGTCTTGTTACATTATCCTTCTGGCTGTCATCCAGAGGAAACACACACAGAATAATATTGCATTTTTGGCATTCCCAAACTGATTCATTGCAAACTTACAGGATGATCAAATAATCAGATACAATAACGGACGTCGCGGACGTGGCCAGAATTTGTCTAAAATCAATTGCACTTTCTAGAAATGTAATTATGTTCTATGGTGGACTCACAATCGCAATTGAATTTGGAAGAGACTGCTGCTTTCCATGACATTGAGCATGACCATAGAATATAATTAAGAGTCAAGGAAGCTATTGACCACTTATGATTTGCGTAACACGATCGTGTTACAAGAAATCATCCATGTAATACAGGCTTCTATGTGAAGCTGCTCTGCAGGAGTTGTCCACTTCTCTTGTCAGCTCCACCAATGTAGCCTTGCATGAAGCCCAATAATGGGCTCTCCAAAGAATGTGTAGAGGAACCTAGCCCTTCAAAGGTCAAGCTACACGCTGGCTATAAGAAGGAAGTCCCTCAGTAGGGAAACCTCCTATATACCTGTATGTCCCAGCGTGCGCATGGAAAGACGCTATATGAAGAGGACAGATCCTATCAGCTAAGCCTTCACATGCATGTTCCAAAATCATGAGCCAAGCGAAAGGCATGGAGCATGACCCTCCATGATCAGTAATTGTTAAAATACATAGAGTATAAAGACAACAGTTCTACATTATTATGAAATGCCTTCTGTCTAAAGGTAGCTAAAGCTTGTAAACAGCTGTTATCTAAGGAAGGATACCAATGGAGAACTACTTTAACCGGTCCGTGTTTGTGTGCAGCCAGCAGAACCGTTCTTAAAGAGAACCTGTCCTCAGTTCTACAGATATCCCTACACCCATAAAACAATGATGTAATGCACATTTATAATTGGACAATTGTCGTCTAAATAGTCGCTTGAATTAGTCGGTAAAGCATACAAATGACTGTTTGTCTTCTTTTATAGAGCAGTTGTAGTTCATCTGCTGTACAATTTCATGATCACTGAACTAAATGTTGGAAGCATTTACTCAGGCCAAAATGTCATTCATTGACTAGTTAGGGGCATAAGGTTCTTTGGCGGGTGTGTATTTGACGCTTTCCACTGAATGCACATAAATACGCGTGAGCAGTGTTCAAGTGAAACACATGCATACAAGTAATCCTGAATTGCAAGAGGTCACAGTACCAAGTGTTCTGTTGAAGGTCAAACCAGTGAGAGATCACAGCAGAGAGTGTATCTGTCAGGAATTGAACCATAAACCTCCTGTACTCCAGCTGGTAGCTCTCACTACTGAGCCATCCAGCCTGTGGACAGTTCCTGTGCAACCTTATTCCATGATCCCAGTAATTTAGTTACTGCCTCTTGTCCTGACCCGCCTCTGTCCCTGTTAGGGCTCATTATAAAAGCATGACCCTGCCACTGCACCATTGCATGATTAATCTGCTTCATAGCACTGTTTGACCAAGCTTCACGTTGCCTGATCCTCCACTATTTCTGAAAGACCCCCTGATACTGACTTCTGTCTTCCTCTCTGACTACGTACCCGCCTCATCCATCTGTGCTGCAATCAAAGACCTCCTGTTGCTGACTTTTGGCTTCCTCTCTGACTATGTACCCGCCTCATCCATCTATGCTGCAAACCGAGACCTACCGTTGCTGACTTCTGGCTTATCCTTGACTACTCTCTGGACATGCGGCCATTACACCTGAGATTCCAGCCTCGTGCCTGAAACCGCTAAAGTATCTACGAAAACCATCCAGAGACCATAGCAGTGAGTGTTCTCTCGAAGATCAGCAGGGACCGTTCAGTTCAGGATTACTTGTAAGCATACATGTGTTTTTCAGAACCATTGAGCATTAGGTGAGAGGGCAAAATGTTCAGAAAATGACGTGAGTCAATCAGTTTTCAGTGGAAGGTGAACGCAGAATAAGCAGACATCTCCCTACAAAGTTGTTAGCTAGTTGTTGAAAGGCAACAATTACCTGTTTACACCGGTCGATAATTAATCAGCGACTAATTTTAGCGGAGCTGAGATGAAGCAACAAGCTTCTAGTGAACAAATTTTAGTTAGTCACCGGTTTGGTGGCTGTTTTTACCCAGAACTGTCACTAACCTTCGTTCTATCAAGTGACTGTTCGGACAATAGTTCCCCCTTATAAAGCCACCTTTACACAGCTGATATGTGAGACACTTGGCGTTCCTTTGAGACAGTGTGTCAATGTCTTTAACCCAATTATCTGCTCTTAATGTCTTGCAAAGTATGATCCAAAGAGACAAGAAAATCCTCATGCCTAATTTTTTAGAGATGGATTTAGGTCATCTGATTACCATATTGCTGATTATTTGACCGGGATAAATCCAAAAATACAAATGAAGCAAGGACTCTAGCATGACCATCATTACATCTTCAAAGGCAATACTTAAAGAGAACCTGTTCCCAACTATAAGCGCAATAAACTAACTTTAAACCATAGGGATGAAAGGGTGTGCATGCACAGCCTTCTGGAAAATGTCACGCTTGCTCTGTGTGCTGGCTTCACCAGGGGACACCACATGAATGGGGGACCGTGTGAGTACGAAAAAAAGGCTCCCGGGACTCCGCATCACCTAAACTATAAGTACCATAACTTAGTTTATCCTTTTAAAATAGACAGGTGATCATTTTGTTCTATGGAGGCACATTGTTGTTTGTGAATTCTAGGTAGGCAAGATTGAGCATCAGAAAAAAATCAGTTATGGAAGAGAGTCATTCCATGTCAAGTGGTCTAATGCTTCCCACCTTCATATCTCAGATTGTGTTCAAAATTTGTGTAATACAGGCCCATGGTATGAAAAGAAATTTCCCAAAGTTTTAGGTTCCTACACCTAATGGTTCCTGAGTTAGACCCCCTTGTGCATAAAACCCCCCATACTTTGACAGAAATTATAACCACACCATAGGTGGCATTGCAAAATGCAAACTTACTGATCTAATAGAGAAAAAAAACCCTCTTTCACATAGTATCAATAAGAAAAAAAAATTAAGCTTTTTTTTACAATTAACCCCTTGAGTGGCAGGTTTTCTACCACCCTGTCGTGCCCACCAGGGCAGTTTTTTTTAAATGGTCTAATCATTGAATTTCAACTAGTTTTGCAGTTGCGTCTCAAGAGCCATAACTTTTTCATTTTTCCATTGACATGGCCATATGAGGGCTTGTTTTTTGCGGGACAAGTTGTGATTTTTTAAACAGGGGGGAGGAGAAAAAGAAATGGGGAAAAAAGAAAAAAAGGGGCCATGTCATTAAGGGGTTAAATAATGTATTAACTTCCTTCTCTGGGTCATTACGACGCACACGGATACCACATGTGTGATTGTATTTTTGATTTTTTACAAAGTAAAGGGAGACAAGTGTTTTTTTTTATTTTTTTAATAATTTTTTTCCTTTTTTTTTTTTTATTTTTTTTACATTTTTTTATTTTTTGTCCCTTTAGGGGACTTCCACAGGGACCCATCAGGACCCCTGATCACATTCCGGGGGTCCGATGGTGACAGCCCTTTACATGCTGCAGTGACAACCCTTTACATGCTGCAGTCACATAGACTGCAGCATGTAAAGGGTTAACACAGCAGAGATCGGAGGTTTTCTCTGATCTCTGCTGTAAGAGCTAGTACCTAGCTGTCCTCTGACAGCTAACAACCAGCTCTCCCTGCCACAGAGACCATCGGCTTGCTTCTGACAAGCCGATGGTCTCTATGGCAACCTGTAAACAAAGCAGGAGGTTGCCGACATGTCGGCAATATCTTCTGCTGGTTTTTCAAAGCCCTTGCACTGCTCTGTGTGGGTCTATGCAGGCAGAGCACAATGTCACAGCTTGTGGCATTGTGCTCTGCAGCTCCCATAGTGATACATAGCCCGGAAATCTTCCGGGCTATGTTGCTATGAGCAGTGGAGCTCGTCCCCGGAACTTTTCCGGGCGTGCCACTCAAGGGGTTAAGCTTGAAAAGTGGTAACTTTTATAATTTTGTAAAAAATGACATATTTGATGAATTGCTGTGAAGTGCCTGTAGGTCTTCGGGAGCTGAATATTCACTAGAATAGTGACTACCACTAGTGTAATACATGGTACAAACATCAGGTTTGTATATCCTTTTGCATAAATGCTACAGTGGCCCAATCCCTGGCCCAAATTTCCTTCAGTGGAGAATGACAGATTTTGAGGCGCCCTTCCAGCAAAGTTTTCAAGCTAGATTTGGAACCTGAAAAGTTCAGGATGGGACCATTAAACCTAGCATTAAAGGTTGTGCAGGACCTCTAATTTGTAGTTTTTATGATCATGTAGTTCTAAATTTATTAATAGCTACAAAATGCCATTTTATTCATAGTTGTGCAACACTTGCAGACACCCCCCTAAACAGGGGGTCTAACTCAGGAACCATTAGCTGTAGGAACCTAAAACTTTGGGAATTTTTTTTCTATTCCATGGACATGTAATATACAAATTTTGAACAAAATCTGAGATATGAAGGTGAGGACTTTTTCTCGTTTTAGACGTCTTGACATGTACCTCTTAACCTCTTTTATAAAGCACAAATATCATGCAAATTATGTATTCGATTAAACGGTTTGCGCTATAATTGTGCAGTCTGAACGCAAGCAGTGAAAGAACTATCAGCAATAAACCACTGATCAGATCTTTCATGCAGAACAAAAAATCATTGTTGGTCTGCCGATGCATCGTTCTGTGTAAACAGGCCGTCGGTGATCTATGAAGCATCGGCCTGTTTACTGTGAATGAGGAGAGTGGGACGGAATGATTTCCAGACCCCTCTGCTTCCATTCACTGAGCAATGATCATGCCTGTGTAAGAGCAGTGGAATGATCATCACTGAGATGACTGTCGGTACCGAATTGCCAGACAGCTATCTCATGTAAAAGGGGCTTTACTGATGCTCTGTCTGTTTTATGACGATTGGTGTATTGTATTGCTAATTGTTGAACAGTTTACTGCATTAGTGAGACTACCCAAAGACAATTAATAAAGACCAAATATTCAAATGGCTACTCCTGGGGGCATGATTAGTTGACTTGGTGGCCTTATATTCTCTACAAGAACAGAATATGACTTGGCTATTACACAATGCACCGTAGCTTAGACACCAACCCATCTTTCAAAGAGATTGGTTGTGAGTATTGCAAAACAGGGAGTTTCTAATGGTTCAAATCCCATTGTATTAACCTGCATTGGTATTTGAGTTGCCATCTTGCTTTCGCGTATTTGAGAGCCTCTAGGATTGACCTAGCCTAGTGGATAGTCTATAATCCTAAGGAAGGCCATACACATTAGATTTAGGTTGGCCAAACCAGCTGACTATGGTGGGACTGCTTGATCATCTAATGTCTTTGGCCTCTCAGCTCTCCCCCGATGGCAGATGTCGGGGGGGATAAGGATCAGGCAACTGGATTATATTTGCCAGAGGTGTCAGTTAGTGACTTTGTCGCCTCATTGCATACAAACAGTCAGGTTTCTGTAGGTGCTTCCATCACTTGCAGCATCCAATAATGAACCCCATTATAAATCATCCGTTACAAAGCCATGACTGCACCGTGAACAGAGCCTAACCCCATCCATAAAAACCTATTAAAATAAATTAAAGTTATGGCAGCCTTAACCTATTAGTACAGAGCATTCTTGATCAGGTTGACGAGCCTTCCTTGTGGCCATCATTACTTTGACCTTTTGAGACAAACCGCTACCTCCTACATTATAGGATGGTACAGAATATTTCTTTCCACATTTTTCAAATTAACCACAGGTGTCGTATAATCCACTGGAGCACAAACACCTTATTTTATTTTGCAATGTGCCCTTGGTGGCTGGAATCACTTTAATCATTCTTTTAAAAAATTGCATTTCCACAAGCTGAAACTGCCAGTCTGTTTGATAGAGTGCCATATTGAGGCTCCAAGGATTTCCTTTAAGAGGATTATTCTGAAGGCTACAGTGCAGAATGGTAAATTAGGGTGCTGGGCCAGCTCCACAATATTCTATGAAAGTGGAACAGGCTCTGATCCTGCCAGAAGGGATCTTCAGTCAATGATGAGACTTGTATTCCATACATAAAATTATATATAGACGGGCTGTAATAAGTGATAAGAGCTTTCATCAGAGCTGCCTTATGAGAGCGGTAAAATGAGTGTTATTCTGACCATAGGACAAAAATAATTTTGCACTGAACGATCACGGCATTAGGAAACCTACTCAGGAAGGGGTTCTTCAAACCCATCCCTAGTGATCCGAGTTCAATGACACGGAACGTTCTTCTGTTGAATGATGGCATAGATGACATAATGGTAAGACTTCCTGAAGATTTGTGTGCAGATGATCAGCTAACAGGTCCCTGTAGCATTTACCATTTAAGGATTGTGGTATGATGACCAACAGTCCTCGGCCATGCTTGGAAAATGCTCTCCAGACCATGACACTGCCATCACCAACCTGTTGAACCCCAAAGGTGCGCCCATGGGATACGGCTTCATGCTGTTTATGCCAAAGCCATCCATATGGTTTAGCAGGAATTGGGACTCATCACTTGCTTCCGCCATGTGTTCAAGGTCCATTGACGTCTTTCAGGGGTGTATTGTTGGTGAATACGTGGAAGTTATTAGGGCAACCCTTGTTGCTCTTGTCAATCAACTCAAAGTACGCCATATGGTCATTGTGGAAATGTAACTTCCCCACTGTTTTATTGCTGGGCTAGTTGGTCCACAGTGGAACATTGGTACTGAGGTACCAAACATGCCACCTGATGCTCACCTTTAGGATCAACTACACTTTGCCTGCTGCTGTGTGATCTTCTATCGGATGGCTGTCCATAGTTTAACCAATATTGGTACACTTTTGATACTGAAGTTTGTGAACAGCCAATAAGTGAGACAGTTTCATAAATACTGGCACCACATGTCCGGGCACCAACAATCCACCCGCAGTCAAAGAAACTCATGTCACCACATTTATCTAGAACTGCTAAATGTTGCCTTCTACTGTGCAGAGGAGCGGTTAGCGCATTATCTAGAAGACCGCGATGCAGCCATCAAGTGGGACCGCGTTACTGACCACAAGATGTCACGCACCAGCTATTCCTAATGCATTGACCATTCAGTGCATGTGATCTGGGACAAAGCCAGACATTTTTTCATCCAGGGCTCCTTCTCATAAAATAAAACATCATCAAGCGGGACCCTGAAAGCGACCAATTATCAATCTTATAATAGCGCTCATACAATACCTCCAATCACATAGAAGGACCCATAGGTTTCCCCCGTCGATCATATATTAGAAAATAACTCTGGCATGTACATGTCCACAAGATCTTTTCTTTTGTACAACAGGTCCAAGTGCATCGACACTTACGCTATTCAAGTAGCATTTTCTAGGACTAAGAACAAAGGCTGTTCGAAATGCGTAAATGCCTGCACCTTTTCAATAGCCGCAAGCTTTTAATGGATTTCTAACAAAAGAAAGGATTTTATTGAAATGGGACATTCATGGAACTTACTTTCTAATATGCGATGAACTTTACTTTGAAGGCCATTAAGGTGCTCATGGCACCACGAATAAAGGGTATGAATTATTGTAGGGTGAGCATTATATTTTACATGGCAATGTTACTGTCCGTAAAGTAGTGCGAAGCACTCCGCCCCACCGTGAAAATGTCATCTTTTGCCAAAATAGTATTTAGCCCGATTATTATGGACTTAAAACTCTATTACTAACACCTGGGTGTGTACACGCCCACTGTAGAAATACAATAAAATGATGTATACCAAATACTCCAGAACTCTTAAATGGTCACTGTACTTTACACAAACTTGTTCTTATGTGAGAGCAAGTGTGAAAATTGCTTAATTTACATAAAATTATGTTTTTGTGCTGAAAAATCCCTATAACGTCCTGGACACTAAGGGTCTCGCTTCCCTCTAACTTTCTGTCCACTGCTTGTTGTCATGTAAACCACAACTCTAAAAATAGAGATACTGAGATGAATTAAAGGAAGTTAGGGAGTACTGTCTCATGTTTCCCTTAGAAGTCTATAGAGAGAAGAGGGAGAAGGAGGAGGGAGAGAGAAGCAGAGAGGCTCTCATGCAGATACACTGCTGTTGCCAGTAGTAAGTTATTTACTGTCACTACTACTAGAATCAGACATACACTGCTCAGTACAAGTACCGTATATAATGTCTTCCATGCTGCTAATCCTTATGAGGGTATGCTACAGTGAGGTGTAGAGGAGATTCTGCTCTCCCATGTGTGTAGTGTATAGGGGACATTGCAGCAGTTTCCTCCCACCAGCTCAGGGAAAACTGAGAATAAGGCTGCCTGTCCACGGGCGGGCTTGAATTGGGTTCCCCTCGGCGATAATCCAGCCGTGGGCAACGCAGTGAAAGCTCTCCATAGCATTGCTATGGAAAGCGCTTCCCCCCTGTCCACGAGCAGAGAATCATTGCGATTCTCTGTTCGCGGGTGGCAATTCGCAGATAGGCTAACAGTGGAGATCCGTCTGCTGGCTCCTGCTCCTGGGTGGCGGTATCCGCAACGCCCGTGGACAGGCAGCCTAAGCAATACAGTTTACAGAAGAGGAAAACCGATGATAAATGCAGGATTACAATTCACATAATGTCCAGAAATAGAATTAAGGCCCATTTAGACGGGACGAATGTTGGGCAAACGATGCCCAACAGTCGTCCCTGTGTGTCCTTGCTCCCATGCTGGTGCACGGGAGCTAGTATCACTGGCTCACAGTGGGGAGGCTGGAGGAGATTTCACTCCTCGAGCTCCCCCGCCGCTCTCCATTGACTTAACATAACGACCGTTCAGTACTGAGCGGCTGCTATTTACACTGACGATCAGCAATCAGCTCGTCTTTGAGTGAGGAGTGAGCCAGTGATACTATCTCCCGTGCAGCATCACGGGAGCAAGTGTATGCAGAGACAATGTCGGGCATCGTTTGCCTGACATTTGTCCTATCAGTCTAATGTACACACATTGCAGCTTATTCTGAATAGTGACCTGAAAGTGTACACGTTAACCATTTGGTATTTGCAAAGTAGGCAATGGAACCTTTCTTTATTCTTGCCCACTTGGTCATCCTAGGTGTGTCCAAACCTGCACAGAGCAATATGCAACAATGAAAATGCTTGCTCAATGTATTAACTATCTAGTGATACAACATTGCACACAACTCATTGTATTCCTTTGCACAATAATAATAATCTTTATTCATATAGCGCCAACATATTCCGCAGCGCTTACATAGACAGGGGGAATACAGAAAGACAAAAGTACAAACATTACAGAGCCACGGTTACATAGTAATCAATTGATGGAAACAATAGGCGTGAGGGTCCTGCTCCAACGAGCTTACATACTACAAATAATGGGGTGATACAGAAGGTAAAAGGGCTGGAGATGTGCACGGTATGGCGAGGTGGAGAGTGAGTGGTGATATACACATAAGCAATGGTCAGACGTTCAGCCGTGTGATGGTAGAATCAGTATGACTGCAGGGGCGGTTTATGGTGGCTAGCAGGGATTGCAGTCAGTAGGTCATGGAGCATGTTATCAGACAGCGTACAAAGGAGTTTGTTTAGGGTATGCCATATGCCTAACTGAAAAGGTGCGTTTTTAGAGCACGCCTGAAGTTCTGCAAGTCCTGGATTGCTCGGGTATCCTTTGGTAGTGCGTTCCAGAGGATCGGTGCTGCTCTGGAGAAGTCTTGGAGGTGGGAATGAGAAGTTCAAATTAAAGGCGCGCTCAGTCTGGTTTCGTTAGCAGAGCGGAGAGCCCGGGCTGGGTGATGGATTGAGATCAGGGAGGCGATATAGGAAGGGGGGGGGGGCTGCGCTGTGGAGGGCTTTGTGGTTGAAGGTGGCGAGTTTAAATTGAATTCTGTATTTAACGGGCAGCCAGTGCAGTGACCGGCACAGGGCAGAGGCGTCCAAGTAGCGGCTGGACAGGAAGATGAGCCTGGCTGCCACATTCAGGATGGATTGGAGAGGGTAGAGTCTGGTGCAGGGGAGGCCAATCAGCAACGAGTTGCAATAATCGAGCCGGGAGTGGATGAGGGCAACAGTAAGCGTTTTTAGCGTGTCCACAGTGAGAAAAGAGCGGATTCTTGCGATGTTCTTTAGGTGCAGCTGACATGTTCGGGTGAGAGATTGGATGTAGGGGGTAAATGATAGATCAGAGTCGAATATGACCCCAAGGCAGCGGGCATGTTGTCTAGGCGTTATGGTGGGGCCACACACTGAGATGGAGATGTCAGGATGAGGTCGGTTGGTGGAGGGTGGAAATACCAGCAGGTCAGTTTTAGAGAGGTTCTGTTTTAGGTAGAGAGGACATGGTGTTAGAGATAGCAAACAGTCAGATCTCTGATAGTTAAAATCAATCATTAGTGTTGCAGACTTTCTACCTGCAGCCCAGGTGTAGAGCCGTTTGTTGGGGTTCCTAGCAGAAGGACAACCGGTGATCTGCTTATTTTTGTAACCCTTTCTAGCAAAAAAAAGGATTTTAAAAGACTTCTCCTACACGGTCACACTGGAGGATTTACTGATTATTTGCTAAATAAACTATTTTTCTCCTCTTTTTACAGTGATTTACCTACATGAAGACCTCCTATAGTGAAGCTTGGGAATAAACCTAACTTTTTTTTAATGAGACTGACTGATATAGCAGAACTGGGTTTGTTTTTTGACAATATACATGGTGGTATCACTCTCTGTTTTTATAGTTTTACGTGGGATTTGCTTCTTTCATAAACTTTCATGTGATACTTTAACAATACAGAGATGAGTGAATAATTCTTATGTTCGAAGCAAGTAACTTCAATGTGGTTTACTATCGAAACCTTTATCCTTCCTTACTTAGAGCAGCGACCACTTCACTATGGCTCAAAGGACTTTGCGGGACTTTAAATGCAAACAAGCTTCCAGCTGTACAGATTCTTAAGCATTTCATTCTAGAAAAAGCCTTCCCGGCATTTAGCTGATTTAACAGTACTTGGGTGCCCTCGCGAAGCGGAATCTCGGGATGAACGGCATGATCTTTTAGCTATGTTTAACACCTTGCAGAACTGCTCTGCAAGAGATCTTCAGCCTTTTCTTAGCTGCGCTTAAGATTACCAATAAGAGCCTATATGGTTTCTTTATATGCTGCAGTTAAAGAAGCTATATGTAGTGACTATGCAGCTATGTATATGACAAGGCTGATGGATACAGTAGCAGATATTATGACAGAACATACAATTTTACCAATCCCCAGGTTTATAGTATTTAGGTGATTATATTATTTAGGTTTGTCCCATATATAAGAATGTGTCAATTTTTCCTATTTTGGGGCATTGATCTTTTTGGTACCGTCAGGAAGTGTATTGCATGTATGCAAAAAAGCTGTCTGCTTTGAATTCGATTAGGAGCCGTTGTATTTGTGTAAGGTGGATGCAATGTCCTATTGAATATGTTTGTGAGACTCAAATGATATGATGAAACTGTTCAGTGATTTGAGATACTACAATTCAGTAATAGCCAAGGGTTACTTCAATCTACCCACCATCTATACAGAACATGTGCACGTCCTCTTATAACTGATGGTAATCTTTGTTGTCATTGCACACACAGGATAGATCACACAATAATTTGTGACTCGACTTATAAGAAATAGACCAGACTTGCAAAAATTTTCTCCAAAGTCATCTCTAGATGGGATTATCTTCTACTGGACCTTAGAGGTCCATTATTGTGTCAGAGCAGGGGCCACAAAGAGAAACATCTGATACTCTGGTTGGCCACTTAGACTCTATGTACAATGGTTTGTCTTGAGTTGAATTGCAATAGGTTCATCTTTTTTTTAAATTTTGTAAGGTTTTGTCAAAAGCAGCTGATGTGTACCCTGCTCTCAACCCGTTCTTCGTGCCAGGGTCTCCAGGCTGTTATACTGGAAGTGGTCCTTGTTATTTGGCAGCTGGCACTATAATACTCCAGAACACGGTACCTGAGTGGGTGTACATAGGTGTAGTCAGGGAAATTCGGGTTGAGGTATGCAGCGTAGCTTTAAAACAAGGAACAGTCCAGACATCAGGGGTTATAGAGTAGATTCAGCACAGTACAAACAGGCCAGGAGACGGGCAGGCAACAAGCCGAGTTCAGGAGTTGGGAATGTAGAACAGTTAGGAATAGCCAGAGTCAAAAACAAGAAATTGTTTTTTAAATTATAATTAATAATTACTTTAGATGGGTTGTTGATACAAGGATTATTCTAATTTCCAGACTGGAGTCGGGAAGGATTTTTTTTTTTACTTTAAAGGGGTAAAATTGGCTTTTTTGTCTTCCTCTGGATCAACACTGCAGGGGAAATAAGCTGAACTGGATAGACACATGTATTTTTTCAGTTATGTATGTTAACTAGAAGCTTCAGCTGGAAGAAAAACACCAAAAGCTTAAGAACCTTTCTTGGGGGGCAAGGTGCCTGATACTACCAGAGGTGAGCTATGATTGGCAGAGGGAAGAATAGTAGGGGGTGCATTGGCCCTTTAATACTGTGAGCATGTGCGTGTGCATGCACCCTTAGGTTAGCAGAGAGGGACAGGCAAGAGGCTGGAACCAGATGTCTGCTGTGGATCTGGGGAGAGCGATGCCGCTGCTGCCAGCAGAGAGAGGTGAGGCAAGATGGCAGCTGTGTCCACAAATCATAACAGGTTTACAGTGTTTCTATTGAAGCGCAATAGCCCAACCATGGTACAATGCTGCATCGAGTGTGATTTCAACTTCATTGAGTCATATGTACAAAGTTGCCCTGTAGTGCCAGTTCTTGGTTTACAAATCCTACAATTATGAAAAGTCGTATTGATTATCAGCTGCTATCTTTTGAACATGAGGCTAGCATTGAATGAACACAACCAGTAGAACCCGTTAGAAAAGTTCTACCTGAAACAGGGCTCCCCTACTTTATTTTGTTTTCTAATAAGCCATAAGAGCTCTATATTACACTCAAAGGATTACACAGGCTTTCATGGCGCTTAGACAATGTTATACACCAGTTTTAGGGGTTTTGGTGAACTTCCGTTTTGGTTCGAACTGCTTAGTTTGGCCCTAACCTTTTACAAAAGTTTGGCGCACCCGCTGAATCGAACTTTTCAAAAGTTTTCTCATCACTACATACGGCCAATAAGAATTAGACTTAATCCTGTCCTTTAACTCCCAAAAGATTTTGGTTGAATTTCTTCATTACTAGCATTTAGGTGACTTTTCTTGGCTGAGCAATTCAATGTCTTAGAGCGAAGTCGGACGATGTTACCACATTGCTTTCAATGGCACTGCAGCCGACCCCTTAAAAGCAATGAGCTGCAGAAAAAAATTAATACATCACCTAGCACACTGGCACGGCTTCTTTCTGCATCTCCCCGGCAGTTCTTCCATATTGTGGTGGCCAGGGATTTAAATATTCCCCCTCCAGAAAGTACTGGCTCTGATTAGCTGAGCACTGTGACCAGTCAGAGGCTGCGCTCAGCCATTGAATGACAGCTGAGCGCGGCCTCTGATTGGTCACAGCGCTCAGCCAAGCAGAGGCAGTGATTTCTGGAGGCAGGGATTTTAAAATCCTTGGCCACCAGAATACAGAAGAAGAACTGCCGGGGAGCTGCAGAAAGAAGCCGTGCCAGAGCACTAGGTGATGTATTAGTTTTTTAAATTTTTTCTGTCAGCTTGGGTTTATTTTCAGGGAAGGGCTTATATTTCAAGCCCTTCCCCAAAAATCACTACGGGGGTTGCCTGCAGCTCATTGCTTTCAAGGGGCCAGCTGGTGACTGCTGTGGCAGTGGATTCTTTAACCCCCACGGGATGTCCCCTCATCACTGAACACTGTGACAGTGCGAAAAAAAAACGCTCGTCTGACTGAGCCCTTAATGAAATGAGCTTAAAAAAGAGTATAAAAGCTATTAAAAAGTATTTTTTAATGCAAACTAAAATTCTGAGAATTCCCATCACCAAACATTTAAAGGGAATTAAAAGTCCATTATAAATGTAAATCTCCGAGGGACAGAAGGAGCTTTCTAAGAATTGTTTAGACATCAAGAGGAGAGATGATCTGAGGATTAATGAGATGTGGCAGAAGATGATGCCAGGACAGTGCAGAAAATACTCTGTGTCAGGAAAAATCTATATTGTATGCAGCATCCACTGTGTCAATTTTCAGAGTCATTTCTGATATACAGAGACAAATTATAACAGCAATAATAGAATAAAGTCCGATTCTAGATAACAGATGATTGGAATAACACGGACCTTGGGACTTCATCAAATCTAATCTAGCTCTAGCAAGAATATATGTCCCTAAATGGTATGGATGATCCAGAGTAAGATTTGGACAGATCACTAGATTGACTGTCCATCTACTCTATGGGCTTGTAAGTCCTTAGTATTAAAGAGGATGGAAATAGAGCAATTTGTAACCATGGAAATCACTGGGATGATCACAGCGGCAAAGGAGGAGTATACTGATCTTGTAGCGAGCAGTGACCTGTCCGTTTGTATAATTATGTGAGCAACGACAGCACTATGGGGGACATTTATAAAACATTTTATGTCAATTTTTGTTGTAAAGAAGTTGCACAATTTTGTACGAGGCGCATTAGTGCAAAATGTTTTCCCAAATCTTTCCAAAGTTAATGGGACATGGGGACATGGCTTCTTAAGAAGGGCCGATACATGTGCTTAATATATGAAGTTGTGTATATGGGGAAATAATATTATGACTGCCGAATGATATGCCAGTCTTAATAAATTTCCCCCTGTGTGTGTGACAGAGACTTTGATGAAGACAATGAGGGCCATAGATGGAGGGTTAGCCAATGGAAGAGACAAAGGAGAGAAATATTGGACTGCATTGTGAAATAAGTAAGCAACTATTGTTAGAGGGCTCAGTATTCGAGCTAGTTCTTCACATCTTTTTGCAGCCCTCTCTCTTATGCCAGCATAACATAGTCACTGACTACAGTGACATATCTGCTGTATTGATCTGTGCAGTAGTTTGGGAGAAACTTCATTTTTTTTTAACAATAATTTTTATTGAACTTTTTTCATTTTACAAAGGAATATAACATTGAGATAATGAATGTAGCCATACACATGGCTGGCTGGGTTAGTGGTAGTAGTATAATTCTAATCCGTTATAGCCAAATTCTTCTCCGCCTTTCATTGTTGTTCTTGTCATAGAAATGATTCAAAAACCTCAGTGGCCTGGCCAGGGCCAACTTGCAGAAGGGGAAAAGGAGGGAGGTAGGCAGGTATTGGGGGTGGGGGGGGGGGGGGGAGTTCTTTTCTCATGGGGCAGCAACCCCAGGGGGGAGGGAACCCCAAGGTTAGCTTTCGGGCTTTGTATTTATAGTGCAGTTGAGGTGCCAGCCTCCACTGTACGGAGGGCGTAATCTATCCATGGCGTCCAAATATTTAGAAATCTGTCATACCTGTCCTCTGATATTGATGTTAATTTCTCATTAATCAGGTACCAATTCATTTGGCGTTTAACCTCAGAGAAGTCCAGTGAGGTTTTTTTGCCAAAATCGAGCGATAGTTTGTTTTGTGGCTAGGAAAAAGAATGAAATCAGCTTTCTAGAGTTTGGAGATATATTTGTAATCCGTTTGTTCAGTAGGGCTTCCAATGGGTTTTTACGCAGGTTATGATTACTCAATTTTATCAGTAACTGTACACACATTATGGACTACTTGAAGTAGACTTGGGTGGATGTGACAAGCTTGCAGCTCATGAATATGTAGGACTAGTTCTGTGTCTGGCTGCTACTAATAAAATGCAAGTTTCTCCCAAACTACTGCACCAATACATACCGCAGACATATCACTATAATCAGTGTGACAGGCACTACCTTCTGTTACTCTCAATGAGGGCTGCAAAAAGATGGTGGCAGAGTCCCCTTAAAAAAGATCTGTAATGGGGGTCAAAAGAAGGTGACAGAAAGCTAGTTTTTTTTTTAAACGATATTTTATTTTTGTTAAATAGTGCTACTTAAAAATTAAATAAATTTGGTATTTCTGTAATTGTACTGACCCACAGAATATAGATGTCATTTATACTGTAGTCTGAATGTTATAAAAGCGAAAGCTGCCCAAAATTGTGCAATTTTTTTTCCACATTTCTCCCCACGTAGAAATGTTTTAAAGTTTTCCAATACAATATATGATACGCTAAATGGTACGATTGAAAAGCACAACTCATCCTGCAAAAAAAAAAAAAGACCTCGTGTAGCTATGTCACCGGAAAAAGAAAAAAGCTATCATTTTGTGAAAGTGAGAAAGGAAATAATGAAAACGAGAAAATGAAAAAGGCCTGCAGTCAGAAAGGGTTAAATACCAAGGTATAAACATCCTTCGGGATCCCTGTAATTCCTATATATCTGCCCACTACTGTCGCTTCTACAAGAGAAATTTATGGCTTGGAAGATACTCCGGCTTTCTGTACCTAGCAGAGTCAATTTAATTAATATGATTATACTCCCTAAAAAGCTATGCCTGCTAAAAAGGTGGATATTTGGTGCCAAAAAGATTCTTTAAATGAGCCACTTTACTCATCTCTCCGTTTATATGGGGTTCCGGTAGGCACACATTTAGATTAATTTCTTTACAGAGGGCTAAGGAGGACACTGGTGCCACATTATCAGATTTATATTACCTAGCAGGACAGTTGTACTTTCTTCCTACTTGGATTTCTGATCCTTCTTTGCCAAACTCATAACATTAATGATATGGCCAGTCCTCAAGCCGCGTGGCGAGGTCCTGCACCCTCTCCATAGGTTACTGAGGCAAATATGGAATTTTCCAAGTAACATTTGCCGAGTTTACAGACATGGTTAATGACATACCCCTATGGGACGATGCTGCGCTCCCTGAGCTGGGGCAGATTCTCAATTTTGGATCAACTGAAATGTACAGATTCTCATTGTGGACGGCACCATAGTGTTGGTAGATCCCATAATCATCACATTCCAAACTCCACAACAAGCTACTTTTCATTCTTTTCAGCTGAAACATGCTATGGGTGCTCAAATCCCCCTATCCATTTTTATATATCCTCTGATTGGTATCCTTAGGTCCCACAGTCCTGGGGGATTAATCTCTAAAATACAGATATATGTGCTTTGAAATAAATAGCGAAATTAATTCCGTATCCCATATAGTGGAAAAAGCTAATCCGTTCTCTGAGTACCGAGGACTGATATGAGTTCTCATTAGAGATGAGCGAGCGTACTCGCTAAGGCAAACTACTCGAGCGAGTAGTGCCTTATGCGAGTACCTGCCCACTCGTCTCAAAAGATTCGGGTGCAGGCCGGGGGAGAGCGGGGAGGCACGGGGGGGGGGGGGGATCTCACTCTCTCCCCCCCCCCCCCGCTCCCCCCTGCTCACTCCCGCAACTCACCGCTCTCCCCCGCCGGCACCCAAATCTTCTGAGATGAGCGGGCAGGTACTCGCTTAAGGCACTACTCGCTCGAGTAGTTTGCCTTAGCGAGTACGCTCGCTCATCTCTAGTTCTCATTGATTGGTATCTCTTGCTGTAAATAATAAACAAATCCAATAATGTATACTCTATCAAAGCCCCATTTACACGCAAAGATGATCGCTCAAAATTCGTTCAAAACATAGGATGGTTGACAGTTTGAGCGATCATTTTGCATAATGCATTTGCATGTAAATAAGCCTCCCTGAACTGTATGCAGATAACAGCAGGTGGTCTGTTATCTGCATACAGCCCATTTGTTCTGACAGGGAACTGCAGCTGGATACAATATCATCAACGCTTCCATTTAGAATCACAGCGTGCATTCCCTGCTATCAGCTCTCCGGCCGAACAATGGATTTTAAACTAAACTAAAAATCATTGTTCGGATGAAAAGCAAACTATGGTAGCATTTATAAGCAACGATTATCACTTAAAAGACATCGTTTGAGTGAATTTTGATTAATAATGGGGCTTAAGGCTCTGAGTGAGTGATCCAGTTGTATTAAAAGCAGAAGTGAAATGGAAATCATCTGTAAGCTTTCATCCATTTTTGTGATCATTTTAAACCTGAAGGTTCTTCATCAATGAATGTGGCTCAGTGCTTAGCATTATTGCCTTGCAGTTCTGGGGTCCCAGTTTCAAATCTCATCAAGGGCAACATTCACTTTGAAAACCCCATACAGCCATCACCCTTGGTTAGATTTGAACCTACAACTCCAGCACTGCAAGGTAGCAACATCAGCAACTAAGCCACCAGACTTGTAACACTGGGGCTCTATGTTCACATCTGACTATGGACAACATCTGCAGTGAGAATGTATGCCCTCATTGGTTTTATTCTTTTCAAGCATGGTAACTCAGTTGCCAGAAGCTTCTACCTTGCAGTGCTGGAGTTGTAGGTTCAAATCTGACCAAGGATGATGGCTGTACAGAGTGTTTTAAAGTTGGTGTTGCCCATGATGAGATTTGAACCTAGGACCAGGCATCATTACAAGGCAATAGTCCTAACCACTGAGCCACAATTATTGAAAAGGCACCACCATGCAGAAAACAGACAAAATTGGAAATTAAAAACTGATTGGATTGTCTAAGAGTTCAATTTGCCACACATTCAGTACAATGCAATAAAAAAAATAATCTGTCGGTATTCCATTTCCGAAACTGGAAACAAAAGAGCAGATGTCTGCGATTTTGATCCAGTGTAAAAAAAGGGAATAAAGACAGAAAATACAGAAACGGATTGAAACTGAAGACCTTCCGCTACAAAGTAGTAAAAAAAAAAAAATTGATGTAACTTGCTATCACAGTAATCATGCTGATCCAGAGTTGTCATGTTACTTTTGCCAAATGCCGTATACATTCATGCAGGGCGGGGTGGATGGTGCTCATGCCTTTAACTCTTTTCAGTGTATGAGGTTATCAGAATCGGATGCCTACTGTGTCTGGTACTGATGTACAGAGCCACGTGTTTTGATATACATACTTCTTGACATGTACCGTGCTTACAATGTGAACATATGGATGACGGCATAGTCTGGTTTCCTTTTGTATTGCCATGATTGTTACTATTTTCAAAACATGCAGCTGACCAATGAGGGCTATATAGGGACAAAATATAGTAATATAGTAGACTGTCACCTACTTTTAGCCCTATAAGCTAAAGCTCCATTTAGACACAAAGATGATTGCTCAAAATTTGCTCAAAAGACAGTTTGAGTGCAGTTTTGGGCGATCATTTTGCATAGCTACTAATGATGTTAATTAGCTGCTAATGTCCATTAGCAGCTTAATAACATAATTTGCATGTTAATCAGTTCCCAGAGATGTATTTACAGAACAGCAGGTATTCTGTTCTTTAAATACATATCCATTGTTCTGCCATGGGCTGTTGGCTAATGTTATCAGTGCTGCCCGCAGAGAACTCAGTATGCGGTCTCTGCTATCATGAACCATGGATTTCATGCTCACATGAAATCCATCGTTCAGCTGAAAAGCAAACGATGGTAGGAATTACACACAAGGATTATTACTCAAAAGCCATTGTTTGGACGAATGTTGAGCAATAACCATTGCGTCTAAATGTGGCTTAAGCTTATGGGCTGAAAATAGGTGACCCGTGGAGTCCGGGCATGTAAATTTTATACTTAAAGGGGTTGTCCCGCGGCAGAAATTAATTTTTTTTTTCTCCTCCCAGTCCCCCTGCTAAAGCAAACATAGTACACTACCCTTGGAAAGCGTTATAAAAGAGCGTTTCTACTTACCAGTACCTCGTTTCGTGAACTTTTAAAATTTCTTCTTTAAAGATGGCCGCCGATTCTTTCCCAATGATGCACTGCGGTTTTCTCCCATGGTGCACCGCGGGTCTTCTCCCATGGTGCACCGTGGATGTCTTGCGTTCCACTGCCGATTACAGCCACCTAATTGGCTGATCGGCACCACGTGACGGGGCGGAGCTACGATGACGACGCGCAGACCAGCTCTCCGGCGCGAGCACACAGCAGAAGACCGGACTGCGCAAGCGCCTCGAAAGAAGCAAGAAGACACCGAAATTAGACGGCTCCATGGAGACGGGGACGCCAGCAACAGAGTGGGTAAGTGAATAACTTCTGTATGGCTCATATTTAATGCACGATGTATATTACAAAGTGCATTCATATGGCCATACAGAAGTGTATAACCCCACTTGCTTTTGCGGGACAACCCCTTTAAGCATTCCCATTGTTACCCTGATGTGGGCACTAAATGCATTGAGTAGCGTTGCTAAGTATTCCGCCCACTGGAAAAATAGAACGGGTGGACTACTTAGCAGTGTTGCTCAATGCATTCATCTGCGTCCGTCAGCACTTCCACGATGGGGAAGGTAAGTATTAAACTTACATCCCCGGACTCCACAGGTCATGGGTCACCTACTTTCAGTCCATAAACTTAGCTTATAGGGCTAAAAGTAGATGGCAGATTCCATTTAATGATATTCATCCTCATACAACCGTTCATTTGACCGTGTGAACAATATTAACAAGCGCTTGCTGACATACTCACTGTTAGTCCGCACTCATTTGCAGGTCAGATGATTTGACTGTGTAAAAGGCCCATTATTTATAAAGATCCATAGCTGAAGATGATAAGGATGATCGGCTCAGTTCCTTGTCAAATTTTTTTATTATTCATTGCAAAGTAATTCTGACATTTGAAACTATGAGTAAGTGCATAATTACTGTAGCAAAGTTAACTGTTTAGTGCCAATGACTATATAAACCTTCTGATGTGTGTGCGATGACGGGCACGGAGGTATACGACATTCCCCTAAGAGGGACCAGTTTACATGTTGATGACCATTATTGTAAGTAAGGACTTCAGGAACTCTTTAGATTAAGTATGTGATGCGTTGACTAGGTTATGGCAAGATCTATTCGGGTGTCTTAGCTAGTTCATGGTGTGAAACTAATAGGGTGAAGCTCTGGTTATTATAATCTAATTAGATGGAGAAAGGAAAGTTAGGGATGTGATTAACAAGAACAAAGTTACAGACGCCAATGAGGATCCTGGTAACTGTGGAAACAATTTACAAAGAACATTGTGCTATGGGAGAAGGGTGACTGCAATGATACTTGTTTCCTATTCTGGAATATACAGTTATAGTTTCTCACATATGACTCCGCTCTAAGCTTTGTTCACACTACTATCATGGCTTCCATATTTAATGGAACCTTTACAGGTATGACATCCATTTTCAAAAGGTTCACATTGACTTATAGTGGGATCTGTAAGGTTTACATTGGGATTCTACTATTTTAGACAGCAAGAATAGCGATGTAGACTATGGGATTTTTACCATCAAAAGCACCAAAAGCCAGTAAGAGTGAAAAACAACCCAGATATGAGCAGAAACTAAGGTCTCATGTCCACTAGGAAAATTAAATTGCGGATTCCGCTGCGGAATCTGCGTTCAATTTTGCCCATAGGGATCCATTAGCCATCCACGGTCAATTAAATTTAATTTTGCACCTGCGGATGGCATTTTAATGGATTTGTGTTTTCTCCCGTGCAGGAGAAAAAACGCAGCATGCTCCATTTTCTGCTGGTCTTCCATGCGGACGGCTCCTGCATGGAAGTTGTCCGGTCCCGCGGTACACCCGCAGCTGAATTTCTGCTCTCCGGCGCGGGAGAGCAGAAGTTCAAAAAGAGAAAAAAGAAAAATGAGTGCACGGCGCATGCGCATGGCACGCTGCCGGCGTGCCGAGTGCATCCTCTGGGCAGAGGGAAAGAAGATCCGGCCGCGATGGACGGGGGCCCCCAGCGTCCGGACAGGTAATAAAATTCATTTTTCAGGCCTCATGTCCCCGGGAAAGGAGGGTCCTGCTGCGGGATTCTGAATGGAGAATCCGCGCGGACCCAAATTTTCTAGTGGACATGAGGCCTTACTGGTAAAACTTAAAAAAAGTTCTGCCTGGAAAACCTCTGTAAAGTGACCCTCTGGTTTTAGGACAAAATTCTGTCCCGGTACAGGAGGGGTTAGAGGTATATTACCTATACTTGTTCTTCTCTGCCATCTATCTGATCCACTGCTTCTGCCCTGGTTGATGGCCATCCAAGTTACATCTAGCTAATTGCACACTGTGCACTGCTCTCTGATGTGCCAGTACTGATTATGTAAGTAGTTCTGGCCAATCACAGACAAGTATAGCGCATTAGTAGTCTAAACGCCCATTTGGACACAACTATTATTGCTCAAAAGCCATCTTTTGAGCGATAATCGTTGTGTCTAAACGCGCTGCCATCGTGCCCTGTTTGTGCGCTATTTGTTCATCGTTGATTTCTAGCAAGCTAGAAATCATCGATGACTGTTAGCAGCGCCGCACGCTGATTTTCTCAGCGGGCGGCGCTGATAGCATTCTTTCAGCTGGTATCCTGCTTGGACTTCCCATGTCTGCGCTCCTGCTGTTTCTCTGATACCTGCTGTGATCTGATACCAGCAGTTCGGATGGCCGACAGAGAAGAACAGCTGCAGGTAACATACCACCCACCCTCTCCAGTCCTGAGATAGAATTTTGTCTCAATACTGGAAGGTCGCTTTAATATCTACTATTTTTACCTTGCTTAAAGGGATTTTCCCACCAAAATCATTATTACCTATCGACAGAATAGGTAATAAATGATGGATCACTAGAAGTCCAACTACTGAAACCCCCAGGGATCACGAGAACAAAACAGCCTGAGTTTATCAGGTGGATAGAATGGCAGTGTGCATGCATCCCCACTACTCCAACCACTATCTATGGAGACGGCTGAGTGATGTGCTCAGCTATCTTCATGAGCTCCATGGAAGTAAATGTGGTGGTGGTCATGCATGAACACCATTGCTCCATCCATGTATACCATCCTCATGATCCCCAAGCCTTACAGTCATCAAACTATCAGTGCTCAATCATTTATCTGGTGGATAGGTGAAAAATAATTTGGCGGGATAACCCCTTTAAAAACCTTCAGATTACTAACATCTACTTACCTGTGTGTATGCAAGAGGTGCATCATCTTCAAAAGATGATACAGGCAGTTATCACCTGAGCATCAATAGCTTTGGGCCACTAGAGGTGGTTTTATGGTGGGCTTATTGGTGGGTTATTATGATTGTTTTAGTTCGAGACACCAGTGCCCTTGGGCACGATTTGTAGTAGTGAGTAGTGAGGTGCTGAATAACACACGGAGCCAGATATTCTGCTTAACTTGTAGTAAACACTGTATTATTATTAAGTCAGACAGGGAGATGAGGTAATTCTCTTCAACACACACAAAGAGTAATAAATTATATCTCCAGCGAATTGCCAGTGAATTATATACAATTTGCAACAATGAAGATACTTGTGTATAACATGTTTATATACTGGGAGCTTACGCTGAATTTATTTTCTCCATCCCTCTTCATATCTACATCTCTTCATCTCAGCTCTCTCTCTGCTATCTCTCCTGTGCTCTGCATCTCAGCATCTCCTCTTCTCCTCACTGCAACAGCTCACTCCCTGTGACAGCAGTCTCCCCTCTACTCACTGTCACAGCAGACTCTCCTTCTCTGCTTCTCTCTGTTTCTCCGCTTCTCTCCTGCTTCTCCCTTTCTTCTCTCCTTCTTCTCTCTTTCTTCTCTATTTTTTCTGCCTCCTGTGACCGTTGTGTCCCCCTATATCTCGCTTCTGTCACCTGACCAGTTTGTTTGCAGCCAATCACAACCTATTTGGTTGCTAGGCTACCTGCATCACCTGAGTCTCTGAGCATTTTCTCTATCCTGTGCAGCGGAATAAAAATGACCCAATTGGTTGCTAGGTTATCTGCATCCCCTGTGCAAAATGATTCAGACTAAACCCATAGGGCCGGTTATTATAATACCGGTCCCCACAGCTAAACAGCGCTATGTAGTGCCTTTTTCAGGCCACTACAGTTTTACATGGACAGATAATCTACCCATGTTAACGAGTGCTGGCAAACAATGAGCATGCTGGTCAGTACTCATTCACTTTGTTTACATTGGCAAATTATCTGTAGTATGGGGATGAAGGATTATTAATACAATCATTAATCCCCATATGGAATGAACTAGTTGGCAGCACATCTTCCCGTTTACATGAGGAGATGGGCTATTGACAAGCAAGACATTTCGTGCTTGCATAAAAATAATGATCAGCCAACAAACAAGTGTTTGCTCATTTCTCCATGGATTGTTGGTCCTTTTACAAGGGCTGATGATCAAGGGAAACAAGCATTCCAGCAAACATTTATGCCCAATCAGCCTGTGTAAAATGGCCATACGTGTTTGACAATCTGATATCATTTACTAGACGCCTACAAATTATGGGAGGAAACCTCATTAACGTAAACCTCTTGACCCCAAAACCAGTGGTGGAGCTTCCTGCAATTAAATATTTATCACCCATCCTCTGGTGGGAAAACTGTAAATCATGTGGTGGGAACATTAAAGGGTTGTCCCGCGAAAGCAAGTGGGGTTATACACTTCTGTATGGCCATATTAATGCACTTTGTAATATACATCGTGCATTAATTATGAGCCATACAGAAGTTATTCACTTACCTGCTCCGTTGCTGGCGTCCCCGTCTCCATGGTGCGGTCTAATTTCAGCGTCTAATCTCCCGATTAGACGCGCTTGCGCAGTCCGGTCTTCTCCCTTCTGAATGGGGCCGCTCGTGCTGGAGAGCTGCTCCTCGTAGCTCCGCCCCGTCACGTGTGCCGATTCCAGCCAATCAGGAGGCTGGAATCGGCAATGGAACGCACAGAGCCCACGGTGCACCATGGGAGAAGACCTGCGGTCCACCGTGGGTGAAGATCCCGGCGGCCATCTTCGCAAGGTAAGTAAGAAGTCACCGGAGCGCGGGGATTCGGGTAAGTACTATCCGTTTTTTTTTACCCCTGCATCGGGTTTGTCTCGCGCCGAACGGGGGGGCTATTGAAAAAAAACAAAAAACGTTTCGGCGCGGGACAACCCCTTTAAGTCACATATGGCCAAACCATCCCAAAGTGTTAACAGCATCAAATGAGGTAAACTAGGGCTCTAAAGGTATACTGAGAGTTATAGTTTTTCAGCAAGTTGGGCGTCATTGGACTACATAATCCTTATCAACCTCATACTACATATAGGAAATGTCTAAGGTTTCAGAACCAAGGACAGTTCTCCTTTAACTACTACAGATGTCAAACTAATTGGCCTGTAGTTCCCGGCTTCTTCTCTGCTACCCTTCTTACGAATGGGTACAACACTGGCCATTCTCCAGTCATCGGGAACATCACCAGTTACAAGGGACTGTTTAAACAAGTCAGTGCGAGCTACAGCAGTCACAGGTTGGAATTGTTTAAGAACTCTGGGGTGGGCGCCATCTGAACCCATCACCTCATACAACTTTGTATGTGGAAGTTCACCTACAACATCAGCCTCCAAAAACACTAGATCTGAGCCATTGCAACTAGAATTAATACCAGATCCAAACATATTACAACTCTAAAAACCGTCTTCTGAAAATACTGAACAAAAGTAGCCATTCCGATGGTCAGCAATAGCCTTACCAACTAGCTGATAACTGAATTTCAGGTTTTCTAAGGCTAAAAGATATTCAGCACTGATCATACAATTCACCTTCTATAGATGTAAAATGCCTGTGTGCGATCTAGGCACGGCTTATTTCATATATAGCCTGAAGGTCTCTAGGCAACTATTGAGAGGGTTTCTAAGGAAGGCAAAGGCCCAAGTGCTAAGAGATTGGTCTGTGCTGGAAAGTTCGAGACTAATGTCAGCTTCATAAATATAACATTCAATTTCCTCTACAAAGAGCGAAAGAGCAGGGGAGAGTGCAGAGGAGATAGAGATGAGAAGAATAGGGTGAATATAGGCGAAGTGCTATACAGGGGTATTGGGAATACAGTGACCGTGTCTTTTGTAACTTAAGAGCACTGTGACATTCAATATATTCTCTGCTCTTTACTGTCAAGAACAGGCAGTACAACCTTGGAATTACACATTCCCCTGAAGAAGCAGACACATACAAATACATAGAACATCGAACAGAGTGAATGATGGAATAGGACTCTTGAGAAAATGAATAGAAAGGAGAATTTTGCCTATGGTGATTTAGTATCATTACATGTCCGTAAAATATGAAGGGATGAATAAGGAACGCAGAATTCAATGTATTTTATACATAATGAATGTAGGAAATACAAAAAAGTAAGTGAACCCTTTGAAACCACCAGGATTTCTGCACTGATTATTAATAAAATGTGGATTGATTGTGTTTATCTATAGGTGTAACTTAGATAACAATCTACACACACACCATTCTTTGTGTTCATGATATCTGCAAGAGGTTTTAAATTATGGATCCTTTTACAATGAGCAATTCATTTTCGGAACAAGCAAATGATGACTGAGTCGTTTGCTTTCAAATGACATCCGTTTACATGCGCTGATAATCGTTCACATTTATTCGTCATGGCTCATTCAGTCCATCATTAGTCTGTCAGGGGAGTCTGGAAATGCCTGGGAATGGTCTGCAAACTATTGAACAATTGCCTTTTACATGAAATAACTGGCAAATGATGAACAATGATTTTTATGCCTGCGTAAAATAAACAACAAGTAATAAGCAAACAAATTATCATTCATTGTTCACAAGTTGGCCACTTTTATGATTATCGTTTTATTCTCACATGATTCACTAACTATATTTGATCAATAGTTATTTTATGTAAAAGGGCCCTACAAAGAGGAGATTGGAAATGTAGATTTCATGGGCGCTTTGCTCATTAAATTAACACGCATAAAGCCTGGTTACTACTAAATCTTTTCTCCAGAAAGATTAGTTAATATGAACCGTAAACTTTCAGAAGACCTAAGAAGATGTTTAAAGAGATGCCTAAAGCTGGGAATGGGCACAAAAGCATTGCTAAAGACTTGTGTGTATGCCATTCATAGTTAGACAACTAATCTACAAATGAAAAAAATTCAGGATTGTTAACTTGTTTTTGTGCCTACGTCTCACTACCAGAGTTGGATTGGCCCAGTTCAGTGCCAGAGGATTCTCCGTATGTCCTTAGTACAACAAGACCTCAAATTCAGCAGAAGAGAGCTCACTTTGGAACCAATTGCTTGCCTATAAGGTCTAGTTTATATGGATCGATTCACAAAATAACCTACTCATGATATGCCATGTGTTTACAATGGTTACTGTAAATTTTACCATGCAATTAAAAGCTGAAATGTACATGTGCAGTATATATGTAAGATGGGTTCTCAAACAAATTTGCTTTAGTGGACCCAACGTGCCCCCTATCTGATACTGCTCACTAGTCAAAATTTCTTCCTGTATTAGGTTTATGGCAGCAAACTAGTGGTTAGGAGAGGTAAAAACGAAAAGTAATATGACTGCAAGGAATCTACAAAACGCAATGAACTTATCGTTCTTGTTGCCCACTACACTGTTCTGCCTTACACATGTGACTACTTTTCCTATATAGAGCTGGAAAAGGCATGACCTGAACAGAGCTATGTACGCAAGGCATCCCAGAAATATTGATGAATAGAAAAACAATTACAGGGAGGAATTATCCAAAATTCCTCCTCAATATTGTGCAAATCTTATTTGCACCTACTGGAAACATTTAGTATAAGTAATTGCTGCTAAAGGGGATCTACAGGTTATTATAGTCAAGGGTTCACTTAGTTTTTGCTCCCAGAATCAATTACTCAATGAACTCAATAAAAGACATGAATGGTACAACTGTTGGTGTGTTCTTAGTTAGCTTGTGTTTGTCTATAACGTAGAACAATCAGACCACACTTTATTAATAGCAATAGAAAAATGTAGGTGAAGTCAGAGGGTTCACTTATTTTTTCTTGCAACTGTATATCTATAGTTGCTAATGTATCCCAAAAAATTCAACATGAAATTTGTATCCTTCTCTTTAAATTCAATCATGGAAAATTCCTGCTGTATTATGTGCTTCTCGCGGTCCATACATGTTACATTAATATAATCGCACGCTATTATGTTCCCTGCGCTCCATCGCTTCCCACACATTGGCATGCCTGTTCAATTTAACAAGACAAAGTAAATGATATTATAAAGCAATTGAAGGGGTTTCATTGAAACAAATTGTGCCCTGCTGTGGATGTGTTAATTCAAATACCAGCCCTGGCCACTACGGATATAATTGGAAGCAGGATATGCGATGTAAAAACTGAATCACAAAGTTGTTGGTTTCCAAGGTATTGGTAATGAGTGCTGATGAGAGAAGGTTTATGAAGACAGAGAGAGCAGTATGGGTGGGAGGTGAGGAGAAGGCAACTATGTACAGAACACAGGCTAAATGTTGCTATTTAATGAGATATTACAGCTAATCTGTAGGGAGGGACGGATGAACAGAACGCTGAAGGGTGTGAAGACGACCTCTGGGTGACTTGTTTCCTAATGGGAAGACATAAAGGGATATGAGGGTGGCACTTTCAGCTGAAGCAGTGGATGCTTAATGAGTCATATATCGCACACTGGAATATCAAAGAGCATATCGTATTAATTTATATAAAAAAGTACGCAATGAGTAGATGATAACTGCATTATGAACCAGAGGATCAATTATTATACAGGCATTATTAGGAGCATGAAAAATAATCTTTATATGATAAGTGAGATGCTTAGAAACGCTATCTTTTCTCCTTAGGGAGAGCACCTAGACGGTGAGTGAGGAGACTCAAAAGGCCATTCATGCTCCTCTGGGTAATATGCAAATAAGGGAGATGGAATAGTACCTCCACTGTGCCACCTATTGGAAGGCAGCATTCCTTCAAGCCAAAGTTAGACTCCTTATATAAGCCTTGTAACAATGACTGGGAATTAAAAGCAAAGCCAGACTCCATGCACAGGCAGCTGTGTCAGAGTATTTGCCCTTCATCAGTATAAGGTAGGAGTCTGGGACAGGGGTCAGAAACGCTATCTTTTCTCCTTATGGAGAGCACCTAGGCAGTGAGTGAGGAGAGGAGCATGAATGGCCTTTTGAGTCTTCTCACTCACCATCTAGGTGCTCTCCCGAAGGAGCAAAGATAGCGTTTCCGACCCTCTTCTTGGGCCGCTCGCTAGCAAAGCCAGACTCCTACCTTATACTGATGAAGGGCAAATACTCTGAAACAGCTGCCTGTGCATGGAGTCTGACTTTGCTTTTAATTCCCAGTCATTGTTACAAGGCTTGTATAAGGAGTCTAACTTTGGCTTGAAGGAATGCTTCCTTCCAATAGGTGGCACTGTGGAGGTATTATTCCCTCTCCCTTATTTGCATATTACCCAGAGGAGCATGAATGACCTTTTGAGTCTCCTCACTCACCGTCTAGGTGCTCTCCCTAAGGAGAAAAGATAGCGTTTCTGACCTAAACAGAATAACACAGTCCAATGAGTGCTAAAGCCATGATCACTTCAATCAGAAGGATCAGACATTTTATCGGAGCATCTTTGACCACCTTAAAAGTCTATTCCACGTTAAACAAACATGGACACTAAAGAAGCTAAAAAAAACACCTTGCAGTTTAGACACCATTAGGGTTTAATGTCAAGTGTAGAAGAAGTGGTTGATAATGTGTTATTTCATTATACTGTACTCACCAAATTAGATTTAGGACCAACAGGATGTTTGGCAGACAGTTGCTTGCAATCCGCGTGTATATAGCGGCTCAAGTGTGATCCATCTGCTCATATTTTGGCTATTAGCATCGCAATCTGTCCAGTTTGAGCCGTCCGCTCTAATGTCAGACAATGTGCAAGCTCTGCGGTCTGGTGGTGAAACATATTTCTACAGATATGAACAAAACTGGTCCCAGTTGTGTATAATGTCTCAGAACGTATAATGCAATTGCTGCAGTTCTTAGGGTGAAGGTAAAAGGACTAGAGACAAGAACATTGCCCAAGCAAATAGTCACATAACCAAACGTTTCCTGTGCTTGTTCGAAGGGCCATTCATTTCCATGTTTGTCAGCAGAACTTCCCCTGTTTTATGTATGAGTTGTGCTGCCTACAAATGAGGATTTTGGTGCCTGGGGCGCGGGCAGAAGTGTTGCGATGCAGGATTCGGGATACGATGTAGCAAATGGAGTAACAAAAGTCTACAATATTTGTTTAAGAACACACAAATAAAAGCAAACAATGAAATGATAAGGATTCAGCAATTGAACCTTTGAATACCTAGGTGCTATGTACTACTACTAACTAAAACGTAGAAATAGTAATAGCTTGTGAGCGATCCTTAGTAACAGTAATGCTTTGTGAATAATGTCATTTACACTTTACCCATATTAATACAGTCTCACAGAAATACAGGTTACGAAATACAGCTGCAACATCCTTTTTATCTACGGCTCACACAGTCCCCATGGTGAACGGCAAGTAAAACACACTTTATTTACCCCCTTATAAAAATAGCTCAGTCTGTGAATGAGGATCTAAGCAATGGATAATTTCTAATAGTCTGTTTTTCCCAGTGTGGTCTTTCCTAATGGGAAGACATAAAGGGATATGAGGGTGGCACTTTCAGCTGAAGCAGTGGATGCTTAATGAGTCATATGTCGCACACTGGAATATCAAAGAGCATATCGACAAGTATTGAGTACTTTATATAAAAAAGTATGCAATGAGTAGATAATAACTGCATTATGAACCAGAGGATCAATTATTATATAGGCATTATTAGGAGCAAGCATGAAAAATAATCTTTATATGATAAGTGAGATGCTTCGAAACGCTATCTTTTCTCCTTAGGGAGAGCACCTAGACGGTGAGTGAGGAGACTCAAAAGGCCATTCATGCTCCTCTGGGTAATATGCAAATAAAGGAGATGGAATAATACCTCCACAGTGCCACCTTCAAGCCAAAGTTAGACTCCTTATACAAGCCTTGTTACAATGACTGGGAATTAAAAGCAAAGCCAGACTCCATGCACAGGCAGCTGTTTCAGAGTATTTGCCCTTCATCAGTATAAGGTAGGAGCCTTGGACAGGGGTCAGGCCTGCTGGCTAAATGTTCTTAAGCCTACTAGTAATTATTAGGAAACTATAATACCAGAGATTCTGGTAGCGTAATGCGCCACACAGCTCTACTACATACATGATACACACAGCTCTGATACATACATTGTTCATCCCGTACAACAGGGATCAGAAGCAGCACAGCACTGGAAATGAAGGACCTGTGATGACGTCACCATCAAGCTCCGCATCAGATCACATGATGGTGACGCCCTTCTCGAGTGAATAACTTTCATGCTCCGCCCCCTGATCACATGACAGTGATGCTTATCCCAAGTGAATGACTTACACATTCCGCCCCTGATCACATGACAGTGAAATCATCAAAGGTTCTGCATCCTAATACAGATTCTGGGTGGACTACAAACCCCTAGCAGCCTCAGTTGCTATGGAATACTAACGAACACCTAGCCGGACAGCATGCGTGTGTGTACAGGACCTGTGATGATATCACCATCATGTGATGAGGGGCGGAACATTTAAGTCCCTCACTGGTATGAGGGTTAAAATTCTAAGTGCAACACCAATCGGGCCCACCCCACTTGCCCCGCTGCCGGCGGTAAGAAGAGACACCACACAGGGATCTGGTATCATTCCTCACACGGGAGAAAAAACTGCGCACTTTATTATAGATTACATGAGATCTTATACCCTCTGTCCCATCCCCACTATGGGGTGATGGGCTCATAATCATATATGGGCAGTCCGGATTTCCGCCTTAGACAGTGAGGCGCCTCTGGCTTATACAGAAAATCACGTATTTAATTAACTCCAGTGCAAAGAATTACCCACACAATTCTAAGAAGTCTGGCCTAAGACAGTGAAAATTATGTACATTTGAACATCTTGATATCTTGTTTCTGGGCTTCTGGGAAATCGGCCAAGTACATGCGTCCTTGCGTCTGGTTCGGTATCTTCTCTGAATTTCTAGAACATCTTCTTGCAAAGCCTTGCAAAACCTTGGGATATCTGATTTAAGGCGACGTATTAAGTTTTTTTCATTTGGAATTGAATAAAACTTGCATATAGGTATAAAAGCATAAAAAACACATATGGCAATATATATATATACCCTCACAAACCCCCCTAAAAAACTTAATATGGAGATCAAGCATCAGACTTTGCACTCTTCCTCGGTCGTCTCTCCCTTGCGTCAGGGTTTCTCCACTGCCCGTAAGTCCCTACTCTTAAAAGGGAGGGATCCCTACCTAACCTCAGAAGGAGGCCATGGATTCCCTGGGCTTATTTCCGGGCCTCCATACCCTCTATCTGTACGAGTTAACACCCCACAGGGTGTGCCCTCGCCGGAACCTAAGGTCTTCTGCACTTTCCCTAGGCAAATGGGAAGTCCACTGACAGTCCATCTTATGAGACTGAGGCAGACACAGTACTAGTCCATCTCTCCATTCTTCTGGTAACATACGTGGTTGCCATTATCGGAACTGGCTCTTCATCTTTTTCTTTTTTTTTTTTTTCAAACAAGGGAAATTTTGGTCACCATTAAAGGGATAATACACAAACAGGAAATTACATACCCCACCTCTTTCTGCTAAAATCATATCCACGGCCACTCTATTTTGGAACGCCATGGATGCAGTGGGCCCTAACTGGTCAGCTAACCCTTGTGAAGCATCTCTGGTGTAGTTTTACAATCAGCAGAGGTTTGTAAAGATAAAATTCATCCAATCTACATTATTATTATTAACAGTGACAATAGCAAATAAGGACTCAAACCTGCTTTAACCTGATCTCTAGAATTAAATTAATCTCGCACCCCCCTTGGCACTCCTATTGATACATGTGGGTCAAAGTTACCATCTTGAACGTTAACTTCTCTCTTAGCACGATGCGGTGTTGGATTCTCACCCTCAGTGTAGGATTCATATTGCACATTCGATTGTATTAATTTGTTCTGAAACAGGGGGCTAGTGTACAGTAGTCAAAGGTGTGTGTTAGAGGAATTGTACCACATTATAGCATGTAAAGGATATGCAGGATCATTAGTTCTTTCAGTGCGAAGTGTGGATCCAAGTGGGTTTTCCTTCGAGCTTGACTGCAGTTGGGTGAACAACATCTGGTAAGGACATTCAAACAGGGTTTCTCTCTTAAACCTTTTTCACATAGACCCTGTCACCTGGTTTTAGATTGTGACACTCATCTGTAGGACCTGGGATAAAAGCAGAGACTGCAGAATGCATTACTAACAATTCCTTGGAGAGGCCTATGACAAAATTAACAAGAAAATCATTCCCCAAACTCAGCTACTTTGGCATGTACCCTCCTAGAAAAAGAAACACTAATGGAAGACACTCAATTCAAAATTTGCCCATTTCCTCATTGCCTTTTGTATCTACTTTCCCACTACTCTGCGGACGGTAGGGTGTGTGAAAAGCCTAGAATATACCCAAAGCAGACATGATGTGTTGCATTATTTCACCTGTGAAGTGTGTACCTTTGTTTGACTCAATCACTTCCGGTACCCCATATCTGCGGATTACCTCATTCATGAGCTTCTGTGCGATTACCTGCTTATTTATTTTGGTAACAGAGTAGGTCTCCAACCTGAAAAACATTAACAACAACAAGCACATATTCATGCTTCCCAACAAGTAGGAGCTGAGTGTAGCCAATTTGCAATCCCTGAAATGGGTAGAGTGGTCTAGGCAAGTGTGATGTGGCAAATTTACTTCTGCCCTGTTGCTTTACGGCAAAGATCATGCAAAATTGGACAAATGATGCAGCAGCTACAGAAAACCAAGGAGCCACCCGTCCTTGTTCAAGCATCGACATCATTACTGCTTCGAGAGGTGTGTCTTTCCGTGCGTCAGCTGGGCCATCATGAGGCACAGGGACTATGGTAAGCAAGTTCTGTTGACTGTTCACCATACGCCGTCCCTTTTTAGTCCATTTGTCTTTTTCTTCCTTGCTGGCTCGTAACTGTAAAGTCTTTAGCATATCAAAGTTCAAGTTTAAATCAAAGTCCAAGATTTTTATCAAAGTCCAAGATTTTTATCAAAGTCCAATGTTTTTATCAAAGTCCAAGATTTTTATCAAAGTCCAAGTGTAGTCAAATTCTTCTTTTCTTCTGTCTTCCACGGCTTGAGGGCCGCTGCTTTTGCTGTTTGGTCTGTGATGGCGTTGCCTCTTGCTTCTCCGGTGTAGGAATTGGTGTGAGCTTTCCACCTTGTCAGGTAGAAGTAGGGCCTCCGTGAGACTGCACCGCTGCAACATTTTTAATTGGCTGTCCTGCTGTGGTAAAAAACTGTCTGGCCTTCCATTTTGGGCCGTAATCATGAGCTATGCCAAATGCATACCGGGAGTCAGTGTAAATGTTTGCCGTCTTACCTTCCTCCACTCTACACGCCTCCGTGAGTGCTTTTAATTCCGCTTCTTGTACTGCGACATGCGGAGACATTCTGCTTTTTAGGACATCTTGTTGTGTAACCACCGTATATCCAGTGTGGAGTCGTCCATCACCCTGGTACCATCTATAAAAAACAACTCAAAATATGCATTATTAACAAGGGCTTCAGTAACTTTTTTAAAACTTAAATTTTCTTGTTGCATCACTGCTAGACAATCAGGCTGGTATTCTATTTCAAAAAGATCAGAACCTTGTTGCAAAAAAATTTTAAAAATGTAAAAATGACTTGCAAAAAATTTAAAAATGGCTGACTTGCAATACCTAGATCACCTATGCCTTCTCCTCCCCCCCCTTTAAACCAGGGTACACAATTGGAAGAATAGTAGCCGGGTTTAAGTTATTATAACATTGTAAAAAGATTTGATGGATGCAGATAAGGCCTGTAAAATGTTAGCACCAATAGCAGAAACATGAGTTACACCGGGGAAGAATAATCTACAAAACCTCTACTAATATTTGAAATGTGAGATCCCTTTAAGTGAATTCATTATTAGTCTGTTCCTGCCTGCAATTTCTTATCAAAATCTGAGACAGGAGAAAAAAAAACAAAACAAAAAAACTAGCTGCTCAAAATTCTCCCCCCTCCCTTGTGCAGGAGGGATGAAACATTACTACGTACTATTACATCATATAGCTCCACCCCTTCGATATTGGCACATTGCGTCCGTCTTCTCAACTTAATTTCAGCTTAACCGTCCACACGTCCACATCTCAACCAAGCAAAGTCCCATGCATGGGGTAGGACTTTTACCCCCAGTCAATTTCCACATCACACATTCCACCACAGCCCGAACACGGGTCACTAACTCTCATCCATCCATGCGCTCAAGTTTGCTCCGTCACCCCCCTTTAAAGGTGTACCAGTCCATACAGATGCATGGACAAAAAAAGTTTGACAAACATACATCAGTTGAAAAACACAGAGGTGAGTGCTATTATTTTATAAAGTACATAATTCTATTGAGATGAGATTGTGAATGAGCGCTATCTTTGACAAATTATGTGAAAAAGTTTGCTGAGTGACTGAAATATTCTATATTTCTTATCTACTGAAGCTATTATATGCTGTATTAAACGCTGAAGTATTTAGTTTCTGTGACCCTGAATTTGGAGTGAGTTCTGAAAGCCCCCACTTTTTTAAAATAAATCTCTTATCTCTCCGCGACTATGAAACACAAACTGATTTGTTTTAGCTTAAACTATTGCCTGCATTTTAAAATCATAATTAACACATATGCTGGGACCTTGCAACATTCATTTTCAACCCCTGTATAAGTAAGAATATACATTAGAAATTACTATATTTCCCTGCCTACTAAGACAGTATAACTAATTAAATTCATTTCAATTCATTGCAAGCAAGCCAAGATATTAACCAAGGATGTTATTACATTTGCTCTCTCGCTGTTATCTTCGAGACCTTGGAAGGCTACACAGACTTTGCAGCTATATGTCAACAGACTCTTCTCCCCTTCAGCTAACTATTTGCACTTACAGTATATATATATACACATATATATCCACCTAGTATGGATTATACATTATCTATTATCTATCTTGTATTATACACATTTTCATCTCTCTTTACCAACAAATCACGTGCATTGTAACTTACTTATCGACTTGCTTGTTACTTCATCACTTTTCTCCCTACCTAACTGCCAATATAACCTTCAATAGACACTCTCCTGACGCCCTCTTGATCACTTACTGTATTTTTCAACATTTCACTTACGGACACTTTCTTAAACAAATAATGTGTATATACGTAACTTTCTCTGACTGTCTCTCTCTCTCTAGCAAACCTTGGTCTTCCAAGGCACCTCTGGGTCCTAAAGACCTCCCCCCAGACACCATTTTGTAATCTGCCATGCGGTCGGTGTCACACATTTTCATTAGATTTTTCTTACATTTTACAGATTCATCCACACGGCGGCAGCCCATGAGGGGCTCTATCTTCTTTAATAAGATCTTACGCATATTAGAACATCAACAATAATAAAAATAACACGCTCCATAGAGTGAATCCTTCTGACCCGAATTGTCAGCCCCTTATATATGGCAATACAACCGAAGGCATCTTCTTCTTATGGAACCAGTCCCAAAGAGTACATCCCTCTCCTCAGCTAAACCATCAACAACTAAACTACACTAAAACGGAGGGTTCCTTCGTCAATGGGACCTGTCTTACAGAGTGCTTCCCTCTCCTCTAAACCATTAACGACTAAATAAACTCGAACGGAGGGTTCCTTCGTCTGTGAGACAAAATGAAAAGTAAGAGAAAAAAAAAATTCTGCAGATACAACAAACAATCTCCACTATCGCTAAAACACTACGGACTTCAAAGTACAAATAAACTACAGACTAGTTTCTGGGTGAGCCATTGGTGCGCATATCACGGTCAGTGGTCCATGACGGCAAACCCGGAGCCCACACGAGTTACCGTGTAGAACTCTTAACCCAACCCGTCCGGTCACAAACCACAGATAGTCAGTCCTGCTGCAAGACTCTCAGCGTAAAACACAGCATAAATATATGTCTGTCTTACCTGGAGTTCTAAGTGAGTTGATCAGGCTCGGTTTGCAGTAGGACGGTTTCTCTGTAGCGTGGATCCGGGTGAATTGCGCTGTAAGCTCCGATTTTACCGCCCCAGTTGGTTGCGCCATTTATGAGGGTTAAAATTCTAAGTGCAACACCAATCGGGCCCACCCCACTTGCCCCGCTGCCGGCGGTAAGAAGAGACACCACACAGGGATCTGGTATCATTCCTCACACGGGAGAAAAAACTGCGCACTTTATTATAGATTACATGAGATCTTATACCCTCTGTCCCATCCCCACTATGGGGTGATGGGCTCATAATCATATATGGGCAGTCCGGATTTCCGCCTTAGACAGTGAGGCGCCTCTGGCTTATACAGAAAATCACGTATTTAATTAACTCCAGTGCAAAGAATTACCCACACAATTCTAAGAAGTCCGGCCTAAGACAGTGAAAATTATGTACATTTGAACATCTTGATATCTTGTTTCTGGGCTTCTGGGAAATCGGCCAAGTACATGCGTCCTTGCGTCTGGTTCGGTATCTTCTCTGAATTTCTAGAACATCTTCTTGCAAAGCCTTGCAAAACCTTGGGATATCTGATTTAAGGCGACGTATTAAGTTTTTTTCATTTGGAATTGAATAAAACTTGCATATAGGTATAAAAGCATAAAAAACACATATGGCAATATATATATATACCCTCACACTGGGGATGAAAGACCTTTGATGACGTCACCAACATGTGATGAGGGGCGGAGGATGTAACTCCCTCACTGGGGATGAAGGACCTTTAATGACATCACCGACAAGTGATCAGGGTCGGAGCATGTAAGTCACTCAAAAACCCACTCAATCACGCATGGACGGACAGGTTATTGTTAGTAGTTTGATTGGTGTGCACACCCATCTTCTCTTATAAGCCAGCCTCACTTACGCATCGATGTGCAGAGGTAGCAGCTTCCACTAATTTCACTGGTCCCACAGCATGTATAGAGGTCGGAAGCGCTCCTCTTCACTTTAGCTTTCAGTCCTCTGGTGGGTGCTGGTCCAGTCTCCAGTTGTCTCATGCTCAGTCTTGTATCTGCTCAGCACTGCCCTCTCTTTGACTTTCTGGCTTCTTCCTCCCGAACTCTGCACTAGTTCTCCTCACAGCCAGCAGCCTCTCCTTCCTTTGCCCAGCACCTGCTCACCTCAGCTCTTTCTATGGTGCAGCCTAAAAGCCTTCTTATATGGCGCTTGTGACAAATTTCCCAGCATTCCAGTGGTGGGTAGAGCTTAGCCCTTATTTACTTCCTTATGTCGGGCCTATGGTTTCACAATAAAGACAGGCTAGCCACATTACTGCTGATCTCACCAAGGGGCTGAACCTTTTGTTCTGGCACTTCAAACACCTTTCTTCATCTTTGTCCCCTCCCTGCCACATCACAGGCTAGAGGCGGGGTTTCCACCCAATTCTCTGAGTGTCCCCACAGTTTTTTTTCCACCTAACCCCCTCCCAGCCGCATTACTGGTTGGAGGGGCAGGGCTTAGCTGAGGCCAATTGTCAGAAAGGATGTGATCCGCTGTAGTAAGAGGGGAGTGGGGCACTGCTCACTCCTCTTCCTCCTGCATAAAAGATCCAACCAGATGAAAACTGGCATTTGATTGTTAATTTGCAATCCGCAGGCATATTTATAGAATAAAGATGGGAAATGAGCATTCGTAGGAATGTTTTTTCGGCCGATCATTGACATCTGTAAAACAACCTTCAGTTCAAAAATTTTTTGGTTCGGTATTTTATTGTATTTTTATGTTATTGAACTCCAGTTGACCAAGTACAGTCATGTAAAAAAGTAAGAACCCCCCCATGCTACTAGCTGTTTCTGCCAAAGAGGGCCTTGATGGGGATTAGAGTCGTGGCTTTATGTACTTTTTCCATAGAAGGAAAGGACTGATTTTAAGGTTAAAAATTAATGTAAAATCAGTTTGTAATTTTTTAAAATTCTTTTTCTATTGATTTCTGTATGAATGCAAAGAGGGAGAACTATGGATGTTATTATTGAACTATACTACTCAGTGTTTCATATATTACCAACTTGTTAACAAGATGCACTGTGGGCTGTCAGATATATTGCATTAGGTTTAAGGGATGCTCACATCTCACTCATTCCTGATGCAGAATTAAACATTTGGTCACTAATAACAGATTGCAACAGTTCTCGGTGATTGACTGCTAGACAGACTTGAGAGAGGACCCTCTAGGCAACCAGATGACAGAACTAGTCCCATGTGTTACAGCTGCGGCTGCCAGCTCACCTCTCATCGGGTGGTCACAGCACATATCCTGCCTCTGCCTGGTCTCTGTTTGCAGCCTGGAGGATGTGCATGTACACATGCCTGCTCTCTTAAAGGTCCAGCGCGCAGTTTGCAAAGTCTTCATCTATAGAAGGTGCATGAGCTTGTGTTCTTGTGGTCCAGCTTAAGGTGCTATCCAAGTGTGTTCTAATTCTCCGGTTTCTGATTTTGGCTTTTTCTGACTTCATTGCATTCTCTTCTTCCAAACCCAGCTTGTTATTCTGATTGTGCTTCTTGTCTCCCCCAACCTCTGGCTTTTTGTATCATGCTGAACCAATTCTGTGTGTCCCGACTTCTGGCTTGTTCCTTGTCCTGAAACTGTGCTGCCTCCCCAACTTGGATTCTCTGTCTACACTCCTGTTCACACCTTCAGGTATAACTCCTTGGTTTAAAGTAGCATCAGCTGCCACCTTACTGGAACCACTTCCAGAGTAATGGCCTGGGGACCCCGCAGCGAAGCCCATTTCCCAACTGGTGGGACTAAAGGGTGAAGACCAGGGTTCCTCAGGTGTCGACTCTGGATTTGGCCAAACCAGTATGCGGCACAGCAGATCTGCATCCTCTGATCCTGACCACATGAAACCTGATATGGTAGCCGATGCTAACTCTGTGGCCATACGCATTAAATAGCTGCTGGTCGAACACTTTTGCAGCCAACAGCTATCTTAATCGACACCTGTACGAAGGCTTGACTCAGTCAAGCGTGCGTGCACTCTTAAAAGAAGAAGGGGAAGAAGGCTGCTGCCAGACACTTCTAGCGATGGTTTATCCCCATAAGCAAATCAATGAAGCAATTGAAAGTCAACCGTCCAATCCTTATCTTTCCCAACTTCTGCCCCGACGTCTTCCCTGAAATTGGCAAGTTCAGCTCATATACTTCTAATGTGTATGGCCACAGTTTAACATCTGCTCTTCCCTTACATTGCAATATAAATTGGAAGGAGCATGCAACCAGCGCTGAACTAGTGATTGTTTATTGCTCGCTTGACATGCATTTACACTGTACAATAATTGGCTAGTTTCGATTGTTCATTGGAACATACCCGCCTCTAGTCATCCCTTCTGTCACTGCTTTCTAATCTTTAAGACACTTGTTTATACCAAAGGATTTGCAGCAGACAAAAAATGTTTTTTAGGTCCGCATGAAAGATCCAATCACTAACAGATTATTCGGTCGCTGCACGCACTTACACCTATTATTGTGCAGATCTAATCTTTCACTCTGTAAAAAGGCCTTTAGAGATGGGCAGTAGTTGAGCTTACAAGGAATGCTCTTCTATTTGCATTGAATGCATTTAATTCTTCATGTAATTCACATGGCGTAACATTAACTCCCGTCATTGTGATTGCACCGTCATTATTTTTAGTTTGTTTACATCGTATGTGATAAGTATTGGTGTGACAATTCATTCTCGCTCTTGGGAGCTTTGGATTTACAGCTGAGCACAGTTGGATAGCCATTGGCAAAGGCACCATTGAAGAGCCACTTCTAAAAACACCAGATTTATTTTTATTCTGTGCTCCCTGGCTGGTTGGTCTTCAGAACTAAAAAAAAAAAAAAGGAAATGTAGAGCGAGGACTCCTGGAGAGAGATTGTGTGAGGCCAAGTGAGAAGAAATCCTATTTGCGGGATAGATAATTGCATACTGTGCCGGCTCAGATGCAACAGATCCTATGTATTAAACATACAGAAATTGGATAATGTGTAATCCTAGGCTTGCATGAGCGCCATCGAAGAACTATCATTCTCGGATCACTTCTTTGATAGGAAATGGTTAAATTGACCTCCACAAAGCTTCCAAATGAGCAAGCAGCAGGAAGCGGGCAGCAATGCTAAGGTCCAGTGAACAAGCAAAAACGTATGATTTGAGTATGCTGCCACAGAGCGCTCAATATCCGTAACCACCACAGTGGCCATAAAATCCCACTAGGAACCTGTAAAAAGCATAGGATGTGTTATAGGTTCATGCGAATGCACAAATAAGAGTGATTAGTAGTTAAATTATTTAAATGTGCTCCATCAAGGGTGAAGAAAGGCGGGGGGAGACTTGGGACTAGGAGTCCGCTGTTTTCTATTTAAGGTGCCAATAGGCACAATTTTTTTTCATACCATGTGATGTAATAGTCCAAGGGAACTGTCCTTAAATAGGACAGTACATTATTATTATAGATACGCTTTAAAGAGGAATCGTCACATCCTGCGACCAACAGGATATTACATACTTCGCTGGTGCCTCTGGTGTCTTTATTTTGTTTTTAGCCCCACTATTCACCCACAGCGGCTACAGTTGATTTAGGAGCCCGATACTAATTCACTGTGAAATGGACGGTTTCCACCACACGTCACGTCAATAATTGGCACTGGGTAGTAGGACCATCTACTTCACAGTGGGCTAGCATCTGACTTTCAAAGTTACTGAAGCCATTGTGGGCGCGGCTTAAGCCAGAATAAAGACACCAGAGGTATCAGTGAGGGCGCAGTTGTAAAGGTAAGCAGCTTGAATTTAGACTATATAATTTATCATTCACTTAGGCTGAGGATACATAATCCAGCTGGTCTATATGGCCAAACTATGCCCACCACAGGATTTACTAGCAAAGTCGTGAGCCCACTGGTTGCTGTGGGTGGGAATTGTTTGGACATTTGTGACTAGCAAGGCAATGTGTCCTCAGCCTTAAAAGCAGTGGTGGGATTCATCCGATTGTTAAAATCACAACCATATCACAGTATCAGTTGCTGGCTGAATTCTAGTCTGGTTCTTTATACTGCTGTCAATTACTTTTCTTCAGATTCAATTATATCTGCAGTGTTAAGATGGTTCTAGAATTGTATTTATGTACTAAGCTTGGTTCTGGTGTTGTATTTATGTACTGAGCTAGGTTCTAGTGGTGTATTTATTTTTGGAGCTGGCTTGTAGTGTTGTATATATGTTATGAGCTTGGTTCTGGTACTGTATATATGTACTGAGGTAGGTTCTGCTGCTATCTTTGTCATGTGCTTGGTTCTGGCTCCATATTTATGTTATGAGCTTGGATCTGGTGATGTGTTTATGTTATGAGCTTGGTTCAGGGCTATGTATTAATGTTATGAACTTATTTTCATGCAATATTCATGTACTAAGCTCTTTTCTGCGACTGTATTTATGTTAAATGCTTAGATCTGGAACTGTATTTATGGTACAGGCTTGGTTCTAGAGCTGTATTTATGTTATAAGCTTGGCTCTGATACCGTATGTTCTGAGCTCAGTTCTGCTGATAGATTTATGTGCTTTATTCTGATGTTATATTTATGTTCTGAACTTTCTTATGGTGCTGTATGTATGTTTTGTGCTTGGTTCTGGAGATGTATATATGTTTATGTTATGAGCTTAGTTCTGGGACTACATGTATGTTATGAGCTTCGTTCTGGGACTGTATTTATGTTATGGTTCTTTATTTATAGCACACGCTTGGTTCTGGTATTGTATTTATGTTACGAGCTTGTTCTGGTGCTGTATTTATGTTAATAAATTGGTTCCATATTTATGTAATGACCTGTATTCCAGTATTGCATTAATATATGTTTGGAGTAGTGTCGTTGTTTTATTTGATTATTAGCTTTTGGATACGGGCACATCCCATGCATACTTTATACAATCAGATAGGGAACCTTTAAAAAATGTGACTCACAACCCTGCTTATAAGGCAATTAAATGAGCAGCCCAGCCCTGTCTCATACTGCAATCAAAACTGAAACGTATATGCAGATTTCTTCCATGTGTCCTTGAAGAACTTCCCAACCTCATCTACCTGCCAGAATAGAAAGGGCCTATAAACACTATTTCTTGTTCTAGAGGTCAGAACATCTCCTTGCATTATATGAGCCTCTCAGTGGCTGCATTGCAATACCTCAATCTACCTGAAGGAGTGCTGCAGGAGAAATAAACAATCGCGGCTCAGTTCATATTCAGATTAGTGCTGACTACTGGAGATCCTAAAATATGTGTAAAATATCACAAGCACATAAAAAGCCGTTCACATTTACGTAACATTTGGAGCTTGCAAAATATATGTAGCACAAAAATAGCCGTGAAGCATATCAATTCATTTCATTTACCCAGAATTCCATACTAACACGTAGAAAAAAGGGAACCCCTTGTAGAAATTAGCCCAGGGTAAGACGCTCCCTCCTGTTATCTTACTCCTGCAGTCTAGTCCTGTATTTATTTTCCCTAGGACAAACAAGGAGACCCCCGCACAACCTTGCAACGAGCGAGCGGATCATTTCCAGTTCTCAGTAGCTCTGGTGCCAAGAGAGTAAAGGGAATTTTCATCATTGATAAAGATCTCTTCGGAACAAGCCTGGAGATATTGTGTTTTTAAGGCAAAAAAATATGTTTTTTGCTTCTAGAGAATGTAAAATTTGAATGTTTATTTTGTCAGAATAGACCGAAATTGTAGTGATGTCCCAGATCTGTGTGCATGTTAGATGTGCACTCAAGGGAGGTGATGGGAAATATCCGCTGTGGCATGTATTCTGTCAACACTAACTGCTTATTTAGGAAAAGGAGCTGTCAGAGCTATCGGAGTGAGAAGACAATGAAAAGATTACATGCGGAATCATAAACTAGGACATATCACGGATGGGCTGATGGATGGCTTATTTTTTGGCTTTGTTTTATAGCTCCAAATGACTGCTACTGTAAATCAATGTTCTCCAACGTGTGGCACTTTAGTTGCTGGTGAGCTAGAACTCCCAGTAAGCACTAGCAGCCTGCAGCTTTTACGGCTGCAGTTTTCCAATAGCTGGAGAGCCACAGGTTGGAGGCCTCTGTTGTAAGTGAAATCTCTGCAGCTCCTATAGGTAAAGGGGTTTGTTTAGAATTTGACAAAAAGGACTTTTTTCCCAAAAATCATCACCACTTTTGTCCATGGTCAATGTCTAGCATTGCAGTCCAGTCCCATTGACAAGAGTAGCGCTCTGTTTAGAAAAAAGGAAAGCTCTTTTTTGACCTAACCTAACATTGTTAAATCAACATTTAAATGTAACCCGGCACATCCCCACAGCACCTTAAACTACGTTATTATTATTAGGGGATGTGACAAGGAGCCTGTTAAGGCAGCAAAAATGCAGTCCTAAGCTCTCGCTCATGACCTGAAGGTTGCAAGTTCAATCCCCGCTTGGTTCAGGTAGTTGGCTTAAGGTTGACTCAGCCTTCCATTCTTCCGAGATCGGTAAAATGAGTACCTATCTTGGTGGGGGTAATAAATAAAAATTACCTGAAAGTGCTGCAGAATAAGTTGGCGCCATACAAATTCCAAGATTTATTTTATTTATGTATTTTTTATACTCACCAGCTCCCATTATCCAGCACTGTTACCGCTGAAGTGAACATGCGTCATGAAAATCTGACTCTTTTTAGAGTCCTGTGCGCTTCCTCTACTATGCAAGTTCATGGGAGATCGTGCGCACTGGACTCTGAAAAGTGTTGGATCGCGGGAGCAGGGGAGTATAAAAAACATACATCACCTGACTCCCTGTCATGTCCCCTAATAGCATCATAACTTAGTTCATGGTGCTGTGGAGACATGACAGGTTTCCTTTAAAGGGGTATTCCAGGACTTTACAAACTTCTAACCTTTTACCAGAGCCTGCCTCAGTGAAGCATTCAACAATGCCTTTTCTTTATCTGAAATGAGGGGCGCAAATGTGCAGTCAATATCGCGTAATTATGTAATATGCTGAGCAATTTGACGGGAAAAAGAACACATCTGGAACTCATTAGGCTAAATCATCTTTAAAACAACGGCGGGTGAGTGTCCCGCAGTCATGTGAACTGGCTCTGTGAGCGCAAAAAGCACAGTAATATTTGCAAAAGTGCACCGTTCACAGTGCAAATGGGCTGCACTTACGCAAGCATTTTTGCACATGTGCTCATGTGAAGGCATCCTTCTTCTTACGTAATGACCGTGGTCAGAGGCTCCTATATTCCAGTACTCAATATGCTGTCTCAGCCAAATGAATACTTCTTTATACTTAGAATTTACTTTATAATTTCTACTTATGGGCTGAGCGGGCAGTCAGGAACAGCCACAGACGTCACCTCAGAAGAGGGCACTGTGCATGCTCACTAACACAGCCCAGCAATGCTGCCTTCTCCCTCCGGTTGTTACTGCTCTGATGGCTGTCATGTGTCGGCAGCCCCTATGACAGCAGTAGGATGTTATCTATTCATAGATAGGAGCTCATGTTTTATTCATGGACAAAATGTATAACCCATTACTTCCAGTGTCGGACGTAGAAAAAAAATCACTCAACTATCAGTTAGTTCATAGGTATTGGCACAAAGTTAGTACTTAGGGATTGTATTATTTAACCCAGGCATATATATTCAACCCAGTAGAGTTTAAAGATGATGAGAAGAAGAATGCTCACTATAAAGTTTATATCATACATAATATTTAAAAAAATTGAGGTACATGAAAAGTGCAGGGGCTGCTATACTATCATATACAGTTCCTATAGTTTACAGTATGGATAGATGCTCCCATCTGGGGTGATATAATATCCACACATCCCTACATGTAACTGGTGTTATCTGGATTAACTATATTTGAGATTGGGGCCACTTCCTGTATATGACACTGGGGTATGCCAAGATGACTGGCTCCAGGTCAAGATCTGCCAATAGCATTTCATAATCTTCATGACCTGATCAGAGTAGCTATCATAGGTTTCTATACATCCTACAATTTTCGTGGCATGCCTCTGTTTACTATGGTTGTCAAGTAGAGTTTTTTTTTTTAAATTATTTTTGCTTTTATTAGTGCCATGCTTTTCCGAAGTATGATGCATGCCAATAACATTGCTGTTTAACATGGTAATAATAAACTCAGAAAATAAGATGTTACTGCCGACCCATAGGATAAGTATGTCATCAATGTAGCGTCCCCAGACAAGAATGTGATTGGTGTATAAATCAAAAGTATCTGAGAAGACGACAGGAGATTCTCACCCCCAAGAAATAGATTTACCTATGTAGGTGCACACGACGTCCCCATGGCTTACCCATGTGTCTGATGATAAAGAGTGTCCTCGAACAAAAAATAGTTGCATGGACAAAAGGAAAGGTGTAACGGCTCGTAAGCCCACTATGTGATCAGTGTTGCTACATAAGGTTGCAACATCTATGCTTGCTAAGAGAACACCAAGTGGAACATGTATTTCATAAATTTTTGTAATGGTGTCCTAAGTGTCACGCAGGGAGGATGAAAGAGATTCCACAAATAGTGAAAGTATATGGTCCCTGATAAATACTTGCATTTTGTGTAAGACAGTTGTTACCAAGTACTATGGGACGACCAGGTAGGTGTGACCTTTTTATACATTTTCGGAAGAGTATTGTGAGGTACTGAGGGGCGTGGTAGTGGATGGTCGCTACGTTGCCCCTAGGTTCCGTTATTATGCATAGTGAGACTGGAGGAAGTTCATGTCCCGCTGCTTGGGACATGAGAATCCAGGAGGGCAATGTAATCTCCAGCAAGTAGTTGTTGGAGGTTCTCCTTTAAAAGTTTTTGGGCCTGGATATTTGGAATGGATGTCAGGTTGGTAGTGGGGCCATCCATTCCACTTCCTCCACTCCAGGGTATGGGCGAGGTCAATCAGCACAGGTGCTGAGGCTGAGCCAGGATAGGTGTGGATAAAAATAGCAGTGTGCACTGACACAGGGGGGAATAAGATGGCTGCTGGACCCTGGCAGCCTGGGATACCTGTGAGAGCTGAAAACCCTGCTGTGTGGTGCACCTGCTGAGCATGACCTGGACAGGCAGGGACGGCCTGATATCCGTTTGTTGGACTGTTATTTTCTTGCCTGATGCTAAGGCTGTATTTGTGTTGGCTATCCTGGACTGAAATAAACGCAGGTCACGCCTGCACTTGGACTGTATCCACTGGTTTCCGTCTCTGACTGCCGCCAACCCGCACTCTACCGAGCTGTCCTCCCACAGTATAAAATACCGCAATCGTAGGGTTAGGGTCAAATATGAATTTGAATTTGTCCAGTGACAGGACTAGATTATGAACAACTTCCTGTAATATGGTATGCAACTCATAGATATTGTGCGGTCAGATTATAAATCGAGACCTCATATATAGTTCTGTCATCCAAAAGACATCTAATCATGATTTCATAGTGCAAGCGATCCATAATCGCTTCATTACCACCCTCATCTGAGGGTTTGATGATAATCTCATGATTATCCTGTAGCCGTTTAAGGGCTTGCTTTTCATTTGTTGTTCAATTAGACTCCACATATTCTTTACTAGGTTTGATTTTAGCTATATCATTACAGTAATCAGCAGTAATTACTTCTGATTCCAAGATCTATTTTCTTGGTCTTGAAGCTGTATTCCGCTCTGACCTAACAAACTAGGGGATGTTAATGTAAGCAGAGCATTGATAGTATTGGAGCCCACATTCAGAGATATGGCTGTATGTATTTTGGGGATACTTCCCACGGGGGCTGTCATTTTTACTAGTGTCGATGGAATAGACAGAATGTCCGGAAGAATCGGATTAGGAAAGTGAATATGCATTTGCTACTGTGGGGCCAATATCTGTTATATTACTAGTGGCCAATTTTGGAACACCAGATTGTGTGGGGACAGTTTTCGCGGAGTAGGGTGTCCTAGATTTTGAAGTGTATCTCTTATGTTTTATCTTTCTCCTCTTCCCTAACCGAGCAGAAGAGTTTTCATCCACCTCAGATATATCAGATTTGGATTAGTCCGTTTGTCAGGCTACCCGGGTAATACCGGTATTTCTCCTATAGATCAGGCCCGTTTCAAAATCCCTGAGATCTCTTAGATATTTATGGCGTTTCTTTTTTTTAATATCCTGTTTGAGAACCTCAATGTTTTTTTTGCAACCTATGCTCCAAAGTCACCGTAGATCAGAAATGCCTTGATTTCAGAAATGTCCTTATTTAGTTGTGCTGAACTTTTATCAAGGTAGACTTTCTCATACTGATTCCTCCACCCTTTGATGAATTCCTGGTCCTCCGTTGGGTGTAATATTTATGTGTAGGCACCTATATACCAACTTTTGCATTAAATATTTGTCAAAGCTGTCGATCTCCCACCAGGACCTGATATATTGTTTATGGATATCTATATGTCCCAGTGGGACCTGTGCATTTGAAAAGACTACCAAGGCATTTACCCCCAATTCGCCAATATTAATTCCCCTTTGGAAAGGAAACTTGCCATATCATGAGAGACCTGATAGAAGAATAGTATAATGCATATGAGGGCGATATTCAAAGAAGCTCCTCAAATAGGGAAAGAAGGTCAAATGAGGGCTATTTGTATTATCACAGAACAGAATTAAAGAGAAGACCCCTAGAGAAACAGGTCTCCAATGGGTTATACTTAACTTGCCTGCAAGGCAATAAATGCTCAGAATTGTGTCTACCCTAGCATAAAACATAAATCTTAATTGTAAATTGTATGAAATGAACTAACAGGCATACCGATGGTTAAAAGCCCAAGGATGCTGGGAATTTAAAGGTCTAACAAGTTTCATACAGGATGATTAGATTCTGAAGCAGAGGCGTAACTTAAAGCTTCTGGGCCCCAATGCAAAACCTGTAACAGGGCCCCCAACTATAATGCTTTATTCATATGACTAGGCTCCCTATATGGAAAAAAAAAGGCCTCATAAGCCCCCTAAGGCTCCTGGGCCCGGGTGCAACCGCATCCCCTGTATCCTCTACAGTTACGCCCCTGTTCTGAAGTATATTCATACGTGTGGTTAGTATCCCAGACTAGAGATGTAAGAATGCGGCTTAAGTCTGCAGCACAGGAGTCACCTAGGTAACATGAACTACAACTCTTCTGGTCTTATTCCCTGCTGTTGGGTTTTGCCTTCACCTCTGGGTGTGTTAGTTTTGTCTTTAGAATTCCCGATTTTTGTGTCTGTTTAATCCGTTCTCTAGTGCTGTCTTAACTCTCCTTGTTTTTAGTCCGCAGTAGACTGCTTCTCTCCCTAATTCCACCAAGAGTCATGTAGAGCGCTCCTCCAGGTTTATATAGTGGGATCGCCCTTTTCAAGGTGGGTGCTCTGCTTATTAGGCAGGTGCAGTCATTGTAACATTAGGGACAGGCCCTTTCCCCCCCCCTATCATCTGTTGTCCCATACGTGTAGCTTCTCTGTAGCCCTTGGTGTGCTTCACGTCCCCCTGTCTTTCCCAATCCTAGTTGTTGGTTCAGTCTCTGCCGGGTCGGATATGACAATATTCTTTTTTAAGGATTTATTTATGCTTTTAAAACAAAATACAAAACTACAGAAAAACAAACCTAAAAAAAAATAGTAAACCTTGAGGGTCAAATAAAAGAGAGGAAAGTAAACCCTCCATATACTTCCCACAGAGGCAAACAAGATAATCACAGCTTGAATATTACATATGTGCCAGTTGCCTACGTGGGATTTACAAACAGTTTGGATTTGTAAATATCGGAGAGTCAAACAGAGTATAACAAAGTATAACAAATGCTCATTCTAATGACCCTATGCAATTATAGTTGTAGAAATAAAGAAAAAAAAAAACTGTAGATAAAAAGACTCTGCAGGTCCCATTGTGACAAAAGAAAACAGAAAAGAGTGGAAAGTTTCCCACACACAAACACACACATCCACCCACACACAAACAGATACACACAATCAGTTGCACCCCCACACCCACACCCCATCAGCATCCCATACCATTGCCTTTCTAATACACAATAGGCAGCAGCTCCACATAATCAAGGTTACTATTACACATTTGTCAGGTGAGGCCAATACTAAATCAATCCTTGCTAGAGATTTATGTAAAGCGGAGTAAGGCCCAAAGTCCATGGGCAGATCTGATTTGCGATATTCGCACGGGAAGATCCGCCAATCAACCTGCCCTTGGAGAAGCATGCGCGTCCGCATATGAATTAAACCATGCAGACTTGTTCAGTGGACCTTTTCAGTGCTGTTACTGCACGAACGGCTTCCATTGACGTCAATGGAAGCTGTCCGATCTGCAGCCCATCCACAATTAAAGAGAAGGACCGCGGATTCCACAGGGAAGCAGGAGATTAAAAAACAAACTCCACTGCACCGGCCGGCGCTTCCGCACACATCCGCAATGAAGAAAATAGAAGACCCAAGCAGAAGACCTGGACGAGTAAGCAGGGTCCTCGGCCACGGGCAGGGTTGGATTCTGCTGCAGGCTCCCGCATGTGCAATCAGATCCGCCCGTGGGCATTGGGCCTAACAGGAAAACTCCCTCTCCAATGGGTGTTTCCACATCCATAAAGATTGGATGTGACAGTATAACTGTGAATGGTCCATCGGTCTAATTAGTTCAGTAACATCCTAATGCCACTTGCTGCTCTGATAAGATAGACATACGGAAAATCCACATAAACATCCTACTTGAATGTAAATATTTTAATGTCAAGAGATGCCTGAAGTGTTCAGATACACAAGTTATAATTAGTGCAGTGGTTAAACAGCTTGCTGATGGTTTCTAGGTAGCGGTACATTTAGTGTACAGGAAAAAAAAACATTCTAAAATAACTATAAAAATATAATGGAGAAGGTTTATTGCGGCTGTGGATGCATAGAATATTGTTACAGAAAATGTAACCATGGGCTATATATATGAAATGCACATGCTTTCATTCATTGTGTAAGGTAAGCATCCACCAGAAATAAACAGCAGTATCCATGGCTACAGAACTCTATATATTCTCATAAAATAATAGAAAACCTTGCAGCTCTCATCATCAGCTTACATACAGAAGTAATTCTGAACCTTGTACCAAGGTCGTCAGCATTCACAACCTATTTTAGTAGCATAATTTCCCATATGTATCACATGGCAATGGTAAAAAGGCCTTGTTTTTGTCAAAGCACCCCTAGTAACCATAGATCAAAACCGACTGTGTTCACATTGAGTTAATATTTGTGTCATATAGTCACTAAATTAGTAAGAGCCATATTTGCATTCAAATAACAGTTCTGATAAAATGTTCATGAAATAACAGCAACCAACCTCTATCCATTTAAGATACTATTTAAATAGCTAACATACAAATTTGTGCTTATGTGATAACTAGCAAAAGTACAAATTACCTTATTTACCTAAATGAAAAGTGCTGGCCACTTGGGTTCTAGCTTCTAACTTGCTGTTCACTGCCTGTGGCCATGTGAAGCCCAGCTCCAGTGAAAGAAACATTGAAACGGAACAGAGGAAGTGAATGTGGTCTCATGTTTCCAATAGAAGTCTATGGAGAGGCGACGGGAAGTGTAGAGACAGAGGGACTCATACAGACAATGCTGGACCTAATGTGAGCGTTTACTGTCTCACATCTACTGGAATCACATCTACACTGCTTAGTTCTGCTGTATAATATCCTTCATGCTGCTGTTATCTCTGTGTGTGCTACAGAAAAGTAGAGCAGAAGTGATCCTGCTCTTCTCTGTGTGCAGTATATGGGGCCATCACAGCAGCAGTCTACACCCACCTGCTCAGGAAAAACTCGGAATGACTGTAGAGCTACAGTCTGCAGAGGGGAAAACTGGTGATAAGTGCAGGATACATTCAATGGCTGGATATAGTGTTATTCTTCATATGGTATATAGGAATGGTACGATCGAAAAATTCAACTTGTCGCATGAAAAACAAGCCCTCAGACAGCTGTGTCAACAGAAGTTATGATTTTTGGAAAGTGGGGAGGAAAAAACAAAAAAAATGTTCGGGTCCTCAAGGGGTTAATATTGCTTCTATATTTATATCATACAACTATAGTCCCCATAAAACAGTAGCCATTGTTACTCCATGATGATACCAACCATAGTGTATAGCTAATGTAGCATATACCAGCCGTAATATCCATAATACATCCAATGACATGCCCATTCAAATGTGATTTCAGAGATGGATTGAGGATTACCCTGTCTGGCAGTAGACGTCTTTACTCACTGTTCCAGCTGTTATTTAGTGTTAATCGCTAGCGGTGGATTAAGATGTTCTATATTGACCCATCGTGGCCATGATGCTTTTTTTGCATTAATTTCCCGAAAGCGTAGCCAAAAACCCGGACTGAAACATGTGAATAACCCCTTGTGGTATGTTTTAAATTGGACTCAAAGATAAAGCAACCTTTATTGCTAATCCATAAAAATAAAACCTTATTTCCGTATTATTACACCCAAAAGCCATTCCAGAGGTTTGATATCTTTTAAGTAATATTTTACTGTAAAAAATAACAATACTAAAAGTTAAGAAAAAAACTTTTCTCAGTCATTACATCAAAAAATAAATAAAAAATTAGTATTAACGCATCTATAAAAGTCTAATTTATTAAAATATCACATTATTAATCCCACACAGCGAACAACATAAAAAAATACATAATTTCTGAATTACACTGACCCTGGGGAAAAAAATTGAAGAAGAAGTGATTTAAAAATCATGTCTCATCCACAATGGTATCAATAAAAACTAAAGGAAACATAAAAAGTAGTTATGGAGGTGAAAATGTGAAAGTAATTTAAAAAAAAAGTTATTGTAGTTTTTTAAGTAGTACTACATAACAAAAAACTATACAAATTTGGTATGATCTTAAGGCCCTTTTACACATAACAAGTGTGGGGTAAACGATGCCCGACACTCGTCCCCGTGTATACTCGCTCGCGTTCTGTTACACAGGAGCGAGTATCGCTGTCTCGTTCACAGCATAGCCAGTAGGGAGCTGGGGCGGCCGGGGAGCGTTCTCTCTCTCCCCGCTCGCCTCCATTCACTACTGAACGGCTGCTGTTTACATTGAACGATGTCTCATTCAGATTTTAAGCATGCTTACAACCGAACAACTGGACGACTCTCATCTAGTCATTCAGTTTCTGCATGCTCTTACACGGGACGGTAATTGTTCAAAACCCCGCGGGAGTTGCGGGGTTTGAACAATCAGAACGATAATCGTCTTGTGTAAAAGGGCCTTTAATCGTACTGACCCACAGAATAAAGACAACATGGAATTTTTGCTGCACTACGAATGTGGAAAAAGCAAAAACCCCCTAAAATGTCACAATTGCCTTTTTGCATTCTCCCCGACTTATGCATTTTTATACGTTTTCCCATACAGTGTACGGTATGTGAAATAGGAAAATACATCTTGTCCCTCAAAAACAAGCCCTCATGTCTTCAAAAAATAAGAGCTATGATTATTTTAAATTGTGGAGGAAAAAAATATTGAGAGTGCAAAAAGGGGCACAGCGGGAAGAGGTTAAAGGCTTAGGAAAACTTTTCACAGCAAGTTATTAAAGGGGTTGTCCCGCGCCGAAACGGGTTTTTTTTTTTCAATAGCCCCCCCGTTCGGCGCGAGACAAACCCGATGCAGGGGTTTAAAAAAAAAAAACCAGATAGTACTTACCCGAATCCCCGCGCTCCGGTGACTTCTTACTTACCTTGCGAAGATGGCCGCCGGGATCTTCACCCACGGTGGACCGCAGGTCTTCTCCCATGGTGCACCGTGGGCTCTGTGCGTTCCATTGCCGATTCCAGCCTCCTGATTGGCTGGAATCGGCACACGTGACGGGGCGGAGCTACGAGGAGCAGCTCTCCGGCACGAGCGGCCCCATTCAGAAGGGAGAAGACCGGACTGCGCAAGCGCGTCTAATTGGGAGATTAGACGCTGAAATTAGACGGCACCATGGAGACGGGGACGCTAGCAACGGAACAGGTAAGTGAATAACTTCTGTTTGGCTCATATTTAATGCACGATGTACATTACAAAGTGCATTAATATGGCCATACAGAAGTGTATACCCCCCACTTGCTTTCGCGGGACAACCCCTTGTGTAGGGTTCCATTTTGCTACATTTGTATCCTTATATTCTTAATAAAACAGTACAAAAAGCTCTGAAATATGGCGTAACTTTGTCTTTAACACCCTAAGATTGTCAACAACTCCCCATTGGGAGGTGAGGAGGAAAGATGAGGCTGCAGAATATATCGCGTGTTGCTTCCTGTGTTATCCGCCTGGAGAAAAATAGCGATGTCTAATAATAGACTTGTGTGCTTAATATGTTAAACTAATGAATGTCATTCATCCTTCCAGTCTGTGAAGTCTTCGCATTGTATAAAACATTATGTCCCGGTCTCAGATGCTGGAGATGCCGCATCTCATTTCTCCAGAATGAATAAGACTCCCTGCAGCCATGATATAAAGCATGGATGCTGATTGTCCTGTATGCCAAGAGTTTGCTTTATCAGTCAGAGAATACACTGTATCAAAGTGACTACATTGTTTTTAGCATCTGTTTGTAAAAACTGTCCAATTCTTAAAAGGGGTTTTCCAGGCTATTTCTATTGATGACTTATCTTCAGGATAGATCCTCAATAGCTGATTGGCTGGGATCTGCTGCTTGAGATCCCCAACAATCAGCTGATCGTCCAGCTGGTTGTCAGTTCAGTTGACCCAAACATTGTCATCAGGTACAAAGGCAGAAGTGTAATAGACGGCTTTCAATGGGAGTGGAGCCACCTCTGAGACTATGTGCTCCAACCCCAATGATGATGTCTGATCCCGCTGCACTCACAGTGGCCCAGGCGAGCAACTATTAATGATCTATTCTGAGGGCCTATGATAGGACATCAATAGTATTTTCGAGAAAAAATTTTTTAAAAGGGTTTTCTGGACTATTTCTATTGGTAAGCTATCCTCAGAATAGGTCATCAATAGCAAAACAGCTGGGGTTTGCTGTTGAACAGGTGGGTCCACCCCTCAAGACCCTGGCCAATCACCTATTTGGGCACCCGTTGTCACAGGATATGGAGTATAAGCAGATTGTCCCAATCGCTGTGTAGTTGTCAGCGCTGGTAAATATAGGTGCAGCCCTCATTAATTTTAATAGGAGCTGAGCCCCCAATTACAAATGCCTGCCACTACATAGGGGTCATAGCGATGTGTATCTGTGTGTGTTCTGTGTATTTTGCCAGTGACAACGGACACCCAAATAGCACCCAAATAGCTGATCGGTTGAGTTACCAAGTAGCGTCCCCATTCCAATCAACTGTTGATGACTTATCCTGAGGGTAGGTCATCAATAGTATTTTCCCTCTCATTTTTAGTTTTCCTCTACAACTTCAAAAAAATTATAGCTCTTATTTATTATTTTTTGAGGGGCGGGGGGCGCATTTGTTTTTACAGCACTCATGGTGCAAAAAAATTATGTGAACTTTGTTCTGTAGGTCAGTACGTCTACAGCGATACAGAATGTATTGTTTCTTTGTGTTTTATTACTTTTAAAAAGTAAAGAAAATTTTTTTTAAACAAGAATTGTTCATTTTAAAAAGTTACTTTATAACCTGACAACCCCTTTAAACTTTCTATTGGGGATTTGAACTTGTGGTCAATTCATCGCTTGTACCTTCACTTGGCTCCAAGCTGCAAAACTGGCTTATTGTCACCTGTGATTGTGTCCCGGGGGGCAGATGGAACACATAAGAGGTCCCCTCTTTGGCTGACTGTTTATATGGCATCAGCTTTGATCACGACATCTAAGTAGTTAACTGCCACAACTGGAACTAGCTAATAGCTGCCAGGTATGGCACTGATACGGCTCTTGAGCCCGCTCCATACACCCTTTGTGATCGCATGATGTATATTTACATGATGCGGTTGGGAAGAGATAAATGCAGAAAGTCCACTAGCCAGCAATATACATATATGGGACCAGTCTAGTGTTAATTACATATGGTGTGAGTACTGGCGTAATAGGGGATGCAGTTGCACCCGCGCCCAGGAGCCTTAGGGGCCCATAAGGTCTCTCTTCTCCATATAGGGATCCCAGTACTATGAATAAAGCACTATAGTTGAGGGCCCTGTTACAGGTTTTGCATTGGGGCTCAGGAGCTGCAAGTTACGTTTCTAGGTATGAGGACTCTTGAGGCAGGCTGAGCAGCGGGGGTAACCTGTCCCCCATGTTAGCTTCCCTACCACGCTGCTGGTTTAGTACCTACAGAGATGCTGACAGCACTGGTTAGGGATCTTTATATGTTGCCGAATTTCAGTTTCTGAGACTGCTTTGCCAACCATTTTACCGCCCCTACAAAGAGTTACAGTTCCGTAAAAGAGAAATGTAACTTTCTTCCTAAGATCAGTTTTTCATCTTAAATATCTGCGGTCTTGTTCAATTCTCCGCCTTAAATCCTGTTCCTACTTGTAAAAGTTCATCTAGGGATAGTTGCACTACAGCAGAAATCAAGAAGCGGCGAAAGAGACAATCCATCCGGATGTGATTGGACAGTGGCTTAGTAATAAAAAAGTTATATCAACCCTATTCTCGCCACAACATTATCTGTGCTGCAATACACTGCAGGTCATAATAACGTCGTCACCGGACATTAAAGAGACCACAGGCATTCCCAGATTCCTTCTGTGACTTTTCCGTCCGCCTTTAATGAGCTTCCCCTCTCCTCTGCACATTATGTAGGTCACTACCTATTCTCAGGAAATCCTCAGCTGATGAATCCTGGGGGGTTTCTCTTCCCGGTACTTGCCACGTTCTTTGGTGGGCCTTTTTATTTTTAGCTCATTCACAGCATCCGGGAGGGGATGAGTGTTGGTAGCGGTGGAATCGACACCCACCCTCCCACCTGAACATTGCAGATAAAACAAGCGACACAATGATCAGGACGGGCAGGCGGGTTCTTCTACAATAAAGGGAATGAATAACTAAATGTGCCATTCACTAGAACAAGAATACAGTTCTTCATGGTTGTTCCTGCACATGATGTGTGAATGGATGGGCATCATGATTTATTAAAAAGGGCTTTTGGGAGGAATACAACATAGGGGGGTCTAGTTTTTTGTTGGCAGCTGCCATGATTTATATCTGATGTACAGAGCTAAGATATTATTGATGGATGCACCAGGGACAGAATCTGTTCAGAGTAGCTTGAAAAATAGCAAATTGCTACTAGAAACTTTCTATAACTGTGAAGCTTTTTCCATGACGCATGCTGTGCTATAGACTCAGCATCTATATACAAGTACTAGCCAGGTTCTATTTGATTGTTTTCATTAAAAAATGTGAGCCTACAGGATGTTCAGTTTAGGCAGTCCCTTTTTATTAGTGAGGGAGGCCGTAGCAGGCAGGATGGTGGAGGTTCCAGGTCCGGGATGGGCACAGGGGTGGGACAGAGGCAACGTAGGCTCCTCTGGGGTGGATACCAAGTTCTCAGTGGTCAGCTCAGCCAGGCAATGAATTGAGTGCCAAACCTCTTCCTCGGGTCTTCCCCAAAGCCGGTATAGCTGGGCAACAAGCTTTTGGTAGTGGACTGGGTAGCAGGAGACTATTTGACCTGGTGTGTAAAAACATCATGAGAGTGCTGCTTATTGAACATGTTTATTTGGAAACAAATGTAACCAGTTCGAAGAAGTCACATTGAAGCGGAATGCAGGGTCCAGTACTCTAGCCCGGATACCAGATGCTAGCGTCTTTCTCCTTCGTTTATATTTCCATGCTTCAGTTGGGAGTCCCAGCTTCTGGTCCCCTTGTTGGGGCAGAACCACCTCCTAAATGGGAGCTACATGTAAGACTCGCACTTCTTGCCCTACACCTCTTTTTCTCTCTTGACCTACTGCGTACCGTGCCAACATGACTTATGGTGCTGTTAAGGCAGGTGACAGGGAGGTGGGTGAGGTATACTTTATATTCACTGCTCTCTGGATGCAGCAGTGTTCCCCTTTGAAGTCCGAGCGCCAGATGAAAATCTGACTCTTCTCAAAGTCCCGTGTGTGCTCTCCCATAGAGAGTCAGATTTTTGTCCAGTGGTCGGGCTTCAGCGACGGGCATCGCAGGAACCAGGTAATGGGTGTGTATAAAAAATACAGTACCCATCTCCCTGTAACCTGCCCTAACAGCACTATAAGTTAGTTTATGGTACTTTAGGCAGATGAAGGGTTACCTTTAAACAAAACACTGATAACTCCAAGCCTACCACTACCCCTACACTAGAAATGTTCCCCAAAAATAAGATGATCACAGGGTGTTCCATTACTGCCGCTTGGGATCCCTGCTGATCAGCTCATTGAAGTGACAGTGGCACTTTGAGAAGCGTTGTTGTCACTTCAGGCCACACCAAGCACAGCATCTTAAATTGTATTTGAAGGGGACAGAGCTGCTCTCAGTTCATGTCACCAAATAACAGCACTGTGGTCTCTTCAATCAGCTGATCGGCAGGGATCCAGAGCAGTAGATCACTGCCGATCAACTATCTTGAAGATAACTCAATAGTTTAATCATGGAAATCCCTTTAAACAATTCAAAGTCTATAGCATGTGTGACACTTCTCTCTTAGTAAAACATTACAAAGGTTAATTATAACAAAGCTGCCTGCTCAGCGTCTGAGACCCTGCTAGTAAAATTTCACTACAATGGGTGTCTCTTGTATACGTACTTCTTGCTTAGCACATGCCACAAATATTATATACATGACCCTACTGCGTAAAATATAATTCAATACTTTCAAATAGCTTTCTTCTAATGTAGGTGTATTCAAACCACCCATTCCTGGTGATATGCCCAGAGCATGTTCTTCTATAAGCTGTAGATGACAAGGGCTGTGTGACCCTCAGGTCAGGGGCACCCTGTGTAAGTCTGCACTTTCCACTACAAAGGTGCCTGTAAGCTAATTGTCTTTGCAGTACTACAAAGAGTTCTTAGAAGGTATTTATTATGATCCTGTAAGCAGAGGTGTAACTATAATGGATGCAGTCATACCCACGTCCTGAAGCCTTATGGGGCCATAAGATCACTCTGTCCCGTAGAAGGAGGTCAGTACTATAAATGTAGCATTATATTTAGAGTGACCTTTTACAGACTTTGCACTGGGGTCCAACTCTTCAAGTTACGCCTCTGCCTGTAGGATCCCTTCATATGGTCGCGCGATACGCAAAGAATAGAACCCATTGATTTAAACAGGTTCCTTGTCATTATATATTTTTTTGCATGTACATTTCACGCTTGCAGAAAAAGAACGCAGAATGCTCTATTTTTGTGAGCATTTACGCACCAAAGATCCCCATAGAAGTCTATGGTAGGTGTGCAGATGCTCACTCCATACCCTAGCAAATGTGCAATACGCTGTACAATTCTGTGGTAAAAAGAACAATCTGGAACTTATAAGGCTAAATAGCCTTTAAAATCACGATGGGGTGTGTCCCATACCCATGTGAGCTGGCCTGTAAGCACAAAAAGGACTGAAATATGTGCAAATGCACGCAAAAGCACATCATTCATGGTGCAGATGTGTTGCGCTTACATGAGTGTTTTTGCACACACGCTCGTGTGAAGGGGCCCTAACTATGGTGCCTTAGGCCACGTTCACACATAGCGGAGTTTCTGCAGAGGAAAATCTGCTGCTGATTTTGGTGTGGATCTGTGCCCAAATCCACATTTATAGGGTTTAAACACATGGGCGCATGCGCTAATACACTCGCTGCTATGGAGCGTATTAGCACATGAACTGGGGTTTTCTTCTTCTGTTTTTGGACTATACAAACTAGTGGGAAGATAAGTCCAGACCTATCTCTTTGGCACGCAGTACTAACTACGTGCGAGAAAGATAGGGCAAGTCCTATCTTTTTTCGCGTGCAGTATTAATGTGCGAGAATCCCAATAATGGAAAGAAACCCATTGAAATCAATAGTTTTGTTTCATCCTGTTATGCGGCTGTGACACGACTAAAACACACCAATGCATTTAAGCCCATAACATGTGGATTTTGTGCGGATTTCACCCCCTAAATCTGAAAAGGTGAAATGCGCACTGAAAATCCACAGCAAAATCCACACCGTAAGTCAATTAACACAGCAAACTGTTTCCTGCAACGTGTGGATAGGATTTACTTTGTTAATTACTAACAAAAATACTTGATGTTAATGCGAGCTTCCAACCAACGCATAAAATCTAACTTTTTATACTTAGGTTAAAATCTACCATAGAAAAACCAAACGAACATCTAGTACCTGTGTGTTCCTACACAAATAAAGTACGTATTCAGGTAGACACAATTTCTCATCTTACATTGGTTCCGTCTGACTTTTTCATCATAAAAGTGAGAAGTTGTTATGTGTCACAAAGACTGTTGGTAGATTTGACTTCGTTCTGATCAGACGTTTATAACCCAATGTTGTCTGGGCCACGTCCATTTAATATGAGTGCTGTTAATGCCTCCTCACAAGATTTTGTTGAAGAGGCAAACAACACATCATCCCTACGCGTTTCACTCGAGGTAAGTTCCTCAGGAGCTAAGGTAACCTCAGATGATATGATGCACCAAAGTGCAATCTTGACACCCAGTGTTGTCAAATGAAGTGTGAGGCTCTGATAAGGGCAAGAAGGAAGCTCAAGACACAAGAAGAAACAGAGTCGGGTCAGATAAACTCTACAGAGGAGGAGGGTTTATGAGCTGCCAGGTGTCGTCCCCATCTGGCAACGATGTCCTGTAAACCTCCAATTTGCAGAGTTCAATCCTCTATTACTGACCATAAGCTCAGTTTCAGTGTCAGCCTAGTCACTATAGTGATACTCAAATTGATTTAGTTCTTTTTATCTCTCTCTTTGTAAGGCCGCCTGGAGACGGCCAGGTCGGATCCGCAGCGGGATCCGACGCGTGCCCCTACAGTGACCCAACACTCGCCCGCTCTGCTCTGTGCCAGCTGCCTCCCAGCCTGCGCATGCGCAGAGCGGAGCCGGCGCGTCACTAGTGACTTTTCCGTGTGGGCCTCTGCGAGACCCGCACAGAAATAGATTTGTTTTCCATACATGTTTTCATGTGGACAAATCACGGCTGTGTGCATAGAATTGCATTATGTAATGCAAGCCTATGGCAGCAGGCACGAGTGGAAATTCTGTGTATGATCCCGCCGCGGAATTTCCTCCCATCTGTATGAGGCCTAAATTAAGTACCGAGCTTGACTACTAGTATTTTCTTCTTTTTCTCTCCCTTTTGCCCTTTCCAAATTCTCTTTCCCCTTCTCCAAATTCTGCCTCTCTCTTTCTGAATCAAGAGCGATAGCTAGTCTTGTATATTGATTATAAAGAAAGGGAGTTATGTAATGACACAAAACACCCCAGACCAACAGAGATGAAATAAAATAATAAATGGATGAAAAGCTGACTGCCCAGATGGTAGGCTGCCATCTGGGCCGTCAGCTTTTGATCCATTTATTATTAACGAGAGAAAAAGAAGAAAATACTAGGAGTCAAAGAAGAAAGCGTCCATAATTACACATGCTTTGGAACAAGCAACATTTTTATGCTCATGGATTCTGTATGAATCTGTGAAAAAACCCTCTGCGTGCCTCCACATAGAATCAGTGTGACATGGCTGCACAGTATGAGCTTATAGCATTCTACGTATGCCGTATCACGGACGTTTGCGTGGGCCCTAAGACTCCCCCGCATGAAGTATAAAGCGGATCATTTACATTTAAATCGCTCTAAAATAGCTGCAAATAGAATCTCTTTAGTGCTAAATATGGGATGTAAACTATTTATACTGCGTAAAAGGTTAATAGCTTGTAATCTCGTAAAAGTGAAGTAGACCGATATTAAAAAAATACCGCGCTGCAAGGGAGGAAATTAAAACCTAAATTGATATTTCCAGCCGCAACGGTCCCATAACACTGGTGATAACCCATTTTCACTGAAACTAAAGCCCTCTTGCAGAAATGAAATGGCTTTTATAATCCCCCCGTGCCCCCGTCCTGGAATGGCCAATCACACGGCTTCTTCTGCAGCTTCCTATAAATCACTGTGTCCCTCAACACCTTAGCACTTCAGCTGACTCATCATCTTTCAGCTTGTGCACCTGGCCTAGATATTCTCAATGAGCTGCGGATGCTTCCTCCCATTCTTCTCTCCGCAGTCTCTTTCTCTCTTTATTAACTGCATACTATCTGCAATTCTTCTTCCAAAGATGAATCGGAGGCTGAGCACTGATACAACTCACTTAGGCTTTGGAAGCCGGTCAAGCGCAAACAGGTTGTGCAACTTTTTTCTATAATCACGTAAATGAACGCTAAATGTGAGATTGGTAATATTTAGGATTGGGCTATGCGGAGATTTTTGAGCATTAGGAGATGTGTAATTGTGACTTTTGGCTATGGTGATCCATTTCAACTTGCGTTATGGCAACATAGTTTCATATGGCTAAACCCATTATGACCTTTGTGGGACTTTTGATGTTCATTAAAAGTGCCATGTAGCCTTTACTATCAACTATGTTCCCTGCCACCACCCTTAGGGCGCCTACCCACTGGCATTGCCAATTTTCGTGCGCGAAAAACGCAGCGTTTTTCGCGCCTTTTTCACGCCTTTTTCCTTAATTTCCATTGACAATCATGGGTGCATTAAGAGAAAAATAAGGAGACATATGCAACTGACAGTTCCTATGTGAAAAATTGCAACGAAACGAAAAAAAAAAAACCAAATGGACAAGAACACATTCTATGCTAATTGCTCTTCAAAAAAAGCGCAAAACGCAATTTAGCATCGCAGGAAAAAAAAATCGCCAGTGGGTAGGCACCCTAAAAGCATTAACTTGGAGAATGGACCCATTCCAGCAGGGCCAAGACGATGGGTAAACAGAGAGCCGGCCACCTAGAATGGCATGTTTTGTCAAGCTTGAGTTGGTGTATCTTCAATAGGAAAAAATATTACGTTGCACTAATAACTTTTCTGTTGTTGCATCGCTGCCTGCTGCTTATCTCCACACCCACCAGTGCCACCCACAGCACTCATCATCAGTCACCCCTATGATTTGTCAGCCAGGCGGCTGCGGTGCTCCAGTGTCCATTGTATCAGACCAAGGCAGACCCTCGGTGTAAGATAGTGGCTGGCGGTGGCACAGCGCTGTAATTATTAACAAGTGATACATTGCATACTGCTGTGCTACCAGCATACGGTCGTAGCCTGATGTACGTAGATGCGCCCACCCAGCCTTAGGGGAGATATTGCTGGGGTGTAGTCTGCAGACATCAGAAAGTGACGGAGGGAGAATGGACTGTGGATTACTGGAAGTGGATGGAACATCGCTATAGTGTTCTGGCCTGGCCAATGAGTGCTTGGCCTTTCCTCAATATTGGAAGTGCTCATTGGTCAGTGAGTGCGCCAATGAGTGCTTCTATGAGGACGAAAGTGATCATTGGTTATTATTGGTGATGCTGGCAGACCGAGCACGAAGAGAAATTTTGGCCTGAGAGGCTCCGGAGAGTCCTGGTTGCAACTTTAATATGAACAGCTAAGGTGCGGGAAAGGGGGCATGTGGGGTAACAAGTGGTGGCGCAGGGAAAGGGGGGGACATAAGGAGAGGGAAGACAAGTGGTGGCACAAAGTGAGAGATGGGCACATGGGGAGACAAACGTTGGAACAAGGGAAGAAGGGGACACAGTGGGTGACAAGTAGAGCATGGCACAGGAGAAGGAGGGCACAATTTTGGATTAAACTTCTTTCTAATATCTCTTTTATTAACGTTGCTGCCATATATTTATAGTCCCTCTTCCTATGGCGATTGCGGGATTCTTGCTGCAAAAAAAGGTCCAGCTGTGGCTGCAAGTAGCAGCCTCTGGTTCGCATGCCGACATCAGGACCTGAATGTTTCAGGTCAGGTGTTTGACTGAGCAGTCTTGCGCGGTGCGAACCACCGATTGTGGCACTGCTGCAGCATAGTAGTGTTTGACTTCTAAAAATTAACCAGCTTCTGATTCGGGTGCCCTTATCAGCACCTGACACAATCCCAATGTCAGCACCTTGACCAGAGGCTATTATGCTTCTGGCTGCTAGCTGTAGATGGACCTTTCTTGAATCACAAAGCCCGTGGTCACAGCTGGGAGGGTACAGTCACATTAAGGGGCAGTGAAGCACCCGCTGCGGTTTTTACATTGATTACGTGGCTACATCATCTTGCCGTAAACCAGCTGTTTCAACTGCAAAACTAAATGGCTGATTCTAATGGCCATGTGGCTCTGCAGGTGAAACAGCTGGTTTCTGGCAAAATCATGCTGCCACATAATTAATTTAAAAACCACAATGGCTGTATGCCAGCAGAGTTTTTAGCCCAAAAAATTGCCAGAATTGCTTTTTTTCCCTCCAAGGTACGCCGCCAGGAGACGGGCGGAAATTCCGTGGTGGGATTTCCCGCGGAATTTCCGTCCGTGGAAGCTGCCATAGGATTGCGTTAACAAACGCAATCCTAGGCAGACGGCCCCGATTTGTCCGCGCGAGAACAAATCACGGCATGCTCTATTTCTGTGCGGGGCTCGCGGACCCCCGCACAGAAATCTTACTCCCCGGCCCCGGTCTGTGCATGCGCCGGCAGCCCGTACGTCAAACAGCCAGAGCCACGGGAGCAGGTAAGTATGCGCCGCTCTCTGCAGGGTCTCGGGCCGGGTCCCGCTGCGAGAATTTTCGCAGCCGGATCTGACCCAGCCATCTGCAGGCGGCCGTAGAAATATAGAAGCAGGATCTCCTCTTTGTGTGTTCAGTGTATGTGGACATTATAGAAACTAATCTCCACCCCCAGCTCAGGGAAGACTGAGCATTAGATCTCAGCCTGCAGAGGGAAAAACTGCTACAAATCGCAGATGCAAGTCATACAATGGTTAGATATAGTGTTATCCCTCATGTACCATACACACATCAGCTTATTCTACAAAGTCAGCTGAAACAAAACAACTCTTTAAATTATATCAATTGGAACAAAAATTTTCAAAAATAGATTCGAACCAATTTCTGTTCTCACTCTGCCCAGGAGAATTATTTCAGATTTCTGTTGCTAAGCTATAGTCTAAGTATAAATTAAAGGGGTTTTCCAGGCAGCACCTGCTGTCAGTGTCGGGATACACCAGGGTCAGTGTAGTAATTGCAAGTGCATCTCCCATTGATCTCTGGCCATACACATTAGATCACTATCGATCGAATGCTGTCTGTCTTGCCTGAGTCCCCCATACAAATGTGTGGGTTTTTTAAATGTAGAGATGTGAATAAGCCAAGGCCAAACTCCGTTAGCAGGGGATTACCTGCCTTGAAATCCAAATGCCCATTCTTTATCACTCTAAACATTTGCCTTTAGAGTAGAGCCCCCCCCCCACTCCCCCGCCACCCATACATGTTAAATGATTAGTCATACCTATCACGATTGGCAGGTTCAACCAATATAAAATGGTAACTAGAAACAATATGGAAACACTTTTGTTGCTCTAACAGGGGCGATGCTTGCTCATTGAATGGGGATGGAGTACGCCAGAGATCTCTTCTGGCCACACGCTTCCATTCAGAGTAAACAGGCAGTTGTTCATAATCGACTGCCTGTTTACACGGACCGATAGTCACCTGGTTTTCAGGTAAAAACCTAGGGACTCTGACAAATGAGCCCGGTGTTTACTTGGGATGACAGTCCCCCGTAATCGACTATCGGCCTTGTAAAACTACCCTTGGGATAGCAATCTGATTTCCTTATCTCAGGTACACACATTCAATGGCTAATCCGTAAGACCTCAACTAAGCTAAGGCTAAGTTCACACTTGGTGCTCACCTAGCATTCTGGTATAAAACTACATTTTCAAATAAGTCGTTCTCTGAAGGCGGAAATGTGTTCTAATTATAAAGTAATCAAGGCTGCAATATCTTTTTTTGGAAATATACGTATTTGAACTACGTATATGAGCGATAATGAATCATCTGTGAACTAAATTGTAGGTGGAATGGATTATGTAAAATAAAACTTCTTATTACGTGAAATAACTTCTAAAATACCTTATTTGATGGAAAAGGCTCCTTAGTTACAGTTCTTCTTTGGAACGGAACATGAATCTTAGTTTCCGAAAGTCAAATATTGTGAATTCTGCTTCTTAGTACTTTTTGCTCTTTCATTGGTCCACTAATGCAGGGTTTCTCAACTCCAGTCCTCAGTGCCCTCCAACAGGTCATGTTTTCAAGATATCTTATAGAGAGAACACCTGTGGCAATGTCTGAGACACCGACAATAATTACATCACCTGTGCAACACTGAGGAAATCCTTAAAAAATGACCTGTTGGGGGGGGGGGGGGGGGGGAGGGGGGAGGACTGGAGTTGAGAAACACTGCATTAATGCAACTCCATATTTTATTTTCAACCTGCCCTTATCAACTGACCTCTATGGCTTATTACTTAAAACATGGGCGCACACGTTAGATTTGTGCGCCCGTCACATGGCATGGAGCCCGATGCATACATGCCGAGCTCACCATGCCGTCACAAATTTCCGCTCCCTCCCCATCGCAGGCTCACCTGTCCTCTCCTCCCTGCTCGTTCTTTGCAACGAGGGGGCAGGATGGGGGCAGAGCTAAGTGCAGTCCTGTCCCACCTCCTCCCATTGATGGCTAAGGACAAGGGGCGGGGAGAGGGTGGGAGCTTAGCTCCGCCCACGTCTCACCCCTTATCCACAGCCAGCAATGGGAGGAGGCGGGCCAGGCTGGCGCCCCCTCCCATTGCAGAGATCCAGCGGAGAGGAGAAGATAGGTGAGCCTGTACGGGGGAAGTTGAGCAGAGGGAGGGTGTTTAGCTGCAACGCTGCTAAACTCCCTTCCACCTGCGGCTGCTGCCATGGGCTCCCATGCAGCGGCAGACGTATTCCAGAATCCAATGCATCAGATCACAGCGTATATCAGCCGGTTGTGAAAACGGACGGCTGATATACGCTCGTGTTAAGAAGCCTTACCTGTACAGTTATACTCCATTCCAAGAAACCATTATTGAGTAGCCAAATAGAAAATAAAGTATCACGTTTACCACATCCATTATAACTAGAGATGAGCGAGCGTACTCGGAAAAGCACTACTCGCTCGAGTAATGTGCTTTATCCGAGTATCGCTGTGCTCGGGTCTGAAGATTCGGGTGCCGCTGCTGCTGACAGGTGAGTCGCAGCGGGGAGCAGGGGAGAGCGGGCGGGAGAGAGGGAGAGAAAGATCTCCCCTCCGTTCCTCCCCGCTCTCCCCTGCAGCTCCCCGCTCCGTGCCGGCACCCGAATCTTCAGGGACGAGCACAGCGATACTCGGATAAAGCAAATTACTCGAGCGAGTAGTGCTTTTCCGAGTACGCTCGCTCATCTCTAATTATAACCATGGTAACCGGTAATATGGATGACCAAAGACCTTCAGACCCTTCAGCAGAATTAGGAACAACTCTACTTTGAGTCTATTATGGCAAATATTCTGCTATTAATTTCCATAGCAGCTTACTGTTGCTCACACTGTAGTCCATTACAACATCAAAGATATACAGTATATACCTGTGTGTAAACAAGTGTGTCCAACCATGAAACAGATCTAAAGCCATTGTCAGGGTAGCGTTTCAGTACACTCCAACATGGCTTAACAAACAGTCTGATATAAAGCGCCATTCATACTACAAGGCATGCTGGTTGTGAGCAGAACTCATATACCATGCTGTGTATATGCACAATTATCACCATTATTTGGCAGCACAATATGCAAGCTGTGTGTATTTTACATGTATGCGTAATGAGATGTGTCAAAAAATGTATCAGCATGAAGGAAAAGTTTGATTGTGCAACTGCATGAAGAGGAAGAAATTGTTTACAGAAACAGTAATTAAAGACGACTGTGAAGACAGCAGCATTGATTATATTTGAGTATTGCAACCATGAATGTCAGCGCGACATCTCATTGCATTTAGGCACTTGATGTCTCAATCTGTCATCTACATTCCTCTCCTACGGGTTTCTTGACCCAGCAGTTGGCAGACCCACTTTTGAGTCTGTCATTTGTATTGTTGTTGATGGAAATTATGAAATGATGAAACTGGCAAAACATCCAATTAACTCCATCAGCCATTCATCGGATGAACAAATGTAGTTTAGGAATATTGAGTATCAGTATGTGTTGAAAAGAGACGCTGAATGGCCATCTAGTAGTGGGTTGGACCTCCTTTGGCCTTCAGAACCACAGCAGTTCGTTGTGGCATAGACTCTACTAGGTGTTATCATTCTGCCAGGAATATTGGCCAAGGCGGACAGCAAACTTCTTATAGTTGTCACAAATTACATGGAGGAACTGACATGCTCTGAACAGCTAACAAGAAGGGTTCATCGATTCATGCTGCTTGTGCCAAATTCTGACCTACCATCAGCACGCTTCAACAGAAATCTGGATTCATCTGACCAGTCAATTGTTTTTCCACTGCTCAGTGATACAATTTTTGCACTTTTTTTGCCCACTAGCATCTCTCCTTTCTGTTTGCTCGTAGATAGCATTTACTGATTTCCTCCTCTGACCCCTTTCATGGAAGAGTTGTTTATATCCATAGAATCCCCTCTTGCTGTATGTTTTTCCTCGATCACACCACACTGTTACAAAAGCAATCCTAGGTTAGCAGTGAATAAAATCCTGATTGCAGCTAGTCTAGCACTGATTAGCTGGCCTCAATGGTACCCTGTTTCCTTGAAAATAAGACATAGCATGATTTTCCAGAATTTTTGAGGATGCAAAATGATTTTTCAGGCTTTTTGAGGATGCTTGAAATATAAGCCCTACTTCAAAATTAAGCCCTGCTGACAGTTAATTTAAAAAGTCAATTGAAATAGTGTCCAGGCAGCTATACAAGTAAAAAAGTTAAACCTTTTTGAACAAAAATGAAAATAAAACACTGTCTTATTTTCGGGGAAACACGGTAGTTGCTTAGATTGTTGGATTTTCCCATTTTAATATGGATTCACACTGAAACTGATCAACGGAAAACGTATCACTTGATTTTATTCTGCACTCTGAGGTTCTAATTTCCATACAGGGAAGCTGCAATCGTGAAAGGCCCGGAGACTCTAATAAAGCCGCCATTGAGTGTATAATCATATAATGCATATTCTAAGAAGTACAAAAGAAAATAGGGTACTGTAGTGATCACTATAAGTTTGGAAGCTGTCAGAAAAGAAATACACAGTCCCGGAATTGTGTTGTTTGGGTCATCTAGAAAGAACTGAAGAAAAAGCAGTCAAAAAGTTGTATGTACTCCAAAATGGTACCAATAGAAACTATAGCTCGCGAGTCTCACACTGGCCCTATCAGCAGAAAAGTTTTGAAAAACTTAGATGATGGCAACGAAGAGCAATTTTTTAAAAGGCATTTTATTCAATAGTACAATGTAAAAAAACTCTATAAATTTCATATCGCCCTAATTGTATTGGCCCACAGAATAAATATAAGATGTCTGTCAGGAGGGGACTTACGGTCGTCTGCGGTGGTGCACGGCGCGGGCGTGGTAGTGGCGCCCGGGGGTCTCCTGGGGTGGTTGGTGTCCGGTCTGGTGTCGGGTGTGGAGGCCGCGGTGGTGCTGGGCAGGGCCTTGGCTACCGGGCTCGGAGTTCCCCTGGTAGGGGGCTCGGCCGGAGGAGGGCCGGACTTTATGCATTACCGTCTGGCTCGTCACTAGGTTCCTCCCCGACCTAGGAGGGGTTTGGGGTATTTAGCTCTGCAGACACTGTCAGTCCTTGCCAGTAGTTGCTAATTGTTCTCCAGCTAACACCCGCTCAGGTTGCTCGCTCCAGTCCTCTGACCTGGTTGGCTCTGATCTATTTGTCTCCCTCTGGATTCTTTGTTAGTTCTTTGGTGGTATTTGTTCCTACTTAGTCCTAAGTAGGATTTGGTATATTTTGTCTACTGGTTTGTTGGTCTCTTCTGTCCCTGGGGTTCCTTCAATGCAGGGTAGGGACCCCCACCCAGGGGTTCCTTCAATGCAGGGTAGGGACCCCCACCCAGTTGTCATCCTGGGGTTTAGCCCAGGGGGGCAAGTAGGTAGGGACAGGGGAGAGGGTTGGTTGTAGGGACTTCCTGTCATCCGTTCCTAGACCAGTCCTGACAATGTCATTTTTACAATACCATGAATGCTGTAAAAAGGAACCCCTACCCCCATGGGCTGCAACAGAAAGGGGTAGAGGGTCTTGTCTACTTGCAAAATTGCGCGCCAGTAAAAATCAGTCTGAAAACTGTCGGTTCGCATCTCTACCGTCTGGTGGCCACCACATGTAGCCTCACACTGGAAGATAGAACACAGGCCTGAGTTTGTGAGGTATTTCTGATCTGATTTAGATATTTTTCAGTCCGTTTTCCTTCATTTCAATCCTTTTCTCTGTAAATTCGAAAATCTCCCCGGAGAAATCGCCTGATAAAATGCAGCCAGGCTCCAGTAATTGCTCTCTGTGACACCTGACAGTTAATTGAATCACCCTTGCTCTTGATTAATTTGCAGTGAGTGTATGGAGAGAATGCGCCGCGCACTTAAATGAACCACATGCGGACTTGATGAGCTTTTTATCGAACAGCATTTTGCTTGTTTGTGCATTAACCGGCTGACAGATAAATCCCATCATATTCTAAGAGCCTTTAACCTCTACACCCCATACAAAATGTTCCGCTCGTTTCACTTGCTTTCCCATCCATGGTGGGTACAATGCGGTGACATTTGCGTCATTAGTACTGACCCAGTGACATTTTGTTTTATCTTCTGGATAGACCCAAATACTATTAGTAGCATCCAGGTCGCATACATTAGCTAAGAAGTCTATAGCTCTGCACAGTAGGAGGTACTCGGCTGCCATCGGATGGGTACGCTGCAGTGCATTCAGAATCAATGTATACTCTATCCTTGACTACAGTCATGAATTCTCTTTCGTTGTTGACTTTCAGCCTTACTTGCGAACTGCCCATCAATTCTCCCCATTAATGTTTGGTAGGATTATGTTAGTAACTAATGGTGAAGGCCAACAGAAAACAGAAGGCTGATACATTTTTAATAAAATATTGCCGTTTTTTTAGCAAATGCTGTACAATAAAATCCCTATATACTGTCACAAGTCAATGGTCATAGAGGGTCCTGAAGCTGCCCTTACAATGACGTTTCCTTATTCATCTATTATGGTGACCCACAGGAAGCTCAACTTTTATTCATCCTATCGGTTGTAGCCGATGGTGGACAAGTTATTAACAAGTATTCCAATGGAGGGACAGGGCATGAGAGGTTCTTAACCCTTTCCAATCCACTGTCTGACGTCTAAAGACATTCTGATTGAAAGCTGTACAGCTTCCGATGTCGGAAGACATCCGGCAGGGTATTCTTACTATATACTACTAGCTGCTCTGATGTCGGGGGCCTCTCCAGCATGTCCCATACCGCAGTACTGGCTCTGGCCAGCAGATAGTGCCATTGCATAATGGCAGAAAGAGAAAGCCCCCTAGGAAACCCTGAATCCAAAATTGGATTGCAAAGGATTAAAGGCGATGGGCAGCTCTGGGGAACAAAACCTTTTTTTTAATGAAAACATATTTTGGGCTGGCAATTAGGGATGAGCGAGTATACTCGCTAAGGCACTACTCGCTCGAGTAATGTGCCTTAGCCAAGTATCTCCCCGCTCGTCCCGAAAGATTTGGGTGCCGCCGCGGGGCGGGGAGCTGCGGGGGAGAGCAGGGAGGAACGGAGGGGAGATCTCTCTCTCCCGCCCGCTCCCCGCCGCAACTCACCTGTCAGCTGCGGCGGCCCCCGAATCTTTAGGGACGAGCAGGGAGATACTCGGCTAAGGCACATTACTCGAGCGAGTAGTGCTTTAGCGAGTATACTCGCTCATCCCTACTGGCAATCATTTTTTTTAAACAGGCTTTGACTAAACATTTGGCACCGTTTGTCTTCTGCAGCTTCTGCATAGCACTCTATATAGAAACTGTAGTCCAAGTTCCAATAGGACATCTGTCAGTGAGGCTGGACTGACGGGTTAATTTTCAACCCTTCTCTCTCAGTTAATCTTCGACCACAGCAAAAACAAACTTGGTTGTGGCAATAAATTGCATGTCAAAAAGTACATGCAGGAGAGGAGAGAGCAGAGGGAGACTAATGGTCCTTTCACATGGGCTGATCATCAGGCCCAAACGTGCTTTTGAACACTTGTTTGTCCAACAATTGGGCCACATAAAAGGACCAACCATCAGCAGATGAATGAGCGAACATTCTTTTGTCAGTTGATCATTCAGCTTCCACAAGCATAAAATTACCTTATGAATACTTGGTGAAGAAAGGAGAATTTGGCCAGCCTAAAAGAACCACAAACCATTAGTTCAGCCTCACTGACAGATTTCCTAGTAATGCTTAGACTGCAGGTTCAGTATACAGTGATATGTAGAAGCTGCAGAAGACAAGTGGTTTTGTCAAGTGAGAACATGCACCCGCAAAGATGTCTAAAGAATGAAGTGGTGAGGAAACTATATGATTCTCATCGAGTGTACTGTGCACTACTGAAATTGAAGCACGGTAGATCTATAGTAAATGCTTCCCGATGAACTACTGCCTGTTTATGCTGAGCAAGAAATCGCTCACAAGTCATTCGATTTCTATGACTAGCAACTACTGAGCGACTTCTTGCTCACTACTAGAGATGAGCGAGCATACTCGCTAAGGGCAATTGCTCGATCGAGCATTGCCCTTAGCGAGTACCTGCCCGCTCGGAAGCAAAGATTCAGCTGCCGGCGGGGAGCGGCGGGGGAGAGCGGGGAGGAACGGAGGGGAGATCTCTCTCCCCCCTGCTCATGGCCGCAACTCACCTGTCACCCGCCCCAGCAGCCGAACCTTTTCTTCCGAGCGGGGAGATACTCGCTAAGGACAATGCTCGATCGAGTAATTGTACTTAGCGAGTATGCTCGCTCATCTCTACTCACTACCCTCTCGAGTGTTTACATGGGCCAACAGTTGCCCGTAATCACCCATTGGATGTGATTATTCAGGCAACTATTGGCCTATGTAAAAGTACCCTAATTGGCAGGATTCACTGGCATCACTTAAAGGCCTTACTCAGATGAGCGGTCCAATTTTAGTGCGCTGGAAACAGATGAATTTTAATCTGTGTGCATGACCGTGTGACATCCATATAGGTTACATGTTTCTGTTTTTTATGTCCGTGTGTGATCCATGGGTCATATTTTTTTTCCTCACATGAAAAAGCAATGCATGTGAAAAAAAAGTTCAAAATGGATGGTGGCAGCCATCTTGGATTCATCCCAAGGAATTTCAATGGAAAAGGGGTCAGGGGATACATGATTTAAGGGTGCAACTTCATCAGAAATTGGCAGGTGCAGACAATTTTTCAACATGTCAATTATGTGGTCTGGAGGTGCCGTTAACAATTCTGGACAGAACGGAGATCATCCAGATAGTCGGTAACAGAATTTCACATGAGGAGGCCGATGCTTTCAGTGAAGAACACCCAGGAAGATGCCAGCCAGTGCACAAACTGTCAGGAAACGGATTCAGAAGTTCAGGGAAACTGGAAGTGTCTAGGACAAACCAAAAATTGGCAATCCGAGCAGTGTTTCCGATCCCCAGGTGTCAACAGCTATGCTAGCAGTTTTCGCACAGAGTCCAGACCATTGAAGCTTGATGTGAGTCAACCAACTGTCAAAGATTCTCAAGGCACACAAGTGGCGCCCATACAAACTGCAGCTGCAACACAAGCTGTGTGAAGATGACCTTGACAGATGATTGGAAGTCTATCAGTGTGAACAAATGTGTGAACAACTTCTGAAACATCAAATCAACAGGATGCTCAGAATTCTGTCCTGGGTTGTTAACGGAATCTTCTGGTACCCGGAAAAGACATACGATTAACATTTTCCATACCACGAAATTCAACGTAACAAATCATCCATAGCCTGAAAACGGTTGCAGGTATTGAAAAAATGATTGCATCTATCAATTTCTGATGAAATTGTACCCTTAAATCATGTATCACATGACCCTCTTTTTATTGAGATTTTTCGGACTGAATCCGAAATAGATGCCACCAGCCATCTTGAACTTTTTTTCTTTGCTTCTGCATGTCCTAGGTAGTATTATTCTTACCAGGTTTGGTTCAATTTTACCAAGCAGATGTCTCTCTGGGCATTTCTGAATAGGGATACTTTAACTATGATCATCCTGTATATTAAATCAAGTCACCCAATCAACACCAATTAGAAAAAAATGCAAGGGTGGAATGGTGTCAAGTTTTTGTAAAACTGCCTAGCATCACTGAGTTCGAATTTAACTTACTTGAAGTTTATTCTGTGTTGAAAACGTGTGCATTTTTTGCTGAACAAACAAAAACCATGGAAAATATATCCCTCTCTAAACATACCGCATCCTTAATATTCATGCAGTTTTATAAAAGTTGTTCCTTACGTGTATTTTTCCATTTGCATACGAAATTGGTATAGCTGGCAAAACTGTGCTGTTTCTAAATCGAGTTGCAGGGTACAAATAGTACACTGCTTTCTAAAGCATTCAAGAAACTAGCGAATTGTTTTCTGATGAGGAATGGAGTAACGGGCTGTTCTCACACAGGATGGAATATTCCACAACGACATAGCGGAATCTGCACTCTTCAGGAATATTCAGCACCAAAATCAGCACTGTTAACGTGCACTGCTAAATACTGTACCAGAACCAACCTCATATGATAAATACAGCACCAGAGCCAATCTCATAACCTAAATACAGCATCAAAAACAACATTAACCATTAATCCAATTTGTATCTTGGTTTTCCTAGGGGGCTTACTCTTTTTCTGCCGTTATACAACGGCGCTATCTGCTGGCTAAAGGCAGTACTGCATGAGGTAACACGTTGGATAGACTCCAACAGCAGAGAGGCCGGCAATATACAGTAAGAGAACCCCGACGGACGTCTTCCAAGATCGGAGCTGTACAGCCTTAAATCATAATGTCTTCAGACGTCAGGCAGTGGATTGGAAAGGGTTAATATATAAAAATAGCACCAGATCCAAACTCCTTACATAAATACAACACTAGAACCAAACTCTGTATATAGATACAGCACCAGAACCAAGCTCCTAACATAAATACAATACCAGAACCAAGCTCATACCGTAAATACAGCCCCAGAAACAAGCTCATAATGTAACTACAGCCCCACAATAAACTTCATAATCTAAATAAAGAAGCTAAACCAAGTGATTGTGTTGTGGGCATGCTGATTTGCTTACACAGCAGCTTGGAACATCAAAGGGAAGGAGATTGATTGAGCAGGTACAAAGGCGGGCATCTAAAGTGATAAATAAAATGTACAACTACAATACCTAGAGAGGTTATCAGAATTGGGATTGTTTAGTTTAGTATATAAATATGGCAGGGGATAATACAGGGATCTCTTCCATCATCTATTTATACCCAGGACTGTGACAAGGGGGCGCCGTCTACGTCTAGAGGAAAAAGTTATGGCTTTTGTAAAATGGAGATTAAAATCAGCCAAAACATCCTTAAGCCCAAAAATAGTCCATGTCCTTAAAGGGGTTGTCTCGCAGCAAACATCGAAATTTTACATTACCCCATTCCCCCTGTCACCCCCCTGGCATAAAATAGCAATTTAAAGAGGTTTTTAAGCCGCTTGCTACTCACCGATCTGACGAAATATGAACTTTAAAAAATCTTCTGCCTAAGATGGCCGCCGGTCCTTTCCCAGGGATGCACTGCTGTTTTCTCCCATGGTGCACCGCGGGTCTTCTCCCATGGTGCACCATGGGCTCTGTGCGTTCCATTGCCGATTCCAGCCTCCTGATTGGCTGGAATCGGCACACGTGACGGGGGCGGAGCTACACGATGACACGTAGAAGGGGCGGAGCCAGAACGCCGCTCGTGCCCGGACCGAAGAGAAGCCAGAAGACCCTTCTGCGCAAGCGCGTCTAAAAACGCCAGAAGACAGCAGAATTAGACGGATCCATGGAGACGGGGACGCTAGCAACGGAGCAGGTAAGTGAATAACTTCTGTATGGCTCATATTTAATGCACGATGTACATTACAAAGTGCATTAATATGGCCATACAGAAGTGTATAACCCCACTTGCTGCCGCGAGACAACCCCTTTAAGGGGTTAAATGGGGAAAATTGGTTTCCAGCTCATTGGGGTTTTTTGCCTTCCTCTGGATCAACATTGGGGGTAATAGGCTGAACTAGATGGTCTTTTTTGGCCTTACATACTATGTTACTATGTAGCTGCATAGAGGAAGATAATCATCTGCCCAGTCGAACCTGAGGGTGAAAATCGCCCCCAGCCTACATCCGCTGCTGGCTGGTGCGCGGTGCTAAGGCTGGCTATGACAATGTCTGCAATTCATATTTATACATAATTTTACTTTATTTTCCCAATTACTGTACATTCATTATTTGTTATTGGCATGCTATATGATTGAATGGTTACAGTAGGATCTAAAACACATTGCAGTACATCTGGCAGAGGACTGGTTCACAGTGTATCTGGGCACCGGCAGGGTAGAACCTCCAGGGACACCATATGTTCTCATAACGCTTCTTACAGCCAATAGAGCTCTCATCATACAGTACCGAATATGACCTTACGGTTTATCACTAAGACCTGTCACACCGCTAACAGATGAAAGGGATTTATTAAACAGGCACAACTGAGAAAGCTCAGTGCTCTCCAATGACTCTGCCATCCGGATATGTACCTAAATTGGTGCATTATACCCTGTGGATAATGTTTAAAAAAAGTTTCCAAAATATTTCATAACACTACTACCGCCATTCAGCAGTTCAAAGGCAATGTAATAAAAAAAAAAAAATCACAGCTGTTCGGCTGAAGTCTAAGAACCTGACAGTGGCACAATATAATTCTGAGGCTGGAATGAGGGGTGGTGGTGGGTGGGGGGGGGGGGGGGGGGGGCGGGGCAATGAAACTTTTTGCACAAAGTTTTCCACTGAAACGTATTCTTAGAAAATCTGATTAATAACGATGACAGCAGCAAATTAGTTGTTCGATAAATAGTTATCGGTGCTCTAGAGTGAGCAGAAGAGGTGCCTGTCTGGAAAGTTACATATATATGTCTAATTAACAAGGTAGGCTGAGACTAGGCTGAGGCATCACATACTTTACTGCTCACTAGGCTGAGTGTTTGAGAGAAAGGGAACAAATTCCCTATACAGGCAGTTTAGGATAGGTGAGGACATGGCTCTGTGGTTATGCTGGAGGGGGCATAAGACCTGGTTCTGGTCAATTTCCCTAATTTCCCAGTTTGTCTCTACTAAAAGGGTTGTCTCGCCTTTTTTCAAATAAAGCTGGTCTTAGTACTTACTTGGTTACTTTAGGTCCCATTCATGAAATCCCTAGAGAACAGCCAATATCACCAGTAGAAGTTGAGGGCTGCTGCACATTGAAATGTAGCATTACATGATGCCCATTTAATTGAATGAGGGGTCTTATAGAACATGGTCAGGCAAAGCCCACCAGAGAGGAAGCCGATCTTTGTTAACAGTTCTCCAATATGGCTTAAAGAGGTTGTCCAGCTTTTTACAATTGATGATTTATCCTATCATGGACGACAGTAGGTCATGCAATACCAACTGCCTGTTGTCGTGTCCAACCTGAACAAGCTGGATTTATCACTCGCAGATCTCCCACAAATGCAAAATAAATAAAGACAAAACAAGAAAGGAACCAAAATATGGAAAACACTGTCCCTATACAACCAAACCCTGGGAAGGGTCCCTGCCTGAAAGCAGGGCGATCGCCCGATAAGGACGGCCCTGACCATGTGCCTCGGCCCCTATTTGACCCTACGTGGGAAAGGGAAACGCCACAAGAAAACCAAAACTATAAATGAAAACAAACACAGTACTTAGCTTGAGATGCAGCGAGTAACTGAGCAATCCAGAAGCAAGCTTATGACTGCCAGCCCAGTCAGATAGAGACTGAAATCAACCGCAGGCTAAATAGCCCTAGTAGGCCTCCAGTCCACAAGAGATATGTCACTGTGCTATCCACTGCGATAATCCGTCTGCGGGTAAGGCAGTGAACGCTTTCCATAGACTTAATTATGGAAAGCGCAGTCCAAAATCAATGAGCGGAGAATCATAGCAATTCTCCGCTCGGGGGATTCAAATCGCGGCATGCTGTGATTTGCCATGATTCTCCGCGGTGAGCCCATCTATCAGATCGTCTCACCGCGGAGACCTGTCATTTCTCCCCCATGGTGGAATATCACTAGCGATATTCTGCCTTGCCCGTGGCCAGGCAGCCTTTATTACCCATAGCTGCGACTAAGCAACACACCCACTGAGCCAGAAGATGTAGAAAGCTCTCCAAAAACCAGCACCAGACTTAACAGCAAGACAGCAATCCCAGAACCGCCGCAACACCTGTGTGGATTGGTTAGATTGTCATGGCTCACTGGATTTGTCAGATCAGGACTGGGGTGACGTCACAGAATCAGCCTTGGCCCACTTGATCCACACAGCGACACATGCTCAATGTCATTTTGACATTGGACGCTGACATGAGCACTTGTTTGCTAGTGTGGATGGATTGGTCGGCGGGGATGTGTGTCCAAGCCGGCCAATCAGTGCTTGTCTGTACACATTTATTCTGGCTCCACCTTATGCAAGACGCCAATTATACTCCTAGTCTGAGGTCATTTCTGGTATAGTTGGTAACTCCTGTTCTGTTCCACTATCAGACAAGTCTGTTTGGTGTTATGCATATTTAGGGTGTTGTGACACTTATCTCCTGACTTATTACTATTTCTGCATTAGCGTTTCATCTGGTTCATTGTGTATTGTCTAACATCTATACCGAGTATATTGTTATTTTTTGTAGCAAATATTATTCCTGTTTTCAACTAGGGAGTCAGGGTCACTCCAAATTCCTGATGTGGGGTTGCCTTCATCAGGGCGATTGCTCTGCTTTTAGGTATGGTCTCATAGCATTAGTAAGTTAGGGTCAGATTTCCCGTTAAAAAGTAGTTGAGCCAGCTCACCTCAACTCAGATTTCCAGTTCTCACCACTTTTTAGTTTTGTTCTGAATATTTTGTGTTCTCTGTGTTAGTATATTGTGTGCATATCTATCCTTTTAGGACACTTAATTACTTTGCAACTGTCCGATGTGAGTTGCGCCCGGGAGCAGCTCTCAGACATATGTGTAAATAAGGCCTTAGCTTTCTTTAAGACATAGCTTTTATGCAACGTTTCTTGAGGCTTGTAAAAAATATTATGAGTTAGGTCGCCTGCACACGAGCGGAAATCCCGCGGCGGTATTTCCCGCGGGATTTCCGCCACTGAAAGTTTGCATAGGAGTGCATTACAATACGCACTCCTATGCAGACGGCTGCGGTTTGGCCGTGCGAAATCTCGCGCGGCAAACAAACCGCGGCATGTCCTATTTTTGTGCGGGGCATGCACTCACCCGGCTGCCGGCTCCGGTCTGCGCATGCGCCGGCTGCGCCGCAGCCGGCACATGAAAGAGCCGGGTCCGCCAGGCGCGGGTGGGTACGCGCTCGTCCCTGCAGGCTCTCGGGTCGGGTCCCGCGGCGAGAATTCTCGCTGCCGGATCCGACCCGCTCGTCTGCAGGCGGCCTTACATGTATTTTTTAGAATTGCATTTTATGTGACTTTTTTTTTGTTTGCTCTCTTCAGTTATTTTTGTTTTTCCTATAGTAAAATCTTTGAGAAAACAGCTGAAGAAAACAAAGACCCCAAAATCACAGCCAAGCTGAGGAAAAATGCCACAGAAAGAAAATGATATTTGTTCTGTGTTTCATAAATTCCTATTGACCTACAGGAAACATCTGCTTGCTGCATATTTTTCTGCAAAAAAAGCCAGTAAAAACTATGCAAAAACCAAGTGTTTTCATTAAAAATGATATTTGTGAAACCACCCTGGAGGGAAAATCCACAATTACTCTTCCAGGCACAAAACATAATGAGTGAGGTGCTTACACCCACTGACATTTTGATATGTGACCCCCCAAGTACTGACAAAACTACTAAAAAAAATTGCATCCTCCATACTAAGCAATGCTATAGTATACAATATAAGTTCTACACAGGAATTGTCTTCTAGGCTTACTTTGTACGACATGGCTCATTTAATAGCCGCAGTGTTTGCCATCTTGCAGCACATTGATTTTCGCTGAGACGGTTCTATTTGTTGCCCTAGTGCTTGTCCTGTTGTTTGAGAAGTGGTCCCATAGGGGTTATTAGTTGGACTGAGAGCTGAGATAGTAAAGCATGTAGTGAGAAAATACCGAAACAGCATTTCTAAGTTTAATATCTCTTCAGAAACTCTACTAAAAATGATCCATTTGTTCCATCAAAGGCCACACTTCACTTCAGGGAGTCGCTGAATGCGTATACTCTTTTCCCTGAAGACTATATTAGAGTCCATCCATACTCCTCAAACTTTCGGAAACACAAAGAGCATAACCCACAGCATTAGCTTTATGTTACTGAGAACATCTGTTTAGGGCCAGGTTCACACACCAAGGAAAAGATTTAGGGGGTTATGTGTAGAGATGAGCGAGCGTACTCACTAAGGCAAACTACTCGAGCGAGTAGTGCCTTATGCGAGTACCTGCCCGCTCATCTCTAAAGATTCGGGTGCTGGCGGGGGAGAGCGGTGAATTGCGGGAGTGAGCAGGGAAGAGCGGGGTGAGAGTGAGAGAAAGATCTCCCATCCGTTCCTCCCTGCTCTCCCCTGCGGCTCCCCGCCAGCACCCGAATCTTTAGATACGAGCGGGCAGGTACTCGCATAAGGCACTACTCGCTTGAGTAGTTTGCCTTAGTGAGTACGCTCGCACATCTCTAGTTATGTGGTTTAGAAAAACAGTTTTCAAATAAGTTATTAGAATATTCTTAGTTATTACAAGTTAATTATTTGCATAGCCCAACCATTTGTCAGAGTGAAGAGTGGCTGCAAAGAGCATGTCTCGCCCTGGAGGACCTACTATGTCCATGAATTGAATGGCCATCCCATTGATTTCAATAAGTACTCTGTAATACTTTATTTGACCTGCGGAGGTGATGCAGGAGAATTGAAAACTTGCTGTCTGGTTTCCCTACAGATTGATAGTGGACCCAGAAGTGGGGCACACTGGGGCTTATTTATTATTCAAAATACGACAGTTTTCTATTGCCAATTAAGCCAGAAAACTGCCTTACATGCTTTTGCCACATTTCTCATGTGTTTTAGACACTTTTGGACAGGTTTTCTGACTAGTCTGGAAAAGGGACATGACCAGGATTTGGGCACAGTTTTGGAGTAAACTAAGCCAACTAAAAGGTAGACTAGAGTTAGACTAAACAGTCTTAAAATGTGACAGATTTATCATTCAGTAATAAATCTGGTGCATTTTAAGACTGTCTAGTCTAAGTTTGCACTGTCTAATTTTTAAATGGTATTAGTAAATAAGCCCCAATATGATCAGCTTATCACCAAATAGGTCGTCACATGCAAATTACATTACTTTCTGTCACAGTGCGGCTGTCTCTGAGTTAAGGCCCATTTACACGAGCAGATAATCGCTCAAAGATCGCTCAAAGGACAGTTTGAGCGACAGCTTTGAGTGATTATTTTGCATAAAAAATAATTGGTATTTAAGTAGCTATTCAGCTATTAAAATACCAACTATGTATGCAAATGAAGCCTTTTCTGAGCAAAGATAATAGCCTGAGGCTATTATCTGAGCTCAGATCCTTTATTCGCCACCCGAAAACAATGCTATCAGCACTCCCCAGTGGAGAACTAATGATAAAAGTGATGATTTTTAGGTGAGCTTGATTTTAACGATCAGCTAAAAGTGCCCGAAATGCGGGTGCCCCACGCCCTTTTACATCCACCGATTATCGCTAAAACGACCGCCGATTAGCGAATTTTTAGCGATAATTGTCCAGTGTAAATGGGCCTTTAGCATCAGCACTTATCCATATGACACATGTTGTTCCATCTCTTATTCAGCATGAGGTTATACCCTTATTTCCTTGTGAGGTTTGCTCCTCTTTTATAACTTTTGTCAGGTGTTTCTGTGTGCTTACTGGATGTATCCTTTTTTGTCCATTCCTGGTGCCTGTCTCTCTCCTCTACTCCATCTAGGGTCATTACAGGGAAACCCCAGGTTCCTGACACGCGGTCGCCCTTTTCAGGGCAGGTGCTCTGCTCATTAGGTAGGTTCGGCCATTTTAAAAACAGGAATAGGCCCCGGCTTATTCTCCTCCTTTGCTCTGGTGTGTATCTTGTCTTCCTGTCTAACTTAGTCCTTAGTTTGAAGGGGCCATGGCACTCAGCAGGGCACTTTTAACTCTTCACTGCATACCAAGCACAATATATTTTGTAGCAGCGGTGCCTGGTATTAAAGCTCAATCCCCTTCACATATATGGGACTGAGGTGTAAGTAGATCAGGTGACCAAGGAATGTAATATCATAAGCCAAAAAAGAGGTCTCAGTGCTCACCCGAGTGCCATGGCCCTTTTAGACAGCAGCTCAGCAGCGGTGCTAAGAATCGAACAGCGAACACACACTGATCTGATATTGATGATCTATCCCCAGATAGTTCTTTTAATGCTTTCTGCGACTATGTAACTCTAAAACAATAGCGAGCTGCATTGTCAGTGCTCTACGCAATACGGAACAATTCCCTATGTAGCCTTAATTCAATGAAAAGTAAAAATAGGTATATAAAATGTTTTTGCTAATCTTCTCCATATGCAGTGCACAGCATACAGGCTGCAAGATTTCAGGAGGTATCATCATGAAGGAAGACATTAACCCTGTGTATTCTGCCTTCACCTAAATAATACCTAATCTGTGCAGCAATCTGTCAGGTGTGCATGGGAGGCTAACGCTGCCCACGCTGTGCCAGCTACTTAGATAAATGAAGAGAAGAAGTTTTCTGATTCAGCTGCATCCCCTCTTAACCTCACAAGCTTTCATGATTAAAGTTACCATAACAACATGTTTACCGCGATGCTATTTGATGCATTTTTAGAAACATGGCGATAGGCGTTGGATGAACCAGAGACTAATTTAACCTCTTGAGATCTCTGCTGCCAAGATTGATCCCAAACTTAAACCTCATATTGACTGATGTAGTAGCCAGTTGTTTCAATATTAGAATTGAAGAAGCTTTGACACTGCCAAATTTCCTGCCAGGGGCAAGCACCGATGGCTGTTTTCGTAAGTCGATTGGTGCTTGCTCAGTTCCATTGACATAGAGTGATCGACGCTATTGTATGTGCCGGGATGATCGTTAGTACAATAGTTTGGGCACATACCGTTCCATTGTTGTCGGCAGCACATTGCTGTTTGCGCAAAGCCATGTGCTGCAGACAAGAGCTGATTTTTGGTGCCGCATAAAAGATGCAATCGCCTGAGAAATGAGTATTTATTTATTTGTTTGTCGACTGATCGTTAGCACTAGAGATGAGCGAGTATACTCGGTAAAGGCAATTGCTCGAGCGAGCATTGCCCTTGGCGAGTACCTGCCCGCTCAAGACAGAAGGTTCGGGTGCCGGCGCGGGGGAGCGGTGAGTAGCGGCAGTCAGCAGGAGGGAGCGGGGGAAGGGGGGGGAGAGGGAGAGAGAGATCTCCCCTCCGTTCCGCCCCGCTCTCCCCCGCAGCTTCCTGCCCTCCGCCAGCACCCGAACCTTCTGTCTCGAGCGAGCAGGTACTCGCTAAAGGCAATGCTCGCTCGAGCAATTGCCTTTAGCGAGTATACTCGCTCATCTCTAGTTAGCACCTTCACATGGGCAAATAATCGTCAGAAGGAATGTACGTTCACTTCCGATCATCTGCTCATGTAAAAGGCCCTTAGTCTTAAAATGATGGCAACTTTTTTGATCATTGAGCAAACCATGCAATGGAAATCCAGCTAGATGGATCCTACCCTTCCTGCAAAGGTTTTAAATGTGGGAGATACCCCAATAAGGGGGAAACGGCTTGCAGGTTTGTGGAATATGACGCCGCTTTACAAGATGCACGATAAAGAAAAATATGGTAATAGAATACAGCATCATTATTTGGACACAATGCAAAGAATTTGCGGACGTTCGATTAATGCTATAACTTGGCCTGTATCCGCCGAGTAGGGTGTCCTTAATATTGTGCATGCAATATAGAATTATCACAATTAGTAAATCGTTTACCCTGGCGAGGGGCAAAAAGCCCCACAGATGCTGTGTGAAAATAGGAGATTCCTCTGAAGTAACTAGCCTTCCAGGAACTTTGGTTAACCAAATGACTAAATCCGCTAACTGAAATCTATCGGCACTGTTCCCTGAACAAACTATTAGCACAGTATCTTTGGGGTTGCTGTATAGTGATGAAGTCACAATAATCTGTTTTACTGACGATGAGCCTGGGTGATGGTACCCACAATTACATACTACTGAAACTTGAATATCCTGATACTGGCTGTCAGTCTCCCTGCTTTCGCTGGTGGCTTCCCTCCTGGTGATGGATCAGCCCTTGCAGTTGGAAATTGCAGCTGATATTTCTTTGTATGATTGGCAGACCTTCCTCTGGCACTTTCGTTGCAACAGCTTGGTAGCACCACTCCAGAAATCCAAATTCCTCTTTCTCTTGCTCACTTACAGTAAAACCTAGCTCTCCAGTAAAACCAGGGCAGCTCATTCCTCACAAGGCTCTCTGCACACATTGTTGAGTCAAAGCAGAGCCAAGGAACAGGACCCGCTTTTTATACAATCAGCCAATCAAAAGACAGTTCACTTCCTGTTAGTGCACAGCAGCAAAGTTAAAGTAAAAAAAACACAGTCATATGTTCTCTCTGAAGGCTCTACCAAAAACATATATAATGTCCAGTAATAATATACAGAGATATATATGCAGGGGTATTCGACCCCTTACAAGAGCATAACAAGTAACCATGGAATCCCATAGGGAAAAAAGGAATGGGACATGATTTTCCAATGAACATGATCAACAAGTTGGTTCAAGAAATGAACAGGTTATGCTTAGCGTGGCCTTCACTCCTCCATATCTTCTCTACTCGATATCATTTTTCTCTCCCATTGTCTTGCCCCTACACCATTGAATTAATTGACTTTTTAATAGTGAAGTTGTACCCTGTAGCAGCTTCCATGCTTGTAACGCTGTTGGTTACATTCATATATCCCAAGTTGACTGGACGGAGAAGTCTTCTGTGTTGCTTAAGAATCTACCTTTAAATGGGATACAGCAAAATAAAGGTTTCTGCACCTTCCTGCATGCCCTATAGGTCATGCACCTTCCTGCATACCCTATAGGTCTTGTTATCATTAATGCACATATAAGACTGATCAAGGGGCCTTGGGTTAATATACACCTTATAATATACTATTCATGTGATTAGTCTTATTTGCTAAAGTGACATTATAAGCTGACACTTAGACAGCGTGAACCTATTTCTGACATCTTATATTGCTGTCTTCACACTTATCTAGTAGTGAGTACATCATTAGAGATGTAGTAATAGCTTACTTCATAATCATAATTTTTATAAAGAATGTGAAATGTCCTAAGTCAAGTACAAAACTGAAGATGTCACATTTATAGAGAAGTAATACCAAAGGTCTATTAACTTGCTACTTGTAAGAATACATCAAATATTAGATTACCAGAATTCACGTCTCGATGCTGGCGGCTTCGACTATTCCTGGGTGCATGAATGGGTCTTGTGTGATGTCATGTGTCAGAACTGGACCACACGGTAGGCCTGCTGGCACATGAATATTGTCATTTGGCACTGGATGCCCCTTCTCTTAGTACTGTCTCCAGTCAATCTTTTGTCCTCAGCCAGTATGTTTGCTTGCTTATCTGCTTTGTTTTGTCCACACCTTGTGCAGCCCCTCTATATCTCCATCTGGGAATGTGCAGGGAATCTCTTCAGGTTCATGATGTGGGGATCATCATTTTAAGGATGGCTGCTTTACTTTGTAGACAGGCCCAACCAGAGGCGTAACTTGAAGCACCTGGGCCCCAATGTAAAACCTGTAACAGGGCCCCCAACTATAATGCTTTAGTCATAGTACTGGGCTCCCTATGTGTAGAAGAGAGGCCTTATGGGCCCCCTAAGGCTCCTGGCCCCGGGTGCAACCGCATCGCCTGCAGCCCCAATACTTACGCCGATGGGCCCAACCACAGCAAGATCAGGGATAGATGCTTATTTAACCTATGTTCTTTGGTCTCTGATGTCTGTCTTGTGTTCCTTACATCTCTTAGCCTACCTCTATACTCATTCTCTATTTTTGTTGGTCAGTTTCCTCGTTGTGTCTGGTTAGACGAGACATAACCGTATCAGAATTAAAATAGCGTATCAGATTTTCCAGACTATAGAGCATCTAGAATCAGGCAAGCCATACTCTGAAATACTTACGATTAGTTCTGGATAAAAATGCAATATTCTTAGACTGGGTTCTCATGTTGTGGTTGCAATTAGAGATGAGCGAGCACCAAAATGCTCGGGTGCTCGTTACTCGAGTCGAACTCTCCGCGATGCTCGAGGGTTCGTTTCGAGTAACGAACCCCATTGAAGTCAATGGGCGACCCGAGCATTTTTGTATATCGCCGATGCTCGCTAAGGTTTTCATTTGTGAAATTCTGGGAAATTCAAGAAAGTGATGGGAACGACACAGAAACGGATAGGGCAGGCGAGGGGCTACATGTTGGGCTGCATCTCAAGTTCCCAGGTCCCACTATTAAGCCACAATAGCGGCAAGAGTGCCCCCCCAACAATTTTTACTTCTGAAAAACCCTCATTAGCAAGGCATACCTTAGCTAAGCACCACACTACCTCCAACAAAGCACAATCACTGCCTGCATGACACTCCACTGCCACTTCTCCTGGGTTACATGCTGCCCAACCCCCCCGCACGACCCAGTGTCCACAGCGCACACCAAAGTGTCCTTGCGCAGCCTTCAGCTGCCCTCATGCCCCACGCTGGCCTCATAGCCACACCACCATCATGTCTATTTATAAGTGCGTCTGCCATGAGGAGGAACCGGAGGCACACACTGCAGAGGGTTGGCAGGGCCAGGCAGCGACCCTCTCTAAAAGGGGCGGGGCAACAGCCCACAATGCTGTACAGAAGCAATGAGAACTCCAATCCTGTGCCACCTCCGTCAGGAGCTGCAAACATGGGCATAGCAATGGGGAATCCATGTGCCACACAGTATTCATTCTGTCAAGGTGTCGCATAGCTCAATCCACACTGCAAGGGGAAAGCCGTCAGCGCTCTGCCCCCTACCCAAGTCAGTCAGTGTCTTTGTGCCAGACAGGTCAAACACCGCGATGGGAGCTAAGTTTGCACCAACAGCATAGGTGGGTCCTAGGAAACCCAAGACATGAACAAAAGATTGATCTGAGCGGCCAAATATGGCAGACTTGCACCGTGCCCACGGCATAGGCCTCGGCCCACAGCTTCAGCAATCCTAGGCTGGAAGCGGACTTTCACTGCACCCAGGGCATAGGCCTCTGCACAAACCCTCAGCAATCGCGTGCCTACAGCGGACTCCAATGCTAGCGTAGCTGTGCACATCTCATTAGCGCTGTATTGATCCTGTAGTTTGTCCCAATGCAGTGCCCCGGATAGTAGAGCTAATGTCAGATTAAATACAGCTGGGCTTTGGCCCACACTGCATGCCCCAGTCAGACTGGGGTTCTTTAGAAGTAGACACAGGCAGGTACAACTCCGTGTGGACCGACAGCATGGGTGGGTCCCAGGAAGCCACCGGCGTTACATAAATAAATCCCATTGCATTGCCCAGCACGGCTGAGGTAACGTCAGATTAAACGCAGGTGGGCTTCGGCCCACACTGCATGCCCCAGTCAGACTGGGTTTTTTTTATAAGTAGACACAGGCAGGCACAACTCCCTAATGTGAAGTCCGTGTGGACCCAAAGCATGGGTGGCTCCCTGGAACCCACCAGCGGTACATAAATGTATCCCATTGCAGTGCCCTGGACAGCAGAGCTAACGTCAAATACATTACAGGTGGGCTTCGGCCCACAGTGCATGCCCCAGTCAGACTGGTAATATGTACCTTAACAGTAACCGCGTTGGTGGGAATGTGGTGGCGACTGCAGACCTAGCAGAGCGGTTTTATTTAGTTGGTTTTCGGAATGTGGCCAGGATTAAGTGGGCCGTGGCAGGGGGATGGTGGGGGGGCTCTCTTGTTGTGTCGTTAAAGGTGAAATTCTTGGACTGCCACCAGACGAACCAATGCAAAGGCATTTGACAAGAATGTTTTCATTGTTGAAGGAGGAGGGGGATGTTTTTGAGGCACTACGTGTCCTCTCCACGTGTCCGTGGTTATATGTACCTTAAAGGAGATGTCCCGCGCCGAAACGGGTTTTTTTTTTTTTAAACCCCCCCCCCGTTCGGCGCGAGACAACCCCGATGCAGGGGTTAAAAAAACCACCCGCACAGCGCTTACCTGAATCCCGGCGGTCCGGTGACTTCAATACTTACCGCTGAAGATGGCCGCCGGGATCTTCTACCTTCGTGGACCGCAGCTCTTCTGTGCGGTCCACTGCCGATTCCAGCCTCCTGATTGGCTGGAATCGGCACGTGACGGGGCGGAGCTACACGGAGCCCCTCTCTGGCACGAGCGGCTCCATAGAAGAAAGCTGAAGACCCGGACTGCGCAAGCGCGGCTAATTTGGCCATCGGAGGCCAAAAATTAGTCGGCTCCATGGAGACGAGGACGCCAGCAACGGAGCAGGTAAGTAAAAAACTTTTTATAACTTCTGTATGGCTCATAATTAATGCACAATGTATATTACAAAGTGCATTATTATGGCCATACAGAAGTGTACAGACCCACTTGCTGCCTCGGGACATCTCCTTTAACAGTAACCGTGTTGGTGGGAAATGGCCTCGCCGACATCATGTCCTTGGAAAGCCTCCGTTTCCACACCCCAGTGACATAGCATTAGCAGCGGTATAGGCAGAGCCCAGAATTAGTAACATTTCAGCGGTAGCATTAGGGACAGGCCCCAGTAACATATCACTAGCAGCATTATAGGGGGAGCACAGTATTAGTTCCATTTCAGTAGTAGTAGCAGTCCAGACAGGCCCCAGTAACAATTCCGAAGCAGCAGTATAGGGGGAGCACAGTCTTAGTTCCATTTCAGTAATAGTAGCACTCAAGACAGGCCCCAGTAACAATTCCGAAGCAGCAGTATAAGGGGAGCACAGTCTTAGTTCCATTTAGTAATAGTAGCACTCAAGACAGGCCCCAGTAACAATTCCGAAGCAGCAGTATAGGGGGAGCACAGTCTTAGTTCCATTTCCGTAATAGTAGCACTCAAGACAGGCCCCAGTAACAATTCCAAAGCAGCATTATAAGGGGAGCACAGTCTTAGTTCCATTTCAGTAATAGTAGCACTCAAGACAGGCCCCAGTAACAATTCCGAAGCAGCAGTATAGGGGGAGCACAGTCTTAGTTCCATTTCAGTAATAGTAACACTCAAGACAGGCCCCAGTAACAATTCCGAAGCAGCAGTATAGGGGGAGCACAGTCTTAGTTCCATTTCAGTAATAGTAGCAGTCAAGACAGGCCACAGTAACATTCCCGTTGCAGCAGTTTAGGGAGATAACAGTCTCTTTCACATTTCAGTAGTTGCAGTATAGACAAGGCCCCAGTTACATTCATGTAGCAAAAGTGTAGGCCAACCCCACACACCTTGCTGTACCATGAGTGCAGGAAAAGCCCATAAAAATTACTAGGATTATACTGTAGGCGAGGGCCCAAAAAAATTGGTGTACCAACAGTACTAATGTACCTCAGAAAAATTGCCCATGCCCAACCAAGAGGGCAGGTGAAACCCATTAATCGCTTTGGTTACTGTGGCCTAATTTGTAACTAGGCCTGGAGGCAGCCCAGTTAAAATAAAAATTGGTTCACGTGCAAGTTTCAACGCTTTAATGAGAATTGAAACGTATAAACATTGTTTACAAAAGTAATATGACTGAGCCTTGTGGGCCTAAGAAAAATTGCCCGTTCGGCGTGATTACGTGATGTTTCAGGAGGAGGAGCAGGAGGAGGAGGATGAATATAATACACAGATTGATGAAGCTAAAAGGTCCCCGTTTTTTATGGTGATAGAGAACGATGCTTCCATCCGCGGGTGCAGCCTACATATTGTTTAGGTACCGCTGCTGTCCGCTGGTGGAGAAGAGAAGTCTGGGGAAATCCAGGCTTTGTTCATCTTTATGAGTGTAAGCCTGTCGGCACTGTCAGTTGACAGGCGGGTACGCTTATCCGTGATGATTCCCCCAGCCGCACTAAACACCCTCTCTGACAAGACGCTAGCCGCGGGGCAAGCAAGCACCTCCAGGGCAAACAGGGCGAGCTCAGGCCACGTGTCCAGCTTCGACACCCAGTACTTGTACGGAGCAGAGGCGTCACGGAGGACGGTCGTGCGATCGGCTACGTACTCCCTCACCATCCTTTTACAGTGCTCCCGCTAACTCAGCCTTAACTGGGGAGCAGTAACACAGTCTTGCTGGGGAGCCATAAAGCTGTCAAAGGCCTTGGAGAGTGTTCCCCTGCCTGCACTGTACATGCTGCCTGATCTCCGCGCCTCCCCTGCTACCTGGCCCTCGGAACTGCGCCTTCTGCCACTAGCGCTGTCGGATGGGAATTTTACCATCAGTTTGTCCGCCAGGGTCCTGTGGTATAGCATCACTCTCGAACCCCTTTCCTCTTCGGGTATGAGAGTGGAAAGGTTCTCCTTATACCGTTGGTCGAGCAGTGTGTACACCCAGTAATCCATAGTGGCCAGAATGCGTGTAACGCGTGGGTCACGAGAAAGGCATCCTAACATGAAGTCAGCCATGTGTGCCAGGGTACCTGTACGTAACACATGGCTGTCCTCACTAGGAAGATCACTTTCAGGATCCTCCTCAGGCCATACACGCTGAAAGAATTACAGGCAAGCAGCATGGGTACCCTCAGCAGTGGGCCCGGCTGTCTCTTCCCCCTCCTCCTCATGTTTCCTCCCCCTCCTCCTCCTCCTCCAAAACGCGCTGAGATATAGACATGAGAGTGCTCTGACTATCCAGCGACATACTGTCTTCCCCCGCCTCCGTTTCCGAGCGCAAAGCGTCTGCCTTTATGCTTTGCAGGGAACTTCTCAAGAGGCATAGCAGAGGAATGGTGACGCTAATGATTGCAGCATCGCCGCTCACCATCTGGGTAGACTCCTCAAAGTTTCCAAGGACCTGGCAGATGTCTGCCAACCAGGCCCACTCTTCTGTAAAGAATTGAGGAGGCTGACTCCCACTACGCCGCCCATGTTGGTGTTGGTATTCCACTATAGCTCTACACTGCTCATAGCGCCTGGCCAACATGTGGAGCGTAGAGTTCCACCGTGTGGGCACGTCGCACAGCAGTCGGTGCACTGGCAGATGAAACCGATGTTGCAGGGTCCGCAGGGTGGCAGCATCCGTGTTGGACTTGCGGAAATGTGCGCTGACCCAGCGCACTTTTCTGAGCAGGTCTGACAAGCGTGGGTAGCTTTTCAGAAACCGCTGAACCACCAAATTAAAGACGTGGGCCAGGCATGGCACGTGCGTGAGGCTGCCGAGCTGCAGAGCCGCCACCAGGTTACGGCCGTTGTCACACACGACCATGCCCGGTTGGAGGCTCAGCGGCGAAAGCCAGCGGTCGGTCTGCTCTGTCAGACCCTGCAGCAGTTCGTGGGCTGTGTGCCTCTTCTCTCCTAAGCTGAGTAGTTTCAGCACGAACTGCTGTCGCTTGGCCACCGCTGTGCTGCCACGCCGCGCGACACCGACTGCTGGCGACCTGCTGTTGCTGACACATCTTGATTGCGAGACAGAGGTTGCGTAGGAGGAGGAGGAGGATGGTGGTTTAGTGGAGGAAGCATACACCGCCGCAGATACCAGCACCGAGCTGGGGCCCGCAATTTTGGGGGTGGGTAGGACGTGAGCGGTCCCAGGCTCTGACTCGGTCCCAGCCTCCAATAAATTCACCCAATGTGCCGTCTGGGAGACATAGTGGCCCTGCCCGCCTGTGCTTGTCCACGTGTCCGTTTTTAAGTGGACCTTGGCAGTAACTGCGTTGGTGAGGGTGCGTACAATGTTGCGGGAGACGTGGTCGTGCAGATCTGGGACGGCACATCGGGAAAAGTAGTGGCGACTGGGAACCGAGTAGCGCGGGGCCGCCGCCACCATCATGTTTTTGAAAGCCTCCGTTTCCACAAGCCTATACGGCAGCATCTCCAGGCTGATCAATTTGGCTGTGTGCACATTTAACGCTTGAGCGTGCAGGTGCGTGGCGGCGTACTTGCGCTAGCGCTCAAACAGTTGCGCTAGCGACGGCTGGATGCTGCACTGAGAGACATTGCTGGATGGGGCCGAGGACAGCGGAGGTGAGCGTGTGGGTGCAGGCCGGGAGACGGTCGTGCCTGTGTCCTGTGAGGGGGGCTGGATCTCAGTGGCAGGTTGGGGCACAAGGGGAGAGGCAGTGGTGCAAACCAGAGGCGGTGAATGGCCTTCGTCCCACCTTGTGGGGTGCTTGGCCATCATATGCCTGCGCATGCTGGTGGTGGTGAGGCTGGTGGTGGTGGCTCCCCGGCTGATCTTGGCGCGACAAAACTTGCACACCACAGTTCGTCGGTCGTCTGCACTCTCAGTGAAAAACTGCCACACCTTTGAGCACCTCGGCCTCTACAGGGTGGCATGGCGTGAGGGGGCGCTTTGGGAAACAGTTGGTGGATTATTCGGTCTGGCCTTGCCTCTACCCCTGGCCACCGCACTGCCTCTTCCAACCTGCCCTGCTGCTGCACTTGCCTCCCCCTCTGAAGACCTGTCCTCAGTAGGCTTAGCAAACCAGGTGGGGTCAGTCACCTCATCGTCCAGCTGCTCTTCCTCCGAATCCTCTGTGCGCTCCTCCCTCGGACTTACTGAAATTACTGCTACCTGACTGATAGACAACTGTGTCTCATCGTCATCGTCCTCCTCACCCACTGAAAGCTCTTGAGACAGTTGCCGGAAGTCCCCAGCCTCATCCCCCGGACCCCGGGAACTTTCCAAAGGTTGGGCATCGGTCACAACAAACTCCTCCGGTGGGAGAGGAACCATTGCTGCCCAATCTCAGCAGGGGCCCGAGAACAGTTCCTGGGAGTCTGCCTGCTCCTCAGAATGTGTCATTTTCATGGAGTGAGGAGGCTGGGAGGAAGGAGGAGCAGCAGCCAGAGGATTCAGAGTTGCAGCTGTGGACGGCGTAGAAGACTGGGTGGTCGATAGATTGCTGGATGCACTTACTGCCATCCACGACAGGACCTGCTCACACTGCTCAGTTTCTAATAAAGGTCTACCGCGTGGACCCATTAATTGTGAGATGAATCTGGGGACCCCAGAAACTTGCCTCTCTCCTAATCCCGCAGCAGTCGGCTGCGATACACCTGGACCAGGAGCTCGGCTTGTGCCCACACCCTGACTTGGGCCTCCGCGTCCTCGCCCCTGTCCTCTAGGCCTACCCCTCCCCCTTAGCATGGTGTATTATGAGTAGAGCAGAAACAGAATGCTGTAATTAAATGTGCCACTTTTTGGCCTGTGGTTGGAAGCTGACTTCGCTTACGGAACGCACAGCAGAGCCAGGAAACAATTATGCGCCAGGCTGGGTATTAATCACCGACTACTACCCCCAGCAGACACGCAGTAAACTGAAGACAGTCACAGGCAGGCCAAATATAGTATATTTTTCCACTTTTTGGGAAAAAGCCCTCTGCCTCTGATATACACTGTATTTGGATTTCCCTGTTGGAGGATGACTGTGGTTACTGAAAGCCCAGTGCAGCCAGGAAACAATTATGCGCAAGGCTGGGTATTAATCACCGACTACTCCCCCCAGCAGACACGGCGTAAACTGAAGACGGTCACTGCCGGGCCAAATATAGTATATTTTTCCACTTTTTGGGAAAAAGCCCACTGCCTCTGATATACACTGTATTTGGATTTCCCTGTTGGAGGATGACTGTGGTTACTGAAAGCCCAGTGCAGCCAGGAAACAATTATGCGCAAGGATGGGTATTAATCACCGACTACTCCCCCCAGCAGACACGCAGTAAACTGAAGACAGTCACAGGCAGGCCAAATATAGTATATTTTTCCACTTTTTGGGAAAAAGCCCACTGCCTATATAGCCAGTATACCTCTTTCCCTGCCTCACCAGTACTGCCCCTATACTCTGTACAATGACTGCAGACTGAGGACGCTATGGTCTGCACGCCCGATATACGAAAAAAAAAAATTGGGCAACACTGCTAAAAGCAGCCTCAACAGTACTGCACACGGTCAGATGTGGCCCTAAGAAGGACCGTTGGGGTTCTTGAAGAAGAATATAACACCTAACACTCTCCCTATAGCAGCTACAGCAAGACAGCACTTTCCCTGATCTCTATCAGCGTGCATCTGTGGCGAGCCGCGGGAGGGGCAGATTTAAATACTCGGGTGTCATCTGATCTCCCCAGCCACTCACTGCAGGGGGGTGGGATAGGGCTGGAATGTCACAGGAGGAAGTTGTAATGCCTTCCCTGTCTTTCTATTGGCCAGAAAAGCACGCAAATTTCTCAGGGAAGGAAATGTAATGGAGTCGAGCACCGCGTGGTGCTCGTCTCGAGTAATGAGCATCTCGAACACCCTAATATTCGAACGAGTATCAAGCTCAGACGAGTACGCTCGCTCATCTCTAGTTGCAATGCATTTGTTTGCCATTTGTTTTCTAAAACTGGCATATTGAATTCAGGTGTATCCTGGCCTAGCATAGGTTTCTAGCTATAATTAGTAGTTCATCTATTACAATGAAAAATATGGATCCAGAAAAATGTTAAGGCCAAAGATTTTGGACATCACATTTCCTTTCGTAACATCTAATTCCGCAGCTATAGAGTTCAATGTGTAGTGGGATCCTCCTTTGCTGCTGTGCCAGCCTCGGCTATATTTAAGAACATGAATGTTTCAACTTCAATTGATTTGAGAAATTTCTCCAAAATGCCATTGTATGGGTGCAGTGTTAAGTTATCCCTTCGGTCTCCAAAGTTCAGTGCATTAACGGGCACAGGCCAGATATGGAAATCAGTCTTAGATCATTATTTCATTTCAGACACCTTCTAAAAATCACCAAATATAGATTATTAATGCATCATTTATCACTTCAGAGGTCATATTTTACTGCTCCAATATCTAATGGTTGTGTTCTATGCCACTTTAGAGAACACTTAAGAGTTCTGCATAGTGAATCAGTCTTGTGTACAGTTGTCTATCCATAGAACTCCGGCCTTCAGGTGAACAGTTTTTGTGCTGGGGGCTGTGTATAACACAATAGTATCATAGTATGTTAGGCTGATATCCAGTCTAACATACTATATGTTAGGCTGATGTCCATCCAGTCCAGCCTATTTCCCCCCCAATGTTGATGCAGAGGAAGGCAAAAAAAAAACAATGAGGTAGAAGCCAATTTTCCCCATTTAAGGGGAAAAAATTCTTCCTGACTTCAATCTGGCAATCAGAATAATCCCTGGATCACTGACCTGTCTGAATTAATTAGTGACTGTAACCTGTAATATTGTAACACTCAAGAAAGGTGTCCAGGCACCTTTTAAACTTTTTTTTTTTAGTTCACCAACATCATGTTCTCAGGCAGAGAGTTCCATAGTCTCACTGCTTTTACAGTAAAGAACCCCTTCTATATCGATGTAGAAACCTTCTTTCCTCAAGACGTAGAAGATGCCCCCTTGCCATTATGTCCACTAAAGACTCTGCATTTCAACACTTAATGGTCCAAAAACGTGGTGGTCCCAAGGTTTAAACAGCATCATCAATATTACTGTTTGTCAGAACTTGTGTTTTTGGGTTTACCTTTTTTTTGTCAACAACCATATTAGCAAAAGTTTATAACATGGATGTAAGATTCTCTTTAGATATCTATCCAGTAATTTTAGCTCTCACTATCTTCTGCAGATAGCAATTTTCTACTGGCCAATGCCCAAGTCCAACATGGTTACCCTATTGTATATTGTTCCGATGGCTTCTGTGATCTCACTGGTTTTGGTCGCACAGAGGTCATGCAAAAGAACTGTAAATGCCGTTTCCTATATGGGGTGGAGACAAGTGATACAGTCCTTCTGGGGATTGAAAGTTCATTGGATGAGAAGCAGGAGTACCAGGCGGAGGTGTGCTTCTACAAAAAAGATGGTGAGTTCATAATCTTTCTGCTTCTTTTAATGTACCATAAGTGATTATTTTATTAACATTTGTGTCATACAAGGTGGCTCACGGTAAAGTAGGCCGGCATCACACTCTTATGACTCATTGTACCATAGCTGTATAAGAAATGAAAGGTGTGCTGTGATTGGTTACTATGGGGCAATAAAACAGATTTTCTAGACAGCTTTCATAACAGTGTAGTGCTGGGCTACTTTTCCGTGGCCCACTCTGTATTTCCAGATTTTAACCTTTAGTTGTATGTTGTTTGTTATATACAGGAGATCTCTTCTGGTGTCTCTTGGACATTGTGCCCATCAAAAATGAAAAAGGCGAGGTGGTCCTATTTCTTTTTTCCTTTAAGGACGTCACAGAGCACAGGATGAGAGCCTCACATGTTGATAAGAAGGATGGTAAGTATAATCACTGAAGCTAAGAAGTGTGAAAACGAATGTTCAGAAAGGGGAATTTTACATGGTCCGATAGCCCGCGAGTAATCACTCAGAGTGTTGACGGGCGACTTTCGTTCCATGTAAACAAGGGTCCCGATGGGGTAAATGAGCGACAATCGTTCACTTGTTCGAGTTGCTGGGTTTTCAGCTCACCTGTGTAAACAGGCAGTCCCTCATCTATGAACAACTGCCTGTTTAGTCTGAATGGAGGCGGGCAACTTGAAGAGGTCTCCGGTGCACTCCAGCTCCATTTACCTAATGATTATCATTTTATGTGTGAAAGCACAGGAATGATAATAATTGGGACGGTCATGCCATGTAAAAGTACCCTAATTGTAGCAGACCTTTTGCCTTTCTTGTACATACTGAATGTAGTTTATGCTGTTTTTGACAGACAAACAAAAGAACCGTCGTCCTGGTTCTTCACATTTCAGCTCAGCAAGAAGACAGAGCCGAACCATGCTTTGCCATCTAACAGGACAAGTCACTGGACGAAACAAAAGTGACATAAAACTAAACAATGTAAGTACAGAGCATATAAATGGAACAAAGGCTGGTACAATTGAAATCTCAAGAATGCAAGTTTGTTGACCAATTAAAATGGTTGTGCAAAGATCTAAAGTTATCCCCTAGAGAATAACTTTAGATCTTGGTAAAACCCCCTTTAAGAGTAACTTTAGGTAAGTGTACACGTTTATGGGCCTCTAATTCTTACATTTCTAATGGGAGGCAAGAAGGAATGATTACTAAACAAGATTGGACGACGACAACTCTAGATGTGACTGTACTATTAATGCCAGTCACTTTAAGAGTTTAATGCCAGTTATTACATAATGTTAAAAATAACGAACCCTCCTATGGAGTGCAATTATTTTTAATATACACTGAGCAGGGGGGGTTGGACCAGATGACCCTGGAGGTTCCTTCCAACTCTACCATTCTATGATTCTATGAAATGTCGGGACTCTAACCCAGGACCTTCTGCATTCTGGGCGGCAGCTCAACCTACTGAGCCATCAGCCCTTTGGACAGCTCCATTGCATTACCTCAGTCTTGTTCCCTTTTCCTGCAATCCAGTCCCTGTCTTAACTCCACCCTATTCCTGATTGGACATGCTATAAAAGCCTGGCCTTGCCACTCCCTCAGTGCGATATTATGGTATTCCCTTTGCCTTGATCAAGCATCACCTCCTATATCTGCACCTCTCCTGCAAATGTGACTACCCGATAACAATTCCTGGCTTCCATCTGACTACGCTTCCTGCCTCATCTATTGGTAATGCAAACGTGACTACCCGGTAATGACTCCTGGCTTCCGTCTGACTACTCTTCACAGTACACAGAAACAGTTATCCTGTGTAAAAGTATCTTAATATGTATGGGTAGCTTAAAGAAAGAGGCCTGGAAACAACGGTAGATCACACTACATAATGCTGATCTGCCATTGTGACACGATGCAGGCCTGAGCGGTTACTTTGCATTGATTGTGGAAAATTTCTAGGTGATAACTGTGATTTCCCCCAGAGTTTCCCTTTTTTAAACATGAGTCAGCAAAACTGGTTTATTTTAGTGTATAGTTCATAAAATTACAGTCAATGTGAGCTTGCAATTTGCCTTCTTTTCGTCAAATACATATGGATACACTTGTTAATCCTTGGATACTCCATGAAAGCCTTCTAAAGCAAAGCAGTGAAGCTGCCACCCTGTGCCAGACAGATATAGAATTTTTAGCTAACAGATGTTGCTTTGCTAAATGACCTTCGGCAGATCCTATCAGTCTCTCCATTAACCTCTGTTCTCTAATCTGGTCCAACCAGTCTGCTTTGATAAGGCTGTTCTGTAGGAGTAAAGCACGGAAACATTTGGTGCTTTTGTAACAGTCAGATGTATCTACTGCTAAAAAAAAATGAAAAGTCAGTCCTGGCCTAATCAGATTAGAACAGAAAGTGTAACAGATAAGCAGGATTATGTTACTCAATGGGCAGGATCAAAGACGCGGTTTGATTGGGAGCGAGAAGTATTTAGATCAGGCCGTACTGACAATGTGACAGCGAGATGGTGAAGTGTAAGCGACAGAAGTCCAAACCGAGATAGAATGGAGATAGTGATACTCTGGCCTAAACACAACAGGAAAACACAATATAACGGTCAAAAAAACAGTTCTGAAAAAACATTTCCTTTGTTACCCAGATGAACCTTGAATTTCTCTAACCGCCTATCCTTTAACCCCTTAGTGACGCACCCTATTTTGGCCATAAGAACGCAACAATTTGGGTGGGGTGGGGGGATTTTCATCTCCCCTCTTCAAAAGCCATAACTTTTGTTATCTGTCCATCGACATGGCCATATGAGGGCTCGTTCTTTACGTTGCCAGCTGTAGTTTTTATTTTTTGGGATGCATATAATGTACTGTATAACTTTTATTAATGTATTTTGGAGGGCAGGGAGAAAAAACATCAATTCTGCCTTTTTTTTACACTGTTTATCATGCAGCATAAATGACATGATACATTTTTTTCTGAGGATTGGTACAATTATGCCAATACCAAATTAATATTTTTTTAGGTTTTTCTCCACAATAAAAATGCAAAATTATAAAAATATTGTTTGCTTGTTTGCTTTTTTGCATTGCTGCATTCGAAGTCCCATAACTTTTTCATTTTTCCTTTGACGGAGCTCTGTGGGGGGCTTGTTTTTGCATGACGAGCTGTAGTTTTTTTTATTGGTACCATTTTGGGGTATATATGGCTTTTTTGATCCCTTTTATTGTGTTTTATTGGGAGGCAAAATTAACCAAAAAAGCATTTTGGCTCCATTTTTTACCCCTCATAGTGTTAGCCATGCAATATAAAAAAGTGTGTTTGATTTATTGTACGGATTGTTATGGATGTGACAATACCAAACGTGTTTTTTGGGTTTTTTTGTAACTATTTTTTTATGACCCTGTAGAGGGGCTTCAACCTGCAATCCTATGATCACTCTGCTAATAACCTGTACTTCTGTACTGCAATGCATATCGATCACAGGTGAAGGCAGACCCAGACACCATTGACTGGCATCTGATTGCCATGGCAAGCCATCGGCCATCCGCGATACCATGGCGGAGAGACAATGATGTCACATAGACTGTCTGTCAGATACACTGGGATGGGAAAGTGTTAAAGTGCTTCTCCAGGTCTAGAAAACCGTGGCTGTTTCTTGAAAAAAATCAGCAGCACAGCTGTCCACGGATTATAGGTGGCATTGAGGCTCAGCAGTATTAAAGTGAATGGAACTAAGCTGCAATACCTTACAAAACCTGTGGACATGTGTAGTGCTGTTCTTGTAAGAAATCATGTATGTAATCCTGGAAACCCCCTTAGGGTATGTTCATATGTGGTGGATTTGCTGCAAATTTTTTGAAGTGGATATCCACACAAAAAAATCTATTATGATGCAAATCCAACATGGATTTCACCCTTTGAATTGAAGAGATGAAATCTGCTGCTTATCTACACTAGAATCTGGGTTAAAATCTGCTCTAACAGGTATACGAGTATTCACAAAAAAATAAATAAATAAATCGCTGAAACGCAGTAAAATGCACCCAAAATCGGAGTGATCTTGTAAAACCAGAAAAAAAACCGCCCATGTTCATCCAGTCAAATGGTGCAAATATTGTAGCAGATTTGCTGCAGATGTTTTCCACTGTGGAAAATCCTCAGCCAATCCGCCATGTGTGAGTCACCCCTTAAAGGCATGTTCACACGGGGTGGATCTACACCAGTAGCAAAGTGAATTACATTTTCATACACTCGTTTTCATGCTGCTGAAAAATATCCACTGAAGAGACTGATCTGGAGAGCGGAAATTAAAGGGGTTGTCCCGCGCCGAAACGGGTTTTTTTTTTTTTCAACCCCCCCCCCGTTCGGCGCGAGACAACCCCGATGCAGGGACGTACAGACAGCTTACCGGAGCGCTTACCTTGATCCCCGCGCTCCGGTGACTTCTATACTTACCTGTGAAGATGGCCGCCGGGAACCTCTTGCTTCGTGGACCGCAGCTCTTCTGTGCGGTCCACTGCCGATTCCAGCCTCCTGATTGGCTGGAATCGGCACGTGACGGGGCGGAGCTACACGGAGCCGCTCTCTGTCACGAGCGGCTCCATAGAAGAACACAGAAGACCCGGACTGCGCAAGCGCGGCTAATTTGGCCATCGGAGGCCAAAAATTAGTCGGCTCCATGGAGACGAGGACGCTAACAACGGAGCAGGTAAGTAAAAAACTTTTTATAACTTCTGTATGGCTCATAATTAATGCACAATGTATATTACAAAGTGCATTATTATGGCCATACAGAAGTGTATAGACCCACTTGCTGCCTCGGGACAACCCCTTTAAGTCCACGGCATGTCAATTATAGCACTGGATTTTCGGTGCGGATTCCACCTTATCAAATGAGGGGGTGAAATCCGCCCCAAATTCTGCATAAAAAAAGCACCAAATTATGTATTTTTTGATACATAGATCTGCATAGCTCATCAATATCTGGTCCCCCACTCCAGATTTCCACCGACCAGCTGACTGAAGGGGAACCATAGCCTCTTCAGTATTTATATCTGAGGACAAATCTGTTTGTACTCAGAACGCCTTATTATTTATAGCGGCCATTTTGAGAACTATTGACTTATCTTATAGAAATGGTGGACCCCCACCAGTCAGATATTGAAGGTCTCTCCTGAATATAGGACATCAGTTTTTAAAGGTTGGATAACCCCTTTAAGGAAATATACTCCCTTAGACGTAAGGCTTCTGGTGGAGAATACCCCCATAATACAATGTCCAATAGAACATGCCACAGCGGTACAGTAAGGCCCCAAACACTTCTATGGGTGCTGTATTATGACTATATACAACTCATTTTAACCTTTTGTGATAACGTGGTACATGGGATTCTACCAGAGTTCTTAGGTCCTAGGTCACCCAAGCCTTTTATAAATGTGACTACTTCCACATCCACTCCTACTTTTGTTGGTCGACCTTTTTTATAATGAACCAAGAGAATTTCTATTTTAGCACACACAATGATTTGACCGCTGCCGTAACCTGAATTATAAGCACAAAGTATTTATTCAATCACTCTTCTCTTTCTTCTGTTCCCAGAACCTCTTAGATAACAAGCCCTCCCTCCCCGAATACAAAGTAGCGTCTGTCCAGAAGCCTCGCTTCATCCTTCTTCATTACAGCATCTTCAAAGCCCTCTGGGACTGGCTTATCCTTTTAGCCACCTTTTACGTGGCTGTCACCGTCCCTTACAACGTCTGCTTCACAGGCCACGATGACAGCGTCTCTGCAGCCCGAAGTACAATTGTCAGCGACATCGCTGTGGAAATGTTATTTATCTTAGGTAAGCCTATGTCGGTGCAGAACTGCTACAATGTAACATAACCCGACACTTGTTGCAGTGTATGTGTAAGGACATTTACCATAGGACAAATGCCCACAGGTTCATTTCTAGCAAATAAGTCTATTGCATTAATAGCAAATCCACCATTATGTTCTAGCAGCTTTTATGATGGACACTTTTTTCTTTAAATGACTGAGGTTTGGCAGTTTTTATGGGGGGCAGCTAAAAGGATTGCTACTTCCGCGATCTCACAAGCATGATATCGGGCTGCGTTTCATGGCCAAATATCAGACTCGCCTGTGTCAAATTAGCCTAAGGCAATGTTCATGCTTTTTGTTGTATTTTGAACCACAATTAAAATGTGACCCGTAGCAATATGCCCCTGCCGTGAATAATGACACACTTTCTGTAGACTACAGACTTCTGTGGAGATATGTAGTACATTAACCCAAGATCCCCAAGCTCAGCATAAAAAATCCCAGTCACAGTTCGTACCAGTTGTTCGAGCCTTACTTGTCTCACTACACTCTTAGCAGGTCTGCTAATCCCTGAAAGTTACTGTGAGTGTGCACTTAATTTGGGTTTTATTGAGGTCAACCTCACTTACAATCCTGATGCTACATAAATCCTCCTTCAGCCTCCTAGCAGAGCTTGTATTCTCGCTTGCACCTCGTTACTCCTGCACCAATGCAGTCTTCCAGTTCTCAACTGATGCTAAGCATCTCCTGCTACTTTGCTCACTGGTCGCTGTAACATCTGCAGACTGTCACACTCAGAATCCTTCCATGCCACGCAGCACCTTTATACACACAGTGCCTAGTAAGTTCTAGGACCTTTGCTTATCTAAATAGAAGATGCTGCTCTGAGGTAGGAGGGGCAGCACTTGCCCGTCTTACCAGTGCATAGGCATCTGCTAACAAAAATGCTAAAACCAGAAAGTGTGGATGATGACGTCAGTATACATTATCTATCTGCGCTGTTTATATACCAGCCATTTGTGTAAAGGCCCCTTTACACGTAACAATTAATGCGAATAAGCGTAAGATCAAATGGCTTGCATGACAACTGTAAGGTGTAAACACGTGCAGCGAGCGAACGATCATCAGTGATAAATCATTAGATTACTGCTGATTGAATCTTTCATGTGGTCTAAAAATCATCATTATTCTGCTGCAATTCCTATGGTATAAACAGTGGTGTCCTAACACTTTGCTGAATATAAAGCAGTGGCAGAAGGGGTGGTTATGATCCAGCGACTAAGTCAGTGAGCTGAGGTGCTTCAGGGGAGCTGCAAGGGAGTTGCCATAGACTGCAGGAGAGCTGCTGCTGGTGAGACAGAGGAAGAACAGCGGAAGCTCATACTCTGGATGTGAGAAAACAGAGGATGCTAACCAGAAGAGCCAGAGACTTCCTACTGCAAACAGGGAGAAAGTAACTGTATTACAGCTACAATCTCTTGGCCACAGCTGATTGCGACAAGGAACCAAGGAATACAATATGGTAGAGTTGCACTCCTGATTTGGGACAAGCTCAAGTTGGTAATAGTGGTGATTCCCATACAATGAAACTGTAAGTGAGACCGGCCTTAATACAAACATTACGTGTTCACACCGCTAAAGATGTAACTAGTTAAGCAACAGACCTGTTGTACACGGAGGTGCTACGTGAAAGGAACTTGGACTAAGTAGCAAATTTCCAACTCTAGTTATGGACTAAGACAGTATTACAGGGTTGCGATTTTTGGAAAGTATTGTTGATATTCTTTTTCTGGCATTTTTCAGTATTTTGCACAAAGTAATAATAATCCTAAGATTTAGTTAGCCACAGTTAGAGATAATTTAAGGTAAAAGGTAAACTGCCTAATTGCCATCACAACTTTATTCTTTCATTCCTTTGTACTTGAATGAATATTGTACATTTTGTTTACTCCATCTGCTGCATCCTATCCTGAATTTGCATCGCAACATCATCCACACGCTCCATCTAGATCAATCTCCACTGTAGTGTGTAAGGATGGCTCTTCTCGGAGGCGTTTTAAAATTCCTTAGTCAAGTGCACAGCAAGTCTCTGTAGCTTTGTTCTACTGTACACTAATAATACAGGCCTTCAAGAGACATACTTTCGTCATCAAGTAATGCAGCAGTGAATCACACAGATTAGGCAGAATGTAGAAACAAATCTAATCAAGATTTTGCTAATCTCAGACAAGAGTTAATTAACAGGACACTTGTTCCAATTACCACGATGCTCAGAGGACTAAACCCTGCCATAGTTGAGTATACAGTTTGTGCACCCCCATCAACCATTCAACAGATGTAATACACATAAAAGGGATATTTAGTATAACAGGTTGTTACTACGGCCCCACCAGGGATGTTGTTTAACTCATCCAATGCAACAACTGCTCGTAAAGGGGACCATACAAATTAGACAAAAGTAGGCTGATGGTTGAACAACCATAAAACGAACAACAATCTGGTGAATGATCATTTCATAGATGTAGTTATACTCATTTTAAGTCCACATTGGCTGTTATAGTTGTTCAAACTGGTCATACACGTTGAATAACACCGGAGAAGGACAAGACGAAAGATCTTTCATCTGGCCATTGGCAAACATTTTCAAACATAGTCCGACTTCTGTCCACACAATGACGGTCATTAATAAATTGGAAAAATGATTGTTTGTAATCCAATTTCCCCCACCAAACAATAGTTAGGGTTGAATTGTCTATATTCATCAACTTTAGTTCAATGTCTATGGGCACCTTAAAGGGGTTGTAGCAAAATTAAGTTCTATTATCTACCCAAAGTATATAGGTGATGAAAGTTTGATTTCTGGTTGTCTCTACGATTCACCAAAAACCAATCCTGGGAATGTGGGTTCTTTGTCCCCTTTCCTCCTCACTGCACGCTCACTGTATCCACAGCAGTGAGGAGATTGAATGGAGTGGCAGCTCCACTGCGCTGCTTCATTCATCTTCAATGGCGCTGTTAGAGATAGGCAAGTTTTTGTATTTGGCTATTTCCATAAACTCCATTAAAATAAATTGAGCGGCGCCGTGTATGTGCGACCATCGCTCCATTCAATCTCCATATCTTTTTGAGTAGGTGCAGTGAGCCCGCAATAAGAAGAGGTGATGTTGAGAATCCCACTCTCAGGATCGGTAGGGATCTCAGCGGTGATATCGCCACTAAGGAGTCAAGTATTCAGTTTTCTGTCCTCCCTCTATATCTAAATACTCTGGCCAAGGCAGAGTGATTTGTTGGGCCCATACTCAGCACTGGGGGCACATGCCCTGCCAGCCCCCTTCAATCCTATCTACAGTCCTTTCCCAAAGGCAGAAGCAGGACAAAACCCATAGCTATACCAATATTGTATAAAATACATCATCATCAACTTATTCAAATTTTAAACTAATCCCAAATGGGTGAAAATTACTAACACTGATATACTGTTTGAATTCTGAATGTGCCATCTCTGCCAACAATGCTGCGGTCCTCTGCCTCCTCTTGCCCAGAGGTTTGGCCCCACAGTCACGTATTGTGTTTAACTCATTATCAGACATACATGACATGGAATCCCAACACCCTTAGGGCAGGAACTGCACAAGTTAAGTTGGTAATGATTATCCTTTGTGACTCTTGATTCCACTGAATGGTGTTTAATACATAATTTTTCTATTTGCAAGCTATTGATCAGCAAAAAAAAAAGCGCCTGGCTAGCAGTATTCTGTTAATCTCTCCTCTTACAGATATCATTTTAAATTTCCGGACAACTTACGTCAGTCACTCTGGACAAGTGGTCTATGACACCCGTTCGATCTGTATTCACTACCTCGCCACATGGTTTTTTGTGGACCTCGTTGCTGCTTTGCCCTTTGATCTTCTCTATGCATTCAATGTCACAGTGGTAAGAAACAAATGTCAGCTCATTGGTTAAAACATATTAAATATCATTGCTTCAAGGTTATAACAGATGTTTGGGGGGTAGCTGAATTGTAAAAAGTTATCTCTTCTGGAAACCATTATTCCTTGTAGTTCACAAGAATAAAAATATATATTTATAGTCATGTGTGAGCAAATGAATAGAGAAAGAGACACATGGAAAGCTGAGATATTGATAGATCTGTGCCTGACAACTTTCTTCTCTTACACAATAATGGAAGACGTCTCTGGTCCATCTGCTAAAGACCATTCGGTTGCTGAGGCTCTTGAGGTTGCTGCAGAAGCTGGATCGATATTCTCAGTACAGTGCAATGGTGCTAACCCTTCTTATGTCCATGTTTGCCCTCTTGGCTCACTGGATGGCTTGTGTGTGGTACGTGATTGGCCGCAAAGAAATGGAAAGCAATGACCCTGTCACCTGGGACATTGGTAAGAATAACCACATACAGTAAATACACAAAAGTAATTTGACATTATAAATGGAGGTTCATCCAAAACCATGTTGTACACAGTGTCATTTTGGAATTTTTTTCTTCCTATGATATTTCGATATGTTGTCATCCTTTCTCAGAGATGAATGTTTTTCAGACTGACGTGCCAAAAGTCATGAGATAGCAGTATGTAAATTGATCATGAAGTGCTTCACATCAGGTGATGGCTGGGGCATGACCACACCTGTATAAGCTGTGAGAAGTTATGTTGTGAGTGAGATTGAGCATTGGCTAGCATGCTCATAGCAAGATAACTCGAATCGGAGTTAAAACGAGGCATGATAGTAGGTGCCGGATGGATGTGATATTCCATTTCCAAAGTTGTGCAGGCATTTAAAATTCCTCAATCCATAAAGTCACGTGTGTACTGGGAAAAATGGCATAGGAGGCATTACCACGCACAGAGGACAGTGCAGTGGGCACCTACAGGTGCTTAGTGCTCACAACTGCTCGCATCTGGCTAGAATTGCCCCTACAAACAGAAAAGCGACTCTGGTAGAAACGACATCGACATTCAATGACCCTACATGCATATCCCGCAGGTCAGTGCAGTGTTCTTTAGTTTGCATGGGATATGGGAGTACAAGATCTACCAGTGTTTTTCTGTTAATACCACAACACCAGACATAGCACCTCATTTGGGCTCATGAGGTTGCTAACTGGACCCAATAGGACTGTCAACATATGACACCATCTGAATAGTCAAGGTACCAATTGTTTTAGGTTAATGGTAGGATTTGGGTGACGCATCCCATAAAGCCATGGACCCTAGTTGTCAACAAGCTTGTGAGGGTTCCATACTGATGTGGGGTATGCTCTCATGGCATGGATTGGGTCCACTACTTCACCTATTCAAGACATTAATCAATGCCTGCTACTTCTCACCACTTAGTGACCTTTTGCAGCCCTTCATGTACCCCCACAATGATGAGATATTTCAGCAGGATAAAGCTCTATACCATCGGCTGCTAGGCTGAAAAGACAAATGTCCATCCAGTTCAGCCTGTAAACATCCCCCCCCCCCCCCCCACCTTCCTGTTGATCCAGAGAAAGGCAAAAGACCTCCAGTGAGGCAGAAACCAATTTACACTCATTCTGGAGGAAAACAATTCCTTCCTGACTCCATAATGGCAGTCAGAATAATCCCTGGATCAACGTTTGAGATCAACAACCATTCTGGTTCTTTAATGTCTATATCCTGTAATGCTGTAGTGCTCTAAAAATACGTCTAGTTCCCTCTTAAGCGCCTCTATCGATTTTTCCATCACCATGTCCTCAAGCAGAGAGTTCCACAGTCTCACTGCTCTTACAGTAAAGAACCCCCTTCTATGTTGGTGATGAAACCTTCTTTCCTCTAAACGTAGCGGATGCCCTCTTGTTACCCTCACAGTCCTGGGTATAAACAGATCATGGGAGAGATCCTTGTATTGTATCCTATGAATGGTTTGGTCTGCACGTTTCCCGACATGAGCCCAATCAAGTATTTATTGGCTGTAGTAAAGAAGTCAATATTGCAGCTACAAATACCATGGAGTTGTGGGTAACTATGAACACTACATAGTTCAACATCCCTCTAGACATCTTCCATCCATTTGTGCAATCAATGCCATGTCAGGCTGCTGCATTGTTTCCGGCTAGAGAGAGTCCTACACAGTATTAGTTCCTGTCCCATGGCTTTTGGCATGTCAGCACAGATCTCAACTTGGCTTCACATACTAGCAATGAAAGACTACATTGTACATGGAAATGCATAAAGTATTGAATGCAAATGTTTTGTCCTGCAGGATGGCTCCATGAATTGGGCAAGCGGCTTGAAATGCCTTACATAAATAATTCAATCGGGGGACCCTCTATTCGTAGTGCGTACATAGCATCCCTCTACTTTACCCTCAGCAGCTTGACCAGTGTGGGCTTTGGCAATGTTTGTGCTAATACTGATGCTGAGAAGATCTTCTCCATCTGTACTATGTTGATAGGAGGTGAGTATGGATGTAATTTCATATTTCCTGAATTTACAGTCTAGCACCAAGAGTATAGACAACAAGGACCTTCCTTTCCTACTCTGCACAGCCTACTAATCATGTGAGAAACAAGGTCATTTCTATCACCATCTTGCTCTTGAGTATGAGAAGGATCTGTATGGGGTTATTAATGGTGCTCCTCATGGAAGCCAAGAGATGACAATATCTTAGAGGACATATGGGTATTGTCTTACTAAGATCCTGTATTGACCAGTGGTGTTGTTTTGTTCCTTGCAGCTTTAATGCATGCGGTGGTTTTTGGCAATGTGACAGCCATCATCCAACGTATGTACTCCCGTCGCTCCCTGTACCATACACGTATGAAGGACCTTAAGGATTTTATCCGTGTTCATCGCTTGCCCCAGCAGCTTAAACAACGTATGTTGGAGTACTTTCAGACAACCTGGTCTGTCAACAACGGCATTGATGCCAATGAGGTAGAGAACATGATGTTATTTCATATTATTTTATTCTGCCTTTGACCACATTGCCCATAAACAAGGGTGTACATACCATAGGAGTAGACCACGTGGCCCAGTGATGTTTCGTGCTATGTCCTTTTCTACTGGGTGACTGGAACCATTGCACGGCTTACCTCTCTAGAGGAACTGAATTGCCCGAAAACAAGGGGGTTTGGAAAGGTCTTAAGAGTCATGGAAAGGGAAAGGAGGTAAAACAAACACTAGACCCTTCTATCCTAAGTGCTAAAACCCAGCACCTTAATAAAGGGGTCCATTTTCATCTTTGCTATGGGGCCCCCACTCTTCTATGTACGCCACTGACCATAAACAAGAAAAGGGTATGTTTTTTTCCCCCCACAAAACTAATTGTTATAAAAATCCATCTTGCGATCCAATATTAATAGTTATTTTTGTCCGGCTATCTAAATTACAGTATGTCTCATACGACATGTCAGTCACTTAGAGGTCATTTCATTTTTTTTTTTTTTTTTAGGCAGCTTGAACTGTGAGCCGCACACTGTTAAGTCATCTTTCTTTTTTTATGTCTCTAGCATTTGATGCCGTTTATTTCTTCCAGCTGCTAAAAGATTTTCCAGATGAGTTACGTGCTGATATAGCAATGCACCTCAATAAGGACATCTTGCAGTTACCAGTTTTTGAGACTGCCAGTCGGGGATGCCTGCGTGCCCTATCCCTGCACATCAAAACCTCCTTCTGTGCCCCTGGGGAGTACCTTCTACGGCAAGGAGATGCTCTGCAAGCCAATTATTTTGTATGTTCAGGATCCCTGGAAGTCTTGAAGGACAATATGGTGCTGGCTATTCTCGGTGAGTACTACTTCTACTTCTTCTCGTACTATCGCAAGTGCATAGCTAACAGTTAAAAAGGGCACTAGACAATCCCACAGAGATGCATACTTTTTATCCCTACAAATTACCTAAAATATTCCCCCAAACAGGCTAATTGGCTTCTGCCTCTTGGGGTTTTTGCCGTCCTCTGGATCAACTAGGGGTTGAAACAGGCTGAACTAGATGGACATTGTCCTCATTCAGTCTAACATACTATGTTACCTTAAACTACTCTTTTGACTAACTTCACACAATTTTTAAAAAGCCAAGCAAAGTACTGTATATACTCGAGTATAAGCCTAGTTTTTCAGCACGCTTTTTTGTGCTGAAAAAGCCCCCTCGGCTTATACCGAAGTCAAGTAAGGCTTTAAAAAAACCCTCCTTAGTCACCTCCCAGCCGGCGTCTGTGTCTCCGGCGGCGGTGCGGTAGGCTGCTTGAATTCTCTCCGCTGTCATCCCCCGCCGTCCTCTTTGCTCAGCTCTGTCATCCCCCGCCATTAGCGCTGTGTAAGTAAGAGCTGTGATTGGATCAAGTGTCAGCCAGTCACAGCCGGTGCTTGATCATTCACAGCCAATCAAGCTGCTTTAGAATTCTCCCCGCAGTCATCTCCCTGCTCGGCTTTCAAATCCCCTGCCATCAGTGCTGTGCAAATAAGTGCTGTGATTGGATTGAGCGCCAGCTGTGATTGGCTGGCGCTCAATCCAATCACAGCGCTTACTTACACAACACTGACAGAGCCAAGCAGAGAGGACGGCGGGGGATGACAGCGGGGAGAATTAAAGCAGCGTGTCACACAGACGCCGGCTGGGAGGTAAGTACGAAGGTTTTTTCTAACCTAGTATATACTAGAGTATAGCTTGGCTTATACTCGAGTCAATAAGTTTTCCCAGTTTTTAGTGATGAAACTTATTGTCTCGGCTTATACTCATGTCGGCTAATACTCGAGTATACACGGTATGTTTTCGAGGTATGGACAAAACCTCCAGGGACCATATACCTTATGTTTGCCTTGTTATCTACAGGCATCTCACTGACAGCGTATATTTTCTTTTCCTACTATGTGTAGATACCACGCCATAAAAAGTGTTTTCTTACTCGTCATATTTTAGGGAAAGGAGATCTGATTGGTGCCGACATCTCCAACAAGGAACAGGTGATAAAAACGAATGCAGATGTGAAAGCCCTGACCTACTGTGATCTGCAATATCTCAGCATTCGAGGACTACTGGAGGTGTTGGAACTGTACCCGGAGTACTCTAGTAAATTTATGGCAGACATCCACCACGACCTGACGTTTAACTTGCGTGAAGGCAGTGAGACGGATGTAAGAAGCTAATCAAAATCGGATATCATCAAGTGAATTATAAAATCTCTTATCTATAGATGTATACGGCATTTCCACTCATATATGCAATGCCACCCTTTAAGGTCATCGTTGCAGTAGAAAGTGAAGAAGTGGAATGACTTTGTTTTTGATTTCTTATACTCTATATGTTATCCTTATCACTATACAAAGCAGGTTTGACCCACAATTATCAATCGTCTTGTTTCTGTTTGATTCTAGGGATGCTACAGGTTCTGCCGATCACCACGACTATCACAGGTAATACATTCTTTCAGTTAGTTGAAGTTGTGCAATTAATTTAGTACTTTGTTGCATATAAAGATATACAAGGTGTTCTGTTCAAACCTCCCACATTTTATCAGTTCACAAAGCAGAAAGTATGGATGGTAGGAAAATGAAACTACAAGAAATGTAAGAATGACTTAAATTTTTTGGCACATACTATATAAACCGCTACATGTGCCCTATGGGTAGCATGAACAATATCCATTCTATGCTCAATTTCTTGCTATGTTCTCTCCAACTTGTTCACTGTTATAATCGTATCATGGATGAAAGCTTGCAAATCTGTGAGGTTGTTCAATGTAGTTTCCAATACACAATCCTTTACATAATCCCAGAGGATGAAATCCAGTAGGGTAAGATATAGTGAATGAGAAGGCTACCAAATTGGTCCACCGTGTCCAATCCAGTGATATGGAAAGGTGTTAGTGAGTAACTCCAAATATCCATACTCAAATGTGGGGGGAGCTTCAGTAGAAGATGATCTTGGGTTGTAGATAGTCAACTTGAGGATATAGGAACTATTCCAACATGTCAAGGTATACAGAGACAGGGACCAATATTCCTGCCCTTCATTGTTGCTGTTAGCCGTTTAGTGACCTCGGTGACCATAAAGGCAAGCTCCCTCCAGGTTTCCTGGTTTTGCACTGCTTCTTTTAGTTATGTGATATCCATTTTCAGCTTTGACAGTATCAGCCATCATGTTCTTTGGTGCCAGGTCTTCTTTTGCCACTGATCTGTTCAAGGATTATAGATTTTTCTCTGCTAGCATTAAATGGCCAAAATACGTGAGTCTGAGTCTGGTCATCTTCTGCTTCAGTGATATATATCGGGTCTTATACGATCCAGGACTTCTCTGTTTGTTACTCTCGCTGTCCAGGGCGGATGCTTAGCAGATTGATTTCCCTGGAGTTCTTTTAAACCCCACTCAAATTTCTTCCACATTCTCACTTTGACGAGCTCCCTCAGACTGCTATAGAATACTTCCAGTCACAAGAAACTTCTGGAACCACTCTTTAATTAAATTTTCCAGCAGGTGCATCTCCTCTGTACACTTGTCAGTTATTTCTTTGCAATGACATTATTGATCCTGCTCAGACATACCACGCTATTATTTGTGCACTCCGTCGCAATTTTGCTTCATCCAACTGTGGTGCTGCGTAGTGAACAAGGTCTTTAAAATGAGACAAAAATCATGTGATGAAAAGCCTCATTTATCAAAACTATCTATCAGTAGTTGCCCAAAGCAACCAATCACATCACAGGTTCTCTTTTTTATACTAATGTGCTAAAATAAAAGCTGAGCTGTGATTGGTTGTTATGGTTAACAAACACAGTTTTACTATTAGACAATTTTGATAAATGAGGCCCAACATTCTGTGAGTTTTTCTTTTATCTAGTGTTAATTACAATCCATTATTCATTATATTTTTAGCATACTGATTGACTTAAATGTGGGAGGTTTGAAAGGAACACCCTGTATTTTAGATTTCTTGTACTGATCTTGATCACATTCAATTTCCATAAATGCACTCAAAATTAAACTCTTCTGGCTTTCACTTAGCTAACCTATCATCATCATCTTTCCCAGAAATCTCTGATCAGTTGATCTGCATTCTTAAAGGTTTGAGATATAGGAAAAAAATAATAAATCACAGCCCCCCTGTCTAAAACACGAAATAAGCATATACTCACCTCTTCCTGCTCCGAGCCGTGACATGCGCTGCTACTCCAGGTCTCTCCCTTGGCGTCAGGTTTACAGGCTACCCCAACCTGTTTATAGGACATCACAGGCTGCTGCAGCTAATAACAGGACCCAGCAAACAAACAATCAGCTCTGTCATTGGCTGCAGCAGCCTGTGACATCCCATAAGCAGGCGGGACCGCAGCCTGTAAACAACCAGAGCAAGAACTGAGCAGAAGCATGGGACACAGCAGGGAGCCGGGAGAAGTGAATACATGGCTGTTTTTTGTTTTATACTAAGGTTTATAGAAAAAGAGATCTCGGACAACCTTTTTTAAGCTTGCCATACATGTCAGTAAGCTATTGTCCAAATGCTGGTTCACAATTATTTAAAGGGATATTCCCACTTGAGTTCTTCATGGAATATCCACATTCATATGCCTAGTCTTATAGACAAGGGACCCACCTCTGGTACTCACACTTATCTCTAGTTAAAGGGGTTTTCCAGGGAAGTACTATTGATGACCTATCATCTGGTTGATCGTCTGGGGTCCGTCGCTCTGGCCCCCGACCGATCAACTGAGTGGGTGTGCATGCTGTCCCAAGTGACAAACTCCAGCCGATCAACTATTGACCTATCCTGATGATAGGTGATCAATAATATTTCCCTGGAAAACCCCTTTAACTTCTATGGGAGTTATGGAAATGTAATAAGGTCACTGCCCTATAAGTACGTTGCAGAGTTATGGGGGTGTTTTCCTATGTTTTTGCCATATTATATTAAGGACTCAGAACCCTTTAAAGGCATGGGGAAGAGCAGAGTTATGACATCCAGTCAGCCTAAAACATCGCTAATGTGAAGGAACCCATTGGAAAGCACGGGCTTAACATACATGCAATTTGTAGCACTGTCGCATCGCGAGAAAATCCCGGGGTTTTGTCGCCCGTTTGAAAGCGGCCTCATACACACTAGATTTTTGGAGAACCTCCCAAAAATGGCAGGATCCATCAGCTCTATTACAATGTATATAGGAAGCTTAGAGGGGCATTTCCATCTCAGGAACCCCATTCCAATGTGCTGCAAATAGGAAACGCACTTAACAATGCCATGTCTATTGCAAAAATACCAATTTTCTTGAAATGCCAATGTTTATGCACTTCTAGCTCCATGTGCAACGATCCGCTGGGTGGCTGGGATTCCTGCAGTGCATAAGCAATAACTCTCAGCCCAGCCACCTACTATAGCGGCGCTCTGCTGTTTATTTGAATAGAAGAGCTGCTGAGCAGCACGAACAACGAGGAAAAGTACTTTAGTTTTCTATTTGCAGCACATTGGAATAGGGTTCCCGATGGGAATACCCCTTTTAGTCTTCACAGCAGGCATTTTACAATAGCTTGATGTTACCAAAAATACAGCCGAGGATGCAAAGCGTTTTAGGATCTCAGCTAAACGCTTTGATAGAGGTGATTTTGTTTTGCAAAGTGGAGGCTGATTCTAAGGGACCTATTACGCGGAACGGTTACACTGGGGAACACAATGTTTGGTGGCTGAGATGTTAGAACTTTTCTGAAAATTAGTTTTTCTCCATCAGGTCTACTTATCAAGATATGACATATGCCCATATAAATATATGCATGTACACATATTGTATTATACATGTAATGACGGCCAATCAAAAGCTGAAGGTACAAAGATAAACCCCAAGAAGCTAGAACACAAACAAAACAAAAAAGATCCTTCATTGAGACACATCACTGAAACTAGATCTCTATGATTTCCTGCCATGAGATGTTCCCGGACATTCGCGATGGATGTTTCACCAGTAGTCCGCCATTATATGTGTATCCCATCGTCCGCAGTCCTGTTCTTCCACGGTCCTTATTTCCTGGTGAAATCCTTCACCCTGTTCATCACTTACATCACCAAGACAATCTGGAAATCCATCCAAAATGACTGCAGGTCCAGCAATCTGATGGTCATGTTACACCCAAGTCTGCAGAAGTCAGCATATTCTCCACAAGTTCACCGCCTTATAGCTCCCAAGGAAATGCTTTACAACCCTACAAAACAACGATCCCTCCGCGCCTCAAAGTGTCCACTGAATTTGGAAACGCTGGTCTTTCATGAGTTCCCAGATTTGTGGTCCATCGAATTTACCTGCTTTTACCTTCTCCATGCTCATTGGAGGAAATGTTCTACATTTGTAGCCGAAACAGATTTCATTTAATACTAATAGTAAGCAAATGTTGGTGGGAAATAAATATTACAAAAATAGATAATGACATCAGAAATATCGCAAAAACTAGAGCTCCTAGGACGAAATGGGTGGGATTTTCAGAATCAGCAGTACAAAAATACGCAGAATAAGGTCTAAAATTCCAGGCACCATGAAAACGTTTTTTTTGTTCCCTAGTGTTATTGCTCAAATAATTCTTGAATCATGTGAAAATGAATAACATTGTTCAGTGTAAACACGGCCAATGGTGAACAACAATACATTTGCTTATTGTTCATCGTTCATTTTATGTAGATGTTTTATGTAAAAGTCAGTCATGCAGTCACTCACAGACCATTCCCAGACTCCCCTCACTTGGTCATCCTTCACTTGGTCCAATAGTAAAATGCTCCGCTTCAATAGGGCTGCTTGCATTAAAAAAAAATTAACTGGACAATACTTACCCCTCCACAGCTGCTGGGATCCAGCGCTGCAGCCCGGCTGTGGACCCGCCCTTTGTTTGCAACAGAACAGGAAATCAGGTGACCGCTGCAGCCAATGAGAGGCGGTAGCATCACCACTCATTCTCCTGGCAGTAGGATACACAACCCGAGCGCCATGATGCCAAGAGATCGGGAATTGGCTGCAGTGGTCACCTGATTTCCTTTGACATCATCTGTCACAACATACACTGGGACCAGAGCGGGGCAGCAGCGCTGGATGTTGTCAGCCGAGGTGGGGTAAATAGCGTTCAGTTTATTCTTTTAATGCAGGCAGCCCTGTTGAAGCTGGAAGAATTCCATAATGTAGATTATTTGAAATGTAATTTGAATTATTGTTCCAGCCTCGTCCAGAATCTGGTACATCGGAGAAAAAGCTATCCTCGATACTTGAAGACAACGATGAAGCAGATGACTTTTTCCACCACTCTCCTGCTACAATGACTCGCAGGAAGCTTATGCTGCCAAACCTTAATAGCCCCGTGCGGCGTGGTTCTCTAAGTAGCCTCCTTGGGGATGATCTGAGGCAATTTCATGCCTTTCGACGGAACTGTCGGTCTCCAGCACGTAACAATCGGGGCAGAAGTCCTTCACCCCAGTGTCGAAAGGCAGAGAAAACGGTCGAGATGGACAATGTTGGCTCAAAAAAGCCGGCCAAGCTTCTTATCCCGTCTCTCAACACATACGGCCCACCAGATCTCAGTCCTCGGTGAGTTCAGTGTATCCATGTGTTTATAACTTTATAGGTCTATATTACAGCATATGTAGATGGGTTATCATAACTAGGGCTATTGTATGGATTTACTAAATATGTGGGTAGCAGAGAATTGAACTTTCACAAATGTACGTAGTGGTCTACCTTGCCACAATAAAGATGGTAACTTTTAAAATACTTTTGAGTAAAACGATTTAGGACTATTCGTCATCAGGGCTACCATCTTTCCCTGTTTACAAACTATATTAAACTGCTGATTTTCCTGTTTATCAGTGGTTTATAAACTAATCCATCACTGTGGATTTCGATGAGGTCATCTATATTAGGAACCTCACTAAAACCAGTGACTTTAAGATACAGTGGGGAGAGGCTCCGAGGGGTCTATAACCTATCATTGTGTACATCGGTGGATGATTGCAGTTGATTGGCCCCAGTTGGACTCTTCCCCTCCGTTACATTGATCTATCTGTTGCTCTGCCTTCACAGATACACATCGTGGTGTGATCTTGCATTGAGGGGGTTTTGTGTTTGTCCAGCCCTATATACTTTTTTTTAACAAATTATTAATAAAATTAGGTTTTAAACATCTATCCTGTGAAGGGCTTTAGTACTTCTAGACTGTTTCTGCCTCTGTGAAGTATTTATGACTTTTCTTCGTATGACTGGAAATACACATAGTATTAAGACTTACCATAAAAAATACACAATAGATTTTATGATGTTGCTTTAAAGGGATTGTCTCACTTCTGGTGGTTTTGCTGTGGGAAACAGCGCTGTAAATTGCGCAGTGGCTTGGGTTGGTACTACAGGCCTATTGAAGTGAATGGGTCTCAGCCTACAGTATCAACCCAGGCCACTGCGTAACACACTGAGATGTCCGCTTTTTGCAGCAAAACTGCCATAAGTGGGACAACCTCTTTAGGATAAGACAGCAATGTGTGGGCAAGAGAGTCTTGGGACCTCCACCGATAAGCAGAGTAGAAGTGCAACAGCCGGTTCAATGTTTATCTAAGTACAGCAATGCATGCAAACATGAATTCTGTGGCAAATCCGCTGCAAAATCTGTTTTGTCACAAATTCCAACACATGTGGCTATAGCCTCAATTTTTATCCAGCCTCTATGTTGTGTCCACTCGTGAGGTTGTTTCTGGTACTGCAGCCCAGACTGTTTCATGTGAATACGGCTAAACTGCAGAACCAATTACCGATGCATGTACAGATCTACAGCTATGCTTGGATAAACAATAAAGAGGTGGCTCCTTCATTCTGGTGTTGCGTAGGGTTCCCAGGTTCAGACTCTTACCAATCATGACCTAATAGCCCATGCAAAGGCTATAATTACATTTTACATCATTAGTTTTATACTACTTTTATCACATATTTACTTTCTTTAAATGCATTAAAAACATTTTCTTTAGAGTGGTAGATGGGATTGAGGACAGCGGAGATGTCTCAGAGAACCAGACCTTTCAGTTCAACATGGACCACTCCAGGTCAAGATCTCCTATCAGACAGTCTCCAGGTGCAGGTAAAAAATGAATACATTTGTGATAATGGGACTGGTGGGGATCGGGCTGATTGGCCAAGGAATGGTAGGCTTGAAGACTTGTCAAAATACGTCACGCCCTAACCTGGTCAATCACACATTTTAAAAGGACATGGGGTGATGATGATGAGTTGCACCGAGGCTGGTCTCTGCTCCCTGGGTGTAGATGGTGTGGAGCAGTGTGTACCCCAAATAAAGTTCAGAGTCTTGTGAGGAACAGTTAATACTCACATTTACTTGCACTTTAAAGCTTAGTGGTACAACATCAAGAAAAAGAAAGCATATTCTTTGCAAATTAGCAGTTTCCATACTAGTTGCTGTAATCCCTCTCAAACTATATTGGTACTCTGAAGTGCACTACTGTGATTTCCTCACAACCCTGGAGTCTCCAGAACCTCTGTACTGCACTCATGTGAGGTGTTCACAGTCCTGGAGTCTGTAGCTTTTATTATTATGGAGCCATGCCATCAGTTAAGTCAATCCTGTGTTGTCTGATATGCTACGTGTAGTGATCTAACGGAAGGATACCAGACCTGTCATCCACTCAACAGTGGGCTTCCATGTCTGCTGCTCCTAGATTGGGAGTCAAGCAGGAAGTTTCTGTTGTGAGAAAACTGCAAATTAGGGAAAGCGCCATAGCCATGGGGAAGAAAAATAACAATCGTAGAGGATTCTACTTACCGGGTGTCAGGCGGAACAACAAAAAGTTTTTGTATTCCGCCTGCACCGGGAATCCAAGTTCGCCTTTCAAAGGTTTCTTTACCAGAGGGTTTTCTGTCTTATCCAGAAACGCTTATAAATGTATATTAAGTCATCCATCCAAGCTCTTCTGGAGAGCAGCAGCTTAAAAAAGTACCCCAACGTGCAACAGATGGGCAAAAAACAAAATAGAATACTAACAGAAAAAACTTATTAGCTGCGCTGCACCAATAACCCTATGCATAAAATGGGAATAAGCTTCTAGAAATCTACGTTCATAGCAAGCTGATTTTTATTCCCCAAAATACCGTATCCATGAACAATACAAGCAACGCGTTTCAGCATCAACTGATGCCTTTATCAAGCTCAGCTGGGCTGTTTACTTCTTTCTGAACTATGTTCTATCTAAGCCACCAACAGTAAGATATACAGTGCACAAAATACATATAAAGGCACAAATACACATGATAAACACTTCACAAGTACAGTATAACCACATATTGCAAACATTCTAAAGATATAAATGCACATTATAAAAGTACAAAAAAACTTTCTTGGTGGTGCTGGAGTCTCACTCCTGAATACCACACATGGGTAGAGCATGTAGACTAGATATATCCACCCTATCTATGTTCTATCTATCTATATTACAGTCACGTCTGCACATCTGCTCTCTATTTTGTCTCTCTTGAGAATGTGTGTCCTTACTTGCCCATCCATGTGCGATAAGAACAAACACAGATGCTCCATTTGTCATACGAAGACCCTGAAGCCAACCTTTCTTTCTATTATGCTGGTGTACTTATTAATATTTATAGCAATCTTCAGCTACTGTCAAGGCTGAGCCGAGACACATATTGCTTTACCCAACCACATGCTGTGATGTATGCCCATGTTCTACAATACTATAAAAAGTTAAGCAGAAGTCTAGGGTCAAAAGGCTTACAATAGCTACAAGGCCACTTGTATGACTCTAGTTGTATTAACCAATGTTAAAATATGCAGGAAACCATATACAGGATATGTGCAATCCTGTGGATAGGTGATACGTTTTTTTTTGGGGGGGTTGGAATTTCCTTTTAAGTCAAGATTTATTTTTTTTAAACATCGCCCCAGGACTTTTCAAAAGTGAGAACTTACTATAGCGTTATTGCAAATGATCTTCTAGATTTGAAGCCCTCATAACTGATATTTAATGACTAGAGATGAGCGAGCATACTCGCTAAGGGCAATTACTCGATTGAGCATTGCCCTTAGCGAGTACCTGCCCGCTCGGAAGAAAAGGTTCGGCTGCCGGTGGCGGGCGGGGAGGAACGGAGGGGAGATCTCTCTCTCACTCTCTCCCCCGCGCTCCCCTCTGCTCATTGCCACAACTCACCTGTCACCCGCACCGGCAGCCGAACCTTTTCTTCCGAGCGGGGAGGTACTCGCTAAGGACAATGCTCGATCGAGCAATTGTCCTTAGCGAGCATGCTCGCTCGTCTCTATTAATGACACTCAGATACATAAATTTTATATCAATGGAAACAGAAGCTCAAAAGTTTCTTGCACAATGTAAAAAATGTTTTCCACATCAGAGGTGATCAATGTAACCCCATTTGTCACTCGACACACAATAAGCCTGTAGTCAAGTTCCTGCCATACATGTTGTAGAGTATCATGATTGACTGATGCAATGGCTTCTGGGATGCGTACTCGCAGATCATGCATTGTGGGTGGTAGGGGTGGCATGTAGGCGAGACTGCAGTGGGCAAAAGAGCGCAAAGATTGGATCAATGAGAAGTGGAAAAACATTGCTTGGTCAGATGAATCAAGATTTCTGTTGTACCAGGTTGATGGGAGGTCAGAATTTGGTTAACAAAATTTTTATTGATTTTGTGATGTTCGAAACATATCAATCAATACTTACAACATTACATGCATGTGTAAAATCCAGCGGCAACAAGACTGAACAAGTCGATCCGGAGGTACATTGACAAATGCTATTTCTAGTAAACATAGTAAAATTGAAAAAAATAAAAATAAAGAGCCAATTTCCACTTCTTCAATACCTGCAACTCCTAATCAAGTAAAACGGTATGAACATTAGAGGACCTTAACAAGACTATCCAGTAGGGGAAGACAAAGTAGGCGAGAGAACACGTAAGGAAATATCGGGAGGGATGGAGGGATAAGGCTGTAATGTGGTTTATTAGGTGGGTGAACCTTAGATGGAAAATTAAGATAAACTTATTCTATTAACCTGGCGGGAAACCATGGTTCCTCATAAATCGATTGGGAGAGTAGATGAAATGCTAGATCGTAAACTAGATTGCCCTGTAAGAGTCAAAGCACTGGCTGTTGGGTTCTACAGATGCACAGTCTGCGAATAGTGGTACAAAGACGACCAAGTTTTTTCATAAACCCTTCCCGATCCATAAGGATAGCTGCCAACTTCTCATTGACCATGATCCAAGATAATTTAGTCTTCACAAAATCAATGCTAACTGAGGTTTTCCTCCAGGAGCGAGCGACTGCAATATGCACAGCCAGGAAACAATATGATATCCATTTATGTGTGTATTTGGGGATGTTAGGGATTTGTTTACCCAGTAGAGCTTCCCAGGGCGATTTTTATAGTGAGAGGTTTGTAATATACAATATTAGAGTATATACCTGGATCCAGAATCTACTAAGCCTTGGGCAATTCCACCAAATGTGTAGGAAAGAACTCTCACCTCCACATCCTCTGAAGCATAAGCCTGACGTCCCTGGGAACATACTGGAGGGAGGTCAAAGTTTGGCACAAGCGGGTATTAACTGATGAACGCTTCTTATCAGCTATTCAGAACACGTCGGTACCTCCATATAATTTGTGGCAACCACAAGAATCTATCCTGTGCACATGGGCAAATATTTCTGCTGACTGATTTCAACACGTAGTGCAATCTATTCCATGGGAAATTACTGAGGTTCTAAAGACCAAATTAGGTCCAAACAGTCAGAAAAAAGGAGATAGGCTCAGAATCCAATCCAGTCCAGTCCTATTATAATCAAAATCAAAAATGCTTTTGCCATGTGCAATAACTATGAATTGGATCCCTTTAAAATATAACTTTTATTAAATTGCTTACCAAAAAGATTGTACATGGAAAAATATTTAAAAACCCAGTATATACAGCAGTACTGGAGAGAATGATGAATAGTCAAAAATTGATTGGGGCGCTCGTTCCCCATAAAGGGACCGTGAAAATGGCGGGCCGATATACACTCATGGGAAAGAACCCTAATACTGATTTAAAAAGTTAGAACAGAGCTTCCCTGACATGTTTCACCACTGAAGTGGCATCTTCAGGGGAATATACAGTGGGGGAAAAAAGTATTTAGTCAGATACCAATTGTACAAGTTCTCCCACTTAAAAAGATGAGAGGCCTGTAATTGACATCATAGGTAGACCTCAACTATGAGAGACAACATGAGAAAACACAGCCAGAAAATCACATTGTCTGATTTTTAACGAATTTATTTGCAAATTATGGTGGAAATCAGTATTTGGTCAATAACAAAAGTTTATCTCAATACTTTGTTATATATCCTTTATTGGCAATGACAGAGGTCAAACGTTTTCTGTAAGTCCTCACAAGGTTGGCACACACTGTTGCTGGTATGTTGGCCCATTCCTCCATGCAGATCTCCTCAAGAGCAGTGATGTTTTGGGGCTGTCGCTGGGCAACACAGACTTTCACCTCCCTCCAAAGGTTTTCTATAGGGTTGAGATCTGGAGACTGGATAGGCCACTCCAGGACCTTGAAATGCTTCTTACGAAGCCACTCCTTCTTTGCCCTGGCGGTGTGTTTGGCATCATTGTCATGCTAAAAGACCCAGCCATGTTTTATCTTCAGTCCCCTTGTTGATGGAAGGAGGTTTGCACTCAAAATCCCACGATACATGGCCCCATTCATTCTTTCATGTATACGGATCAGTCGTCCTGGTCCCTTTGCAGAGAAACAGCCCCAAAGCATAATGTTGCCACCCCCATGCTTCACAGTAGGTATGGTGTTCTTTGGATGCAACGCAGCATTCTTTCTCCTCCAAACACGTCGAGTTGTGTTTCTGCCAAACAGTTCTACTTTGGTTTCATCTGACCATATGACATTCTCCCAATACTCCTCTGGATCATCCAAATGCTTTCTAGCAAACTTCAGTCGGCCCCGGACATGTACTGGCTTAAGCAGGGGGACACGTCTGGCACTGCAGGATCTGAGTCCCTGGCAGCGTAGTGTGTTACGGATGGTAGCCTTTGTTACGTTGGTCCCAGCTCTCTGCAGGTCATTTACTAGGTTCCCCCGTGTGGTTCTGGGATTTTGGCTCACCGTTCTTGTGATCATTTTGACCCCACAGGGTGAGATCTTGCGTGGAGCCCCAGATCGAGGCAGATTATCAGTGGTCTTGTATCTTTTCCATTTTCTAATTATTGCTCCCACAGTTGATTTCTTCACACCAAGCTGCTTGCCTATTGCAGATTCAGTCTTCCCAGTCTGGTGCAGAGCTGCAATTTTGTTTCTGGTGTCCTTCGACAGCTCTTTGGTCTTCACCATAGTGGAGTTTGGAGTGTGACTGCTTGAGGTTGTGGACAGGTGTCTTTTATACTGATAACAGATGTCATTATTACAGGTAATGAGTGGAGGACAGAGGAGCCTCTTAAAGAAGAAGTTACAGGTCTGTGAGACCCAGAAATCTTGCTTGTTTGTAGGTGACCAAAGACTTCTTTTCCACCATAATTTGCAAATAAATTTGTTAAAAATCAGACAATGTGATTTTCTGGATGTGTTTTCTCATGTTGTCTCTCATAGTGGAGGTCTACCTATGATGTCAATTACAGGCCTCTCTCATCTTTGTAAGTGGGAGAACTTGTACAACTAAATGCTTTTTTTCCCCACTGCAGGAGCTATGAGGGCCAAACATAACTATAGTCAAAGACTGACAGCTAACTGACTATGGGATAACATTGACACTGTGGATGGTAATAAACCACAATATAAAAATGTAAAAGTCTTCACTATATACTGGATTTTTAAATATTTTTCCATGTACAATCTTTTTGTTAAGCAATTATATTTTAGAGGGATCCAATTCATAATTATTGCTTATGGCAAGGGCATTTTTGATTTTGATCAAATTAGGTCCAACACGGTAGTAGATGGGGGTCTCTGATAAAGTGGCCACTCAGGGTAAATAGAATACTATAACGCTCAAGCTACAAGTTCTCATAATGCAGGCGCCGTGGATTATCAGATAGCATCGCTCCCCCTGGGGTCATAGGCTCGAATATAACCAGGGAAACAACTTCTCTATGGTGATGTGAAGAATTGGCATTGCTAACTGTACTAGATAACATTTATAGCACACAGGGTCTCAAAAGAGAGTTTTAGTGCACACGTTCTATAATACTGAAACGGCGCACATTGCATAATTTGCTAATGAGATCAAAAATTAGAAAACACAAAAGGTACAGAATGACCTCATTTTCCTTTTAAGCAGACCAAAATAAGCTTTATGAACTAGGGCAGCTTAATGATAGTAGAATGTACTCTATGCAATACTTACAACACAGAGGATAAGGAAAGACTTCACTTTACTCTTGGAATATATAAATGAGCCAAGACCATTATTATGCCATCTTCAGGATAGATCCCCAATATCAGATCAGCGGCGGTCAAACTCCCAGCACACCACTGATCGCTATTTGAAGAAGCTACGGCGTTCATGTGAGCACTGTTACCTCTTCACTGTACATCAGGCACAGCACCATACATTTCGTAGAGGCGGTGCCTGGTATTTCTCCTCAATCTCATTCAAATGGGAGACTGCATGAAAGGGCACGTGACCAATGCATGTGATGTCAGAGGCAACAGGAGGCCCGTGCACTGCAGCTGCTTCAAATAGCTGATCCGATGGGGTATTGGAAGTCAGTCCTCATCCATCTGGTATTGATGACCTAGGTCACCAATATTTTCAATATTTTAGTCCCAAAATAATATTGGTTCTGGTATTGTATTTATGTATTGTGCTTGGTTCTGGTGCTGTATTTATGTACTGAGTTTGGTTTTGGGCTGTATTAATGTTATGAATTTGGTTCTGGTACAGTACTTATTCCTTGAGCTGTTCTGGTGTGGATATGCTGCTATCTTACTGCTTTCTGCACAAACAGAATACAGGTAGATTGCCTATCAGTGCAATATATATTCACTATAAGCACAATAAACTAAGTTATGGCTCTTATAGTTTAGGTGATGCAGAGTCTGGGAAGCTGTGTCTTACGTTCAACCGATCACCTGTTCCTGCATTAACCCCCAGCATAGTCAGCGCATGCATACCAGCTTGACTCTTTTCAGAAGGCTGTGCGCATGCATTCCTGTTTATCTCTATGGAAGTGTGCGTACAGCCTTCTAAGAAGAATTAAGCTGCAGTGAGCACGCTGTCTGAGACAGAGGACGCTGCAGGAATGTGAATCGGGCGTGTATGAAAAGAGGCTCCCCGGACTCCACATTACCTAAACTAGAAGAACCAGAACTTAGTTTATGTTCTTGTAGTTGATGACCAATTCCTGTTAAAGAGAACCAGTCAGACCTATCATGCTGACCTCTGACAGATTTCTCCGAGATGCCTTTCTGTTCATTGACTGATTTCTCCCTATGCACAGTAAGAGTGAGAAAGCTGACAATCTGCAACTGTAGGGCAAGGGTAGTTTGCATATCATGATTGCACTGCACAGCAAGGGATAACGGTGATTTTACATGGGATGGCCTGTTGGGCGCAGATGCCCAGCAGGTCGCCCCAGTGATGATTGTTCCTAGCATGGTGGAGCCGGGGATCATTCTGGCCTGTCCGTCTCCATTCAAAGTAAACAAGCAGTCATCTACAGATAAAAAATTGCCTGTTTACACCGGCCGATCTGTCATTCTGCTTGTTTTGCATGCTAATTTATCATTTTCCGCTCAGTCGTGCATGCATTTAGACCAAACAAATTGTTCAGATTCTCACGGATTACGGGAATCTAAACGATTTCTTGGCCCGTGTAAACGGGTCCTATTATCTAAGTTCTCCCAAACTACAGTACATTAGCACATAAGTGACAGAGGGTCTGTCACTACTTCATACTGCCCTCAGGGAGGACAACATAATGGGTCTGACAGGTTCCCTTTACCTCTTGTAGAAGCGAGAGCTGTATATGCCCAGATGTTCCTCAACCATGCATGCCAACTTCATTGACATTCTTACCATCTGATGGAAAAGAATTTTGGCAGGTTGGCAGCCCCTGGGAACAGCAGCATATGTCCCAAAGTTTCACTTTTGGAATATTATGGTGATGATTAATTCTTATTTGATACTCAAATCCTTAGAGAGATGGTGTAGCTTATACCTTTGTAGAGTCACTTTTAGTTAACCCAGATATTGGCATGAATATTTGCATGGATACAAGAATGGAGAGAAGAGTTAAAGGGATTGTCCAGTTGTAAACTATTGATGGCCTATTCATAGGATAGGTCATCAATAGTAGATTGGCAGGGGTCTGCTGCCCGGGACCCCTGTTGATTAGCTGTTGGGCCAGCTGGTGTACTCATGGACTGAGTTCATTTCTGCATGAAGCAGACAGCTCCATCCCCACTACAGTGGTCCGGCTTGGTACTACAGGCAAAATTCCCATTCATTTCAATAGGAACTTTGCCTGTAATACCAAGCCTGGCCACTGCAGTTGGAATGGTGCTGTCTGCTTTCCTGGAAACTCCCTCATAAGGTGTTATCTCAAAATCCAAAGTTATCCACAGGATTGTGAATAACTTTATGATCAATTGAGGTGTCACCAAATGAAATCCCCATCGATCCTGAGAAGGGGGTCCCATTTCCACCTCTTCTTGTCACTGCATGGATGCCTCTCTCACCCACAGTGACATCACATTGAATAAAGCGATGGCCATGTGTGTGTGGCTGCCACTTCATTAATTTCAATGGTGCTAATAGAAATTGCCAAGCACTTGTGCCTTTGAATCTCTGGCAGTCCATTGAAAGTGAATAGAGGAGCATCCCTTTAATTTCCCAGCAATAATATCAAGAACACGAAAATTAGAAATGATAAAGCGGGTGAAAGAGGTGAACCATAAATTCCAAGGTATAAGCTATTCTTGCCTACTATCATATTCTCAGCAAGTCAGTGATACGTGTTAATAATCTCCTTATATCTTCCATCTCTCACATTTATCTATGACGATTGTAAACACAGACTATTAGGAATCTACCATGCTTCGGCTAATTAAATAAAGTAAATGGATGTTCTTGTATTATATGAGTCAGGAACGTTATCTTTTCTCCTTAGGGAGAGCACCTAGAGTGAGTGAGGAGGCTTAAAAGGCCATTCATGCTCCTCTGGGTAATATGCAAATAAGGGAGATGGAACTGTACCTCTGCAGCGCCACCTATTGGAAGGCAGCATTTCTGCATTGACTTGCAAGAATGCTGCCTGCCAATAGATGGCGCTGCAGAGGTATTATTCCATCTCCCCTATTTGCATATTACATAGAGGAGCATGAATTGCCTTGTAGATCTTCTTATTCACTCACCTTCTAGGTGCACTCCCTAAAGAGAAAAGATAGCGTTCCTGACCCACATCACAGGCCTCTTACAAGCCAAGCCAGAAACCTACTGCACACTGATGAGGAGCAAACACCCCAAAACAGCTGTCGGTGTATGGAGTCTGGCTTGGCTTTCAATTCCCAGTCATTGTTACAAGGCTTGTATAAAGAGTCTAACATTGACTTGCAGGAATGCTGCCACTGAATAGGTATTTTTCCATCTCCCTTATTTGTATTATATGAACTAGTAATTATTAGGAAATTATAGTATCATTGTTTCTGGTGGTGCAATGCCCCACACAACTTTGCTACGTTACTTTTGCATATGAGCTGCACGTGATTTACGAACTTCAGCAGCTCACTGAGGAGACATGTTCGCTCGTAGCTTTCGCATATGAGCTGCATGTGTTTTATGAATTCCAGTTGGTGGCTGAGGTGAAATTGTGGCTTGTTGCTGTGTCATGTAAGCTGCATTAGCTTCATGGTGGCGTTGAACCCTCTGTGGTGACATGTTTGCATGACAGCAAAGGTTTGTTGGACAAACTGGACAATGGTTGACGATTAGATGAAGGCTGGACTGGTGTTGGCGGCATTAGCACTTGAGATGACATGATATCACGTTCAGGAGATGTGAAGATAGTGGTGAATATGCACCGAGAGCTATGTATGTGTACATTTGTGAGGTATTATTTTTTGGAGTCAGTGTGCAGCAGTCTGATAACCAGGTACAAACTAGCAGACTGAGTACTGCTGTATCCATAGCAACTGAGGTTTATGGGGGATGTAGTCTGCCCATAATTCCTCATTCAGTGCAAAAGGAGGATAAAAGACCTGTGATGACGTCACAGTCATGTGATCAGGGGGCGGAGCGAAGAGCCGGTAACAGACATCACAGGTAATGTCAGGCTCTGCATGTAACTCACACATCACACACACACAAATTTGACGGACAAGTGGTCATTAGTAGTTTGATGACAGTCTAGTAAAGGGAAATACTTTCACTGATTGAATAAAAACAAACTCTGATTTGTTTCATCTGATTTCAGAACCACGGCTTGATTCTTTTTATTGGCATCCGTATATGTGAAACGTACTGACTATATTACACACTCAACTGGTAAAGTTACGTAGCTGAGGAAGATGAGAAGAGAAGAAGAAAGGAGGCTTCACCTTTGCTTGCTTGAGGCCCTTATTATTTAGACTTTGGTAGAAAGTAGTAGTGGTAGTATGGATACAATTATGTATAGATTATGGTACACTATCCTACCAAGAGTACTTGGACACCTCTATCAGTAGAATGGATCTTGTCTTATTGGCAGTGACATGTCGTAAACCACCCTACATAAGATGCAGACCCTTGGAGGTGTCAGCCATAGTTTGTTACAGGAACTGCATGCTATTGGATATATGGGTTATGCCGTTGTACACAAGCCTCTATCATAAAGTGCAATGCATCGGTCCATCTACAATGCATCAGCCAGTCTACAATGGTGCAAAGAGTATCCTCATTGGACATTTTAGCAATGGAAGAATGTTCTATGGAGTGACGAATTGTGCTACTCCATCTTCACATCAGATGGATGTACCTGGGTGTGGAGTACACCTGGGGAACGCCTTGAGCTTGAGTGTGTTGTGCCAGCAATTACGTACGGTGGAGGTTCTGTTATGGTCTGGGGATGTTTTACATGGTATATATATATTGTAATTTTGTACTCAAAATTGGTAAGCTGTTTTATAACTATATCCCTTTTTTTCTCTTGCCCCTCTGTCTCAGGAATAAGCTTGGTGAACCCAATCTTAGCAGCCGAGGCAGAAGAAATTAAACAGAATATATGCAGATTAAATCAAGAGGTAAGAAAGATAAAGTAATTGATTAACTGCAATTAACAGCTACTAATAAAGTATCAATTTTTATCACCCTTAATAGGAGACAGTAAAACCTCAACCAGTGGTCTGACAGCTAGTGTCATGGCTGCAGTCGGGCACCTCCATCCTCTGCAGCCTGCACACTTTGTCCCATTTCACTCTGCCCCTGCTTCCTCTTTGCACTCGGCCCTCAGGACGCACATTCATTCCTGTCCTTCCTCTTAAAGGGCCAGTGTGTAAGTCCCTCTCTGATCCCCACCAAGCACCTTCAACTTCCTGCTATATAAGGCACCCTCCTCCTATGGAGGATGCATGAGCAATTGGTCTCTTATAGCCATTGCAACAAAGCTCCTGTTTGCATTCCAGTTTTGACTCTTGCCTAACCCTTGACTACTCTGACTGCTGAGCTCCCTGACTCCGGCTATGATTATTGGACTAGCTATTGCTCGCTGCTTGCCCCGACCATTTGTCTGGACCTTGCATCAGCAGCCACACCACCGAAACTATCTGTGCAAGTAATGGCTTGGGGATATTGCAGCAAAAACTGTATTCTGCTTGGAGGGGTCAAGGCTGAAAACCAAGGTTCCCCAGGTGCTGTCTCCAGAGTTGGCGACCAAAGCCAAACCGGTGTGTGGCAAGGTGGGTTCACTTCCGCCTGCCTGACAGCTATGATCTTACAACTCCAGAAAGATCCCCATACCAACCGCATCAATGACTGGCAATAGGCAAACTCGTCTTTGGGTTCTGTATAGGTCCTAGTTTCCACTTTCCATACCAGTTTCAGGTGCATAGGTTAAATGGACCCTTAACTTCTGGAGGTAAAATTTTTCCCAGGACCAGAGAAGGAGAGCAGTATTACCTTTTGCTTTCTTTTACAGGATTGTTCCCTGGACTTGCTAGTTCCCAGCCCCACTTCATTGTTCCAAGATGGCAGCACCTCTCCTCTCATTACCTGGTGCTTGCAGTGCATTGGTAGTCTGAGGCACTTCATGCTTCTTCACACATGAGCAGCATTGACCACAGAAAAGATGCAATGCAGTCTAAGATACTACCAATGTGCAGTGTGCATCAGGTGATCTGAAAACCAATGTGGCCATCTTGGAAGACCAGAGAGGGGCCTGGTAACCGGCAACATATTTTCATTAAGTAAGAACCGAGAGTAATCTTTCTCCCCCTGTCCCAGACAAATTTTGAACTAGGACACAAGGGTCACTTTAATCTACGAGTCCCCTAAGTAACCCATTGATAGACACTTTTTAAGAAACTGTATAGAGAAAGAGTGATTTTTTTTTTGATACACGACTCTTTTTCGTTTATTGCAGATAAACAGTCTCAATCAGGAAGTCTCTCAGCTCAGCAAGGAATTACAACATATGATGCGCCTGTTGCAAGCTCTGTTGGCCGCCCAACAGTACAACCCTCCTTTAGCCTGTCCATATACAGTCCAAGTGGTTTCAACCCCTTCTGCAAGCCACATGAGTTGTAATGAGCAGCAGCCTAGACCCGGTTACCCAATACAACACTCCCTGCACCTTGTACAAGAACCACCAATGCCCAGGACAATTGGTCATGCATCGCTAGCTTCAGATGTTCCTTACAATCAAATGCATTTCACAAGGGTCTCTCCAGAGGCATGTCCGAGACCTACAGAATCAGAATCTTTCCATCCAGTGAGAGATTGCTGTTATATTCCTTCTAACACTATGTGTTCTCCTGGGACTCCACTCTCACATATAGAGATGGAAAGAGTGAGGTTATTACAGCAGACTGAAGAAGCTACTTCAAGCCCCACTGGTTATGGTTCACCAGTCTCTGGACCTCCAATGATGGGCCGAACAGCTCATACTATGACCTCCATGAGTTCTGTTCAATCTTTTACCACTTGTACGGCCCAGAACTTCCCACCTCAGTCAACTTCCAATAAGGACCCACAGACTTGAATACAAAAACAAAATACGAACTACATAGGGGCCCTCCAGAATCGAAACATGCTGCTTATTATTTGCTATGAGGTTAAGGAACATGTTTATTAAGATATTTTAAGTAAGCACAAGAAGCCAAACACTATATTATTGTATTTAGGCGCATGCCACATTGCTTGCCAGGACTATGTATTTTGCTTGGTAGATGGTTTACATGCACAAAAACATTTTTGTGCAAGCAAAGGGGCCTTTGAGATATGGAAGAAAGGTCAATGGGTCAACAAATTCAATGCAATCTTTCAATACAGTCCCCGTATATGGTCTTCAAAACCCCTACTCCAGATAGAGATACTCCTTATGAATGTTCTTCCGGGTTATGAATTGAGAGATAGGTGAAGTTCCCAAAATATATTATTAAGCAACATTAAAACCAACATGTACCATATATATAGTGATTTTCCATAGATTTAAAGATATCCCCTATGCACAAAATAGGAGAAATCCATCTGGGAGTCCTATTGGTTAGACCCCACTGATCACAAGAGCGGGGGTCCCGTGTCACCCTGTGTGAATAAATCGGTGTCCGAGCATGCTTGCCAACAGTCCATTTATCTTCATGGGACTGCTGAAGAGAAGCTGAATACAAGGCCTGCCAATCTCTGGTAGTCCTAAAGGGAAGAAGTGATGGTGCTGTGGCTGAGCTGCTGGTCCATACACACAGGTAGAACAAGGGACTCCCAGTTCTCATCATCAGACCCCCACTAAACAAAAAGTTATTCCCTATCCTGTGGATAGGGATAACTTCTGAGTTTGGGATAACCTCTTTAAATCTTGGTATAGCCCCTTTAACAACAACAATTGGTTCACATTTCCGCCTAGCAATGGCCAACTCAATCCAAGTTTATATAAACTAACATTTGCATCATTGGGTGAACAAGATTCTTAAGTGGATTTTTACTATCCAGATTTATCTATGTTATTGGGTTTATCCCTCTTCGACTCCAGTCAAATAAATTACAAGGACTGATCCTCTAACCCATTCTTGTATTTGCCTATCGTGCCCAATTGCAATTGTAGATTACTGGGATGAAAAACTAACTTAACTCCCTGACCTTAGTTCATGGAAGGGTCAACATATTTCATTTCCCATTCGTTCACCTTCAAATGTATTAGAGATAAACTACTTCTGTTAATTTATCCAGGCCAGGGGAGGATTTAACATGATTATCGGAAAATAATTGTATTCCGGCCAAGTTTGCTTACATACAACTCTTCAACTCGGTCACGAATAACTTACTTTTGGATGTCGAGTTTTCACACGATGACATAATACAGAATTGCTAATTCTAAAAAATGTTGGTGTTAAGGCCCTTTTACAAGGTCTGCTGACCGGCCGAATGAACGTCTATACATATAAATGTTTGTTGCTAAGAATTGCCCTGTAAACATCTCAGTGATCAGTCGACAAATGAGCAGCAGGATGGTCGCTCACTACTTGGCTAAATACATCTCTTATAAAGACATTAAAATCGCTGTTTGTTGGCAAAACACCCCAGTATTAACCGATGGCAATAATGAAACTGGATGTGAATGAATGATTGCACTTAACAATCGGTCGGTTGCATACAGTTATGATGACTGTGCCATGTAAATGGAACTAAAGGTCCATTTAGACACAACGATTATCACTCAAAAGATGTCGCTCAAGAGACTTTTGAGCGATAATCGTTGTGTCATTTACAGCGCAAGATGATTGCTCAAGATGAGTGATCACCGTGCGCTACCAGCGGAGGATGCAGAAGACAAACCGGCTATTCCCGCTTGTCTTCTGCATCCAGCTGTTCCCCGCTCCAAGCCCCCGGCTGTTATACAGCCAAGCACTTGGAGCGGAGGATGCAGACGAAAGTGGGGTGTCCCAGTTAGCCTTCAGCATCCAGCTGTTTTCTGCATGGAGCGCCCCCTGTTATACAGCCGAGTGCTCGGAGCGGAGGATGCAGAAGACAAGCGGGGTGTCCCTGCTTTTCTTCTACACCCAGCTGTTTTCTGCACGGAGTGCCCGGCTGTTATACAGCTGAGCGCTCCATGCCGGGTATGGAGAACAGAGCTGGACCGCTCTGTTCTTCCTACCCAGTCTGTCATCAGGGAGCGGGATACAACTGAAACAATAGTATCAGCTGTATCCCGCTGTGAATCCCTGATAAGGCTCATCGTCGTCTTTCAGCGTCGTCTTGCATGCATTTTTGATTAAAAATCACATCGCTTCTGTGAAATTCTGATCCTCACGTACGTACGTACATACGTACGTATTTCAAGCACATGAAAGGATCGCAAGTGTTTTTTCCATTAATGGAAAACATTGCATGGCACTTGCATGCCTACCGCACAACATGTGAGTGCGATGCAATGCCTTTCAAGGTTCCATTGAAAACAATGGGCGAGGCATTTCGAGAGAACGCCCAAAGGTAGAACCTGCTGCAAAAGCCGCTCATGTGAATGAATCCATTCAAAAGAATGGATTTCATATGTGTGCGAGTTTTTTGCGTATGGAGAATATTGTTTGTGTGGATGTGCCCTCAGACATATAAACAACCAGTTCAAATATCTTGTAAGAAGAATCTGAAGGATCTTTCACAAGAACCGGAATTTGCTGCCATGGAAATCCGTATCAAAATGTGCATTACGATATGTGGGCTTTGATGCGGAATTGCCAGCAGAACCAAGGCATTTTCCAAAAACTGCATCAAAATCCGCACAATAGACAAGTAGGTTTTAGTGCAGATTTTTCTGCACTGCTGTAAATTCTGCTAAGGGTCCTCTTATATGGGCAGAGTTTATGCCAGTTGACAATATTCAGATGTCGGCCAGCAATCATGTTTCCACAGTCATCAAGCCTGTCTGTGATTGACATAAAATGTCATTATTGACAGTGAATCCCTTGTTTATATGGGGTAATGTGCTGCAGACAAACAGGGATTCTAATGTCCAAGTAAACTATACTGTCCTCCGTCAGATGAGCTAATTTGTTGGCTGATCACTGGGATGTATACATGGGACAATGACTGAGAGTGAACGTTCATTGGGCCAAGCACTGGCCAATGTAAAAAGGACTTGGTATAAAGAAGCTGGTATAATGTGCTGCCTTGCATGTTTTACTATAGAACAAATCATATGCTATGCCCACTTAATGAATTGCATGAGTTAAAGCATTGTGACTCTTACCTCTTGGCACATCCTGAAGTTCTAGGTTTGTCCTGGTAATAGCATTGGTATTCTGTACCAAAAAGATCATGAGTCCCACCCTTCATTTCCTTCCACACGATTTTCTAATGAATACGCAGTATCTATTGGAGCAAAAAAAAAAAATAGCTGATGTCAGTATGATTCAACCAATAAGGAAGATGATACCTCTGCAGCGCCACCTATTGGACGGCAGCATTCCTGCAAGTCAATGTTAGATTCTTTAAATAAATCTTGGTATTTGTATAGCGCCAACTTATTCTGCAGCGCTTTCAGGTAATTATTACTTGTTATATTTATACAAGCCTTGTAACAATGACTAGGAATTGAAAACCAAGCCAGAATCCATACGCAGACAGCTGTTTCGGTGTGTATGCCCCTCATCAGTGTGCAGTAGGTTTCTGGCTTGGCTAGTGAGAGGCCTGTGAGGTGGGTCAGGAACGCTATCTTTTCTCTTTAGGGAGTGCACCTAGAAGGTGAGTGAGTGAGGAGACTTATAAGGCCATTCATGCTCCTCTGGGTAACATGCAAATAAGGGAGATGGAACGATACCTCTTCAGCACCACCTATTGTAAGGCAGCATTCCTGCAAGTCAATGTTAGACTCCTTATACAAGCCTTGTAATAATGACTGGGAATTTAGAGTCAAGCCAGAATCCAGAGGTATTGTTCCATCTGCCCTATTTGCATATTACCCAGAGAAGCACAAATGGCCTGATGAGTCTCCTCACTCACTCACCTTCTACGCGTTCTCCCTAAGGATAAAAGATAGCATTCCTGACCCATATCACAGGCCTCTCGTTTGGCAAGCCAGAAACCTACTGCACATTGATGATGGGCAAATACCCCAAAACAGCTGTCTGTGTATGGATTTTCGCTTGTCTTTCGATTCGCAGTCATTGTTACAAGGCTTGTAAGAAGAGTCTAACATTGACTTGCAGGAATGCTGCCTTCCAATAGCTGGCACTGTAGAGATATTGTTCCATATCCCTTATTTGCATATTACCCAGAAGAGCATGAATGGTCTTATAAGTCTACTCACTCACTCACCTTCTAGGTGCTCTCTCTAAGGAGAAAAGATTGCGTTCCTGACCTATGATTCAAGACTCACATTGATAATCCTATGTTGAAAGCTCCTACTCTAGAAGAACCATCTATGGAACTCAGTGAAAGCATCCTCTTTACACATCTACGATACCTTTGTCAGATGTTACTTTCATACAGCATATTGGAGTTATATCCATAGCTCATATCCGGAATGAATCATATTTCCATTGCTTACCAAAGAAACTGAAAGGATTAGCTGTATTGAGACCTTGTCCAAGGTTTCACATAGGAATTACAAGTTCTAAAGTGACACAATCATCATTCGATTTTCCCCATTGTTGTGTTGGTTATTGCTTCACAAACCTTTATACTTAGGATGTGCTTGACAGATATAGGGGTATATCTAACTTTTATTGTTGTCGATCTGCAGATTTACATTCTAAAGAAGATTAGTCATCAAGTCCAAGGTTGCCTACAATAAAAAGTGCCCTGCGCAAAATAATGAAAACAAATGACGCACGTTCTGAATGGAAGGACACCGCTAGACTTTTCTGGAGGTGGTTTAACTCTTCGAAAGCAAAAAGATGGAGCATGTTGAAATCCATCTTTTCCTCTAACATCTGCCATTGGGGGAGATTCAGAAGGCCCCCACATTAGATGGTCAGCCAGGCTTGCTACAATCGGCAGGTTTGGCAGACATTAATCTAATGTGTACGGTCAGCTTAAGAGAAGCCTTCCTGAGTGGCCAAAGTAATGAGCCAAAAAGTACCTGTTTTTTTTTCATTATAAAGCAAAACACTAAACATAATCTTGGACCTGATGAGAAATCCTCTTAACTACTCTGCCATGTCTGCCAAACCCAAATTCCTTGAAGTGAAATATTTGGGTATGCGTGGACTACTGGAACCGTAGCTGCACATACTTTTAAAGGGAAATTATAATGACACTTATAGTGTTCTGTTCTCCGAGTGTAGATACATTTTACTTATATAAATTGGCATTGCATGGCTCTATGCACATTTATGTCGGACATTCCATTATCCTGCTCTCTCACAGAAGTGTAAGCTGTGAATGGATCAGTCATATGACGGACACAACCGGTCCTCGACCAAAACCATTGACTATAGTAGGGTTTGACAGGTTTCCGTCAAGGCTTTCATCACTTCTTCAACCTTCAGGCCGCCTGCAGACAGCCGGGTCGGATCCGGCTGCCAGAATTCTCGCCGCAGGACCCGACCCGAGCGTCTGCAGAGAGCAGCGCGTACTCACTCGCGCCCCGCAGCTTTGGCTCTTTCATGTGCCAGCGGCCGGGCAGCCGGCGCATGCGCAGAGCAGAGCCAGCGGACGGTGAGTGACGTTTCTGTTTGGGGCTCTGTGAGCCCCGCACAGGAATAGAGCATGCCGCGGTTTGTTTGCCGTGCGAGATTTCGCGCGGACAAACCGCGGCAGTCTGCATAGGATTGCGTTTGCTAACACAATTCTATGGCAGCTTCCAAGGGCGGAAATTCCGCAGGAAATCCCGCCCATCTGCACGCGGCCTTATATATAGACATAATCTGTGATGGAGGCTCTTAGCAAAGTCTCCAACGCAGATGTGAACTGTCAGCCGTTGCTCCATTTAATGTGATGTCATTGCAGGTTTGAGAAACAAGCCGAAAGTAACGAGAAGAGAGGGACATGGATTCCCCATTCTCAGGGTTGGTGGGGTCTCAACAGTGAGACCCCCACCATTCAGACGTTTATCATCTATCCTTTAGATAGGTGATAAAAGTTAATTCTGGTACAACCTCTAATTAAACTATTGTAACTAGATTGTTTGGTAGTGCTCTGATATTACCTACAACATGGACCTATTTTTATTGTACAATTAAAGGGGTTTCCAGGATTAGGAAACATAGCTGCTCTTCTCCAGTCCATTAGTTGTTTCTGCTATTGTATCTGAGCCCCATCTATATCAATGAGGTTCAATGCAACCTAATTGTAGTATCGGACACAAACTATGGCCAGGTATGGCACTATTTTTGAAAGAAAGCAGCCAAGTTTGTTCTAACCTCGGCATATGGCCTCTGAAATGATCGTTGCAGATAGGTAATAGCCATAGCAATGCATTCAGTTGACCAATGTATGCAACTCAATTCAAAGTCCACACTAGTTCACCTTAAGGCGTATTCACACAAACGCATTTGTGCAGTGTATTTTGCATGCAAAATTTGCGCGTGCAATACGCAGTGAACAGATTGATTTCAATGGGTTTGCTCACATGTGCATGAAAAAAATATGCAGCATGCTACATTTGTGCAGGAAAATAGCACATATTGAACTAATTACACTAATTGTCCATTGCAATCAATGGCAGCATGGTTGCGTGCTTTTTTGCGTGCGCAGAAAATATAGTAAAACATGCATAGGCGCATGCAAAATGCAGCATAAATGTGCTTACGTCCATGTGATGCCAGCCTTAGCGGGAGTAGGAACAGTCAGACACCAATAACTGGATGAAGAGTGTTGTATGCCCTTTCCTATTGGAAGTGGTTGTCTTGGCACAGACACTGGTTGGATATGGATAGTGATACCATGTCAGACCGGTGGAAATCTGGCTACTGTGATCCCTGCAGATCACTATAGTCTGTCTCACGAAGAGAATGCAGCCGATAGCGTTGAGCTTATCACTCCGCTGTTTGTGGTTGGGGGACTAGTACACTCTGCGCCGCCAATATTGGCTGCATTCTCTTAATGAGATAGACTATAGAACCAAATGGCAGTAGTGCTAAGGAAGCACCATTGTACTTCTTCTCCATTGGGCTTTCTCCATGGGGGTTGCATAGGTGGTTATCAAAGTCAATGGTCAGTCATGTGGCAGTCCAGAGAAAACCAAGCAAAGTGGCACTGCTGGCCTTACCACTTCTGCCACTTCACTCTAGTGATTGGTGGGGTAACAGCAGTAAGACGATACACCACCTATGTCTTTAGTGGGACGATGCCTTTAATCCTATTGAACTAAATGCATACTTTATATTTTCCCTTTAAAACAGTGCAAAGATGGCAGACTGCAATTCTAGTACTACTCCGGCAATAAAAACACCTATGACAATATAAAGTATTTCCGTACACAAAACCGGGGCATTTTCTTGCAGGTGAAATGCTAATCCCATTTATTTACCAGATTGAGGCACAGAAAGCGTTAATTCTGCCTTGGTTTCGGCAGGGAGAGCAGCCTCTGAGAATGTAACATTAATTACGTGCCTCTTATTCATCCGCATGTGCTTTTATATAAACAGCCTGACGCTGTATATCTCAAGTGAAATAAAAAGTCTATTTTTACACTAAAAAGATGTGGAGAGACATTAACTGTCGAACAAATGGATGATGCAGAACGCGGCTGAGTCAGAGGGAAGTGAATGCGCGCAACACGAAAGAAGCCGGAGCCATATGTGTCTTCATGTGTTTAGGGGGGATTCACAAATGGAGTAAAAAAACGCAAAAAAAACTGCAACAAAAAACACAAATGAAATTACTGTTGCAAGTTTTTAAGTATTTACTGCGAAATTTGTGTTGTGGAGTTCAGCGCAGAATTTTACACAGCTTTGAAGTCTCTTGTCATGAAGGGTATCCGTTGTTCCTCAGAATATATTTGGCTAGGGTAGATCCAGGGACAGCACCTGGGGTTTCCCCCCACTAATCATGATCTGGTGGGGAGCCGTAGAACTTAGCAATAGTTTCACTTATAAGGTCGCTGACGCATGTGGTCATATTTTCCATAATGCGTTACCGGAGTGCGTAGACAAAGTCATAACATAGAGCTGGGGTCAGGACAGCCAGAATGCTTTCACAATGTAGATTTGGCGAAGGGTCAAGACAGGCAACAGACAAGGAAAAGGTAGTCAAACATTGAGCCATGGTCAGGATTATAGAGGGCAGGAAAGCTGGGCGGGTCAAGCATGGATCTAGTGGCATTCAGTTGTTTTTTTTTTTAAACAAAAGTTATTGGAAAGCCTTTTCATTCTTAATGAAGGAAAAAGCATATAGCGTGGAGAACCCCTTTTACTAGGGCAATCATTATATAAGACAGGGAAATAAACTGTTTTGCTGAGATCAGTGCAAGAATTAAGGCCCATTTCCACACACAGATATCTTTCAAAAGATTGAAAGATCAGTGATCGTTTTGCATAAAGTACTAATAGGCACTAATTGCTATTAGTACCTTGCATGCAAATGAGCTTTCTGGGAGCTGTTACAGAACTCAGCAGGAGGTCTGAGCTTTGTAATTAGCTCCATTGTTCAGCCAGGGGCTCCCCATGGAGAATTTAGCACCATGGACCACAGACACAGCATGCTGTTCTGTCAGTGGGGCTGGGAACTGAGAACAGGTGTAACAATGTTATCAGCTGTAATTAGCTCTTAGTGGGCAGAACACAGCATGCAGTCCTGCTTATCAGCTGTTCTGCTGAACAATGGTTTTCAAGCAGAACTGAAAATCGGCGTTCGGCCGAACAGTGAAAGATGGGCACATCTTTCGTAGACACAACGATTATCGCTCGGACGGCTTTTGAGCAATAATAGTTGTGTCTAAATGGGCCTTTAGAAAATCCCAAATGTAAGAAAAGCAAGACAAAGAAAGGGGCTGAACAGAAGAAACAGCTTCAGACTTTGAGTGAAAAACATAGATGCCAACAAATGTCCACCCATGCACACCATTTTTTTCCATTTCAGTAGGGTTAAAATTCTGTTCCGATTCCCTTTTTATTAGAGATGAGCGAGCTACTCGCTAAGGCAAACTACTAGTGCCTTATGAGAGTACCTGCCCGCTCATCTCAAAAGATGCGGGTGCCGGCGGGGGAGTGGGGAGGAACGGGGGGGGGGGGAAGAGGTCTCCCCCTCTCACTCTCTCCCCCCTGCTCCCACCTGTTCACTCCCGCAACTCACCGCTCTTCCCCGCGGGCACCCGAATCTTTAGAGACAAGCAGGCAGGTATTCGCATAAGGCACTACTCGCTCGAGTAGTTTGCCTTAGCGAGTACGCTCGATCATCTCTAATTTTAATACAAAACTTTAGTCTGATTTGATGACTGGGCTGAAAACCACACTACATATCAGGAGCGACTGAGCGGTTTTCATGAGCAACTGAGCTTCCATAAGCGTTCTTAATATCAGACAAGGAGATTTCAAAAATCCCTTTGCAATTATGCAGCCGCCTCCTTGGTATTCACAAGTAAGATTGCTGATCTCCCTAATTTAGCAGATGGCATTTCCAACATGTCAGGGGTTCTGAAAACGCTAAATTTCACACCTGCTAGAAGTATCAGTGAAACATCTACCTATACTATCCTATCAAAAGTATTTGGATATCACTATCAGCAGAATGGAGAGTGTCTTATTAGCATGTCACATGTCCTAATATACAAGATAAGACCCATTGTTCTGATTTTTTTCTTTTTTTGCTTAGTATGCCTCGATCCAAGGAATCTACAGAGTTTACACATGATATCATTGTTGGTTGGCACATTAAAGGACTATCGGTTTGTGACATTTCCGTCAACAGAAAAACTGTGGGGTATGTGATCACCAGGTGGAGGAGAGAGGGACTTACCATGTCTAAACCAAAACCAAGTGACCCAGAACATTAACCAAAAACAACTGCTCGGAGGGATTGTTCGCACAGCTTGCTTTTCAACTATCCAGGAGTACATTGAGAATCTGCAAGTGTAAACCAAGTCAGTGTCGACAGCGCAAGCTCCGCCTCTAATTGTCAGTTTTTCCTGGGCTGTTGGGTGTAGACCCGCTGCTATGAGGTCTCCCTTACACAGCAGACATAGAGAAGAGATCCTACTCTCATGTCTCTCTATAGCACTCTGTTACATCTGAGCGGGACACCAAACACCAAATGATGGCTTTTGAGCGATAGCCGTTGCCTGTATATGTGTGCCCATCGTGAACTTACCATGCACTCTTTGTCAATCACGGAGTTCAGCTCAGCATAAAATCTGTTGTCCATGATAAGAGGGATGTCATGCTGTGTTCTCCATGGGAGGCTGATAGCATTGTATGCAGGCTGCTGCCAGCAGCAAAACAATAGCAATGTATTTAGAGAACAGACCACCCGCTGTTCTCTAAATATATGCAAAGGAAGCTAGTTAGCTACTAATCAGCTGATTAGCCCATTAGTACCTAATGCAAAATGATCGCTCAAAACTGTCAGTTTCGGACAAATTTTAAGCGATCATCCATACGTGTAAATGGACCTTTTGTCTGGATTGTACAAAATAGTTGTCCTAAAAGGGCAAAAACACACACCATGTATAATGCGGACAATAATAGTATGAAAAACGAAATGGAAAAAGGGGGATTCTATCTAAAAGCGGGACCATCGTCCTGACAAGGGTGGCCTCATGTCTGGACCCTTGCACAACCTTGACTGTCCAGATGTTACTATAAAAGACAAAACAGTGCAAGGTAGCAGGTGTTACAAAGCCAAACTATAAGTAAAGACACAGCAGACTTATCTGAAAGTATGCTGGTGTCAGAAGGATGTGGATCCGACTAGAACTCTGCCAGGTAGATGAATAACTCTGAGAGGAGGGGCTGGAATAAATGCACTACAATAACAGTGGATTGGCCAGCTGGGAAAACCAACTCCCCACTGACTAATGCAACTCCACATCAGAGACAGATGCGTACTTATTGGCGCCCAGTAGTGAATAACAGGGCACATAACAGGGCACATAACAGGGTACGGCATTACGATCACAAGGGCCAGAGCTGATGTCATGACATCACCCCAGACCGCCTCCACATCACAGCTGGTGCACTGCCACACACACCTTCAAATGCTACAGCAGCATGGAGGACAATACACAGCAGTACTGAACAGTGTAGACATGAATCCAGCACTGGGGCAAAAAAAAAAAAAAGAATGTTACAGCCTTCAGCAGCAGCATCTGTTTCCCTTTACTTCTCTCACACTCTGCAGCTCCTTCCTCATCCTCCTCCTTTTCCTTGCCCCTCTCCATAGACTTCTATGGGGAAGCATGTAACCTGATCCCTCAGTAAGCTGATAATCCCTTTGGCTATTTTAATCATTCATATTAAAAATTTCAGTCATATTATCCTTCACAAGAGCTTATAGCATGAGAAGTGGATGAGTTTTTTTAGACCATTGAAAATAATGCCAGTATGTCCTAACAAATTCAGCAGTATCTCCTGACAATGTAACAGGTCTGCCCTTGGGTGAAAATAGGGATCAAACATGTCAGCCGTGAAAGGGTCATTCCCTCGCTGGTGACATATAGACATACAGCAGAGCTCCACATCACCCATGTCCCATTCCAGCCTGATTAGGTCTCCCATTCTGATGCAAATTCAAGGATCTCTCTCACTTTTCATAATAGGAAAGAAGTGGGCTGGAATAGGATCCCTTTGTTCTCAGCTTTCATCCTTCTCTTCCAGCGCAGGAAGGAGGACATTAACCATTTCCAGACAGGACTTTTATATAAGCTAACCATCTGTTTATAGTCTGTAATGATGCAGATGGTACATAAAATGTACAGTAGAAAGGAATACATAAATACTATGGTATATATAGATCCGTATACTCCTACGCAGAGTTGAACTATCACATTATCTTGTGTTCTTGTTACATAATTGTTCAGGTATTGCTTTGTACTCAGGTTTGTGCGACTGAACAAGTATATCATATAATGACTTCTGTTTGTCAATGCAGATAATACGGATATTGGAAGTTATCTAAGTATATCTAGCTGGTCCATGACAGCGGATCTCGAATACACTACCAGTCTATATCTATATCTCATAGGCTATCACTCGTGGCCAAGCGTGATTGCCTTCCAAGTATAGGGGCTTAGCGTTGGGTCCATAGAGGACTATAAAGACCTGTTCTTGATGCGCAGGTTCTTTCGCATACGGCCGTGTGATGGGGGTCTTATGCCATTTATTGTATGTGACCGCAGAAGCATCTTCCGAGATTGGAGTGGCAGAAACTGAAGCTCCTGTACTGGACCCAAAAGCATTTAAGGAGGAGAGTATGGCTTATTTTTTTTATTGCATCCCCTGCTGTCAGGCAGGCAGGTGTGGATCCGGCTTGGCATACACCGCTTTGGCTTTCCGCTATCTTGGGTGGCAGTACCTGGGGAACCCTCTTTTTCATGCTTGACCCCTCCAAATCAACTTTGCTGCGGGGTCCCTGAGCTGTTACACACAAAGATAGTCCCAGTGATGTGGCTGAACTGAGCCAAGCCGCGGTACCTGAGGTCTGAACAGGAGCGTAGTGAAGAAACAGGCGGCAGCACAGTAGCATTAACGGGTCCAAGCCGAAGGTCAGGGCATGCAGCAAGCAATAGCAGAGTCCAGAATACAAAGCTGAGGTCAGGGAGCACAGAAGAATGGTCAATAAACAGGCAAAGGTCAGACCCAGGAATATGGACTAACTGGGGCTTTGTTACAATGGCTAATGAGACCATTTGCTTCGGCATCCTCCATTGGATCAATGGCTAATATAGCAGGTGATGGCTGGTGATTGGTGGGCTTAGGGAGCACATGTAGGCCTTTTAAGAAAGAGGGTGGAAGAGCACACGAGCCCTACGGGCAGAAGCCTTTGTGTGACCGCTGCTAGGGGAGTAGTGTGCAACATGTGACAGTCAGCGGTGTCTGGCTAGCAGCAGGTGTGCAACGGCGACGACACCTTTAGGGAGCACTTTTTTAATGTATTTTGCACTGAAAATCATTTTTGCATTATGGTAGGATTTAAATTTTGCAGTTTGTCTTCTTCGTTCAAATACATTTTGAGCGATTATCGTTACGTGTTAATGGGCCTTTAATGTCCATTTACACACAAAGATAATCGCTCCAAATTTGTCAGAAACTGACACTTTTGGGTGATCATTTTGAATTAGGTACTAATGGACTAATCAGCCTATTAGTTGCTAACTAGCTTCATTTTCATGTATTTAGAGAACAGCGGGTGGTCTGTTCTCTAAATGTATCACTTTTGTTCTGCCGCGGGCAGCAGGCTGCATACGATGCCATCAGCGCCGCCCGTGGAGAACACAGTGTGCGGTCCGTCTTATCAGTCCCGATGGACAGTGCATTAGCTCGCTGGTTTGTCGTTCTGTGTAAAAGCGAGAAGCGGACAAGAAGCCTGCGATCCAGCGGCAAATCTTTCTGTTTGAAAGGGTAAGAGGAAAGGGACTTGTTATTTGTATAGCACCAAACTATTCCGCAGCGCTTTCTGGTAATTTATTTATTACCCCCCAGCAAACTGGGTGCTCATTTTACTGACCTCGGAAGGATGGAAGGCTGAGTCAACCTTGAGCCGGCTACCTGAACCATGCTGGAATTGAACTTTAAACCTTCAGGTCGTGAGCAAGAGCTTAGAACTGCATACTGCTGCCTTAACGCTCTGCACCACACGAGGCCCCTGTATGTTTGAATGATCTGCACAAGTGCTGACGACTGAAGTGGTGACGTCAACACCCATGCAGTCGCCTAAAAGACTGTTGGCCCCTGTAAAAGGGCCTTAAGGCCGGGCTCACACGAGCGGGTCAGATTCTGCATGCAGGAGACCAGCAGCATATTTCGGCTTTGAGCTGCGTACCTCCATTTACTACATTGTGTATGACCACGGAGGCTTGCAAGCGGTCACGTGTAGTAGTTTTTTTGTCATCGCTAAGCAACAGCGCGGGTACCCGCAGCCCATACGCAATTTTAATTGTGCATGTGCTGCAGGTCGGAAGGCCTCGATTCTGGAATCCGTAATACAAATCCGCCCGTGTGAGCCCGACCTTAGACTGCTCTCACACAAACGGCTATAAAAATGGCAGTATTTTTAGGTGCATTACAAATCGCTGAAATGCACTAAAATAGAGCAATGTTCATAAATAGCGGCGTTAGAGATGCCGTGTTAAACGCTCAAAAGAGCGCTAGTGTGAGAGAAGCCCTAAGGGCCATTTACATAGGATGATTATCGCTCAAACTTTGTGCAACCGAACGAAAATGCTCCATAATCGTTACATCTAAGGCCCAATGTCTACGGGCGGATTTGATTTGTAGTACCTGCGCGAGAGATCCGCAAATCAAGCCGCCCATAGGGATGTATTAGCGCCCGCAGGACAGTAAAAAACATGCAGAAGTGATTTTTTTCCCCCTGGCATGCGGATTGCACACACGGGAAGAAATCGCAGCATGCTCCAGTTTGTCTGCGGATCCCGCGGGACGACTTCCATTTGCACAGTGTCATTGTGGCTGTACCACGGAAACGCAGGAAATCAGGACATAAAAAAAAAATGGAGCCAGAGAGGTAAGAAAACCTTTTTTTTCTCCCCCTGTCCGCGAGAAAACGCAGAGATATCGCACAGAACACAGCTGCGATATCGATGTGATTTTCTCGTGGCAATATTGCTGTCGCCCGTGTGAAAGAGGCCTGAAATACATGCATTTAAGTGAAAAAAAAGGTGCCCACAGTCTTTACGTTCCGGAAAACCCTTTTAACGCAGCTTCCAGGTATTGCAGGTACAGTTACAACCTCTCCGGTATTTGGGAATATAGCCACTAGTTGAAGAACACGTATGCAGTACTCCCCTATTTACATGCAGTGCCTGTGATGGGCTCTCAGTCACTACATTATTACATTGCACAGTGCTCACTTCAATAAATGTTATGTGGAGAAGCCCTTTAACCCCTTAAGGACCAGGCTGTTTTGGTCCGAAAAGACCAGACACTTTTTAGGGATTTTACCCAAGTGGAGGTTTTGCTGCCCAATTTTTTTTTTTCAGCTACCAAAATTATTTTTGCTGCGTTTTTTCCCTGTGACATATAAAGCTATTTATTTATCTTTTATACATAATTTTTTTTTTGTTTTATTAGGGGTAAAAAGCTAAAAAAATATATATATTTTTTTAATTAGTTATTTTTAAAATTTAAATATTTACACTACAATAAAGTATAGAAATGGGTTCCTCATTTTGTTGCAGACGTTTTGATATATAATTTGTATACTCTCAAATTAGAAGGGGCATATGGCAACGTCTCAGGTTGGTGTCAGCGATTGGTCGCTTTCTTTCTTTAAATATATATATATGTCAGGGTAAAATTCTAAGTACAGCACCAATCAGGCCCACCCCACTTGCCCCGCTGCCGGCGGTAAAGAAGAAGAAAACACCACACGGAGGTCTGGTATCGTTTCTCACACGGGGACATGACTGCGCTGCGCCTTTATTACAGATTACATGAGATCTTATACCCTTTGGTCTCATCACTAGAAATGGGTGATGGGCTCATTGGCTAAAATTCACAGCATAACCATATATGGGAAGTCCGGATTTCCGGCCTGAGACAGTGAAAGTTATGTACGTAGTTGAACAGTCGTTACCTTGCTACGGCGCCTCTGGAAAAACAGCCAAGCACACGGCCTTGTCCGATTCTTCTTTGCTGTGTTTAAAATACATTTTGTCTTCGCCTGGCAAGGCCTTTGGAATATCTGGTATAAGGCGAAGTATTAAGTTTTTCATAGAGTTAGTACATATGAGAATAAAGTTAGTATTCATATAGAAAGAAAGGCACATAACTATATCTATATAAATGTATATATTCCAGTGTTTTCTTTTCTACCTACAAGGATATATATGTATCCTTCTCAAACCCCCCTAAAAACTTAATACGGAGATCAAGCACCAGACCTTGCACTCTTCCTCGGTCGCCTCTTCCTTGCGTCAGGGTTTCTCCACTTGCCCGTAAGGCCCTACTCCTAGGAGGGGGATCCCTACCTCACCTCAGAAGGAGGCCATGGATTCCCTGGGCTTATTTCCGGGCATCCATACCCTCTATCTGTACAAGTTAACACCCCACAGGGTGTGCCCTCGCCGGAACCTAAGGTCTTCTGCACTATCCCTAGGCAAATGGGAATTCCACTGACAGTCCATCTTATGAGACCGAGGCGGCGCAGTACTAGTACATTTCTCCATTCTTCTGGTAACGTACGTGGTTGGCATTATCGGAACTGGCTCTTCATCTTTTTCAAACAAGGGAAATGTTGGTGTCATATTATCCAGTCCCTTACTCATACTCTTTTTGATCAAAGGGATAATACACATACAGAAAATTACATACCCCACCTCTTTCTGCTAAAATCATATCCAGGGCCACTCTAGGGCCATGGATGCAGTGGGCCCTAACTGGTCAGCTAACCCTTGTAAAGCATCCCTGGTGTAGTTTACAAACCTCTGCTGATTGTAATAGATATAATTCATCTAATCTACATTATTATTAACAGTGATAAAAGCAAATAAGGACTCAAAACCTGCTTTCTACCTGATCTCTAGAATTAAATTCATCTGGCACCCCCCTTGACACTCCTATTGCATCTATGTATACATGTGGATTAAAGTTACCACCTGGAGCGTCAACTTCTCTCTTAGTACGATGCGGTGTTGGATTCTCACCCTCAGTGTAGTCTTCATATTGCACATTTGCTTGTATTAATTTGTTCTGAAACAGGGGGCTAGTGTACAGTAGTCAAAGGTGTGTGTTAGAGGAATTGTACCACATTATAGCATGTAAAGGATATGCAGGATCATGAGTTTTTTCAGTGCGAGGTGTGGATCCAAGTGGGCTTTCCTTTGAGCTTGACTGCAGTTGGGGTGGTGAGCAACATCTGGTAAGGACCTTTAAACCGGGTTTCTCTCTCAAACTTTTTCACATAGACCCTGTCACCTGGTTTCAGATTGTGACACTCATCTGTAGGACCTGGGAGAAAAGCAGAGACTGCAGAATGCATTATTGACAATTCCTTGGAGAGGCCTATGACAAAATTAACAAGAAAATCATTCCCCAAACTCAGCTACTTTGGCATGTACCCTCCGGAGAAAAAGAAAAACTAATAGAAGACACTCAATTCAAAATTTGCCAGTTTTCTTCATTGCCTTTTGTATCTACTTTCCCACAACTCCGTGGATGGTAGGGTGTGTGAAAAGCCTGGAATATACCCAAAGCAGACATGATGTGTTGCATTATTTCACCTGTGAAGTGTGTACCTTTGTTTGACTCAATCACTTCCGGTGCCCCGTATCTGCAGATTACCTTATTCATGAGCTTCTGTGTGGGTACCTGCTTATTTACTTTGGTAACAGAGTAGGTCTCCAACCTGAAAAGACATCAACAACAACAAGCACATATTCATACTTCCCAACAAGTGGGAGCTGAGTGTAGCCAATTTGCAATCCCTGAAATGGGTAGAGTGGTCTAGGCAAGTGTGATGTGGCAAATTTACTTCTGCCCTGTTGCTTACGGCAAAGATCATGCAAAATTGGACAAATGATGCAGCAGCTACAGAAAACCCAGGAGCCACCCGTCCTTGTTCAAGCACCGACATCATTGCTGCTTTGAGAGGTGCGTCTTTCCGTGCATCAGCTGGGCCATCATGGGGCACAGGGACCATGGTGGGCAAGTGCTGTTGACTGTTCACCATATGCCGTCCCTTTTTAGTCCATTTTTCCTTTTCTTCCTTGCTGGCTTGTAACTGTAAAGTCATTAGCATATCAAAGTCCAAAGTTTTTATCAAAGTCCAAAGTTTTTATCAAAGTCCAAAGTGTAGTCAAAGTTTAAAGTTATTGTTAAATTCTTCTTTTCTTCTTTTCTTCCACGGCTTAAGGGCCGCTGCTTTTGTTGTGTGGTCTGTGATGGCGTTGCCTCTTGCTTCTCCGGTGTAGGAATTGGTGTGAGCTTTCCACCTTGTTAGGTAGAAGTAGGGTCTCCATGAGTCTGCACCGCTGCACCATTTTCAATTGGCTGTCCTGCTGAGGTAAAAAACTGTCTGGCCTTCCATGTTGGGCCGTAATCATGAGCTATGCCAAATGCATACCGGGAGTCAGTGTAAATGTTTGCCGTCTTACCTTTTGCCACTCTACACGCCTCAGTGAGGGCCTTTTTAGTTCCGCTTCTTGTACTGCGACATGCGGAGGCATTCTGTTTTTAGGACATCTTGTTGTGTGACCACTGTATATCCAGTGTGGAGTCGTCAATCACCCTGGGACCATCTATAAAAAACAACTCAAAATATGCATTATTAATAGAGATGAGCGAACACGTTCGGCTCCGCCCCTTTTTCGCCCGAACACCGAACTTTGCGAACACTTCAGTGTTCGGGCGAAAAAGTTCGGGGGCCGCCGTGGCAGCGCGGGGGGGTGCGGCGGGGAGTGGGGGGGAGAGGGAGAGAGAGAGGGCTCCCCCCTGTTCCCCGCTACTGCCGCCCGCGCCGCCGCGCATCTCCCCGCCCCCCGGCGGCACCCGGACACTTACGCGCGAACACTGCAGTGTTCGGCAAAGCCGGTGTCCGGGTGCGGATGTGTCCGTAACGGACACGTTCGCTCATCCCTAATTATTAACAAGGGCTTTCTGTAACTTTTTAAAACTTAAATTTTCTTGTTGCATCAATGCTAGACAATCAGGCTGGTATTTTATTTCAAAAAGATCAGAATCTTGTTGCAAAAAATTTAAAAATTTAAAAATGGCTTGCAAAAAATTTAAAAATGGCTGATTTGCAATACCTAGATCACCTATGCCTTCTCCTCCCCCCCCCTTTGAACCAGGGTACTCAATTGGAACAAGAGTAACCGAGTTCAAGGTATTATAACATTGTAAAAAGATTTGATGGATGCAGATAAGGCCTGTAAGATGTTAGCACCAATAACAGAGACATGAGTTACATCAGGGCAGAATAATCTACAAACACCTATTAATATTGGAAATGTGATATGCTTTAAGCAAATTCATTATTAGTCTGATCCTGCCTGCAATGTCTTATCAAATTTGAGAGAGAAAAAAAAAACAAAAACTTTTACTAGCTGCTCAAGATCCTCACCCCCTCCCTTGTCGAGAAGAGGGATGAAACATTACGTAGTATTACATCATCTAGCTCCACCCCTTCGATACTGGCTGCGTGCGTCTTTTTTCAAACCTTCATTTAAGCTCTACAGTCTACATGTCCACATCTCAAACAAGTAAAGTCTTATGCATGGGGGGGACCTCCATCCCTAGTCAATATCTGCATCACACATTCACCACAGCCCGAACACGGGTCACTGACTCTCATCCATCCATGCTCTCAAGTCTGCTCCGTCACCCCCTATTGAAGGTGTACCAGTACATACAGATGCACAGACAAAAAAAGTTTGACAAACAAACATACATCAGTTGAAAAACATTGAGGTGAGTGTTATAATGTTATAAAGTACATGATTCTATTGAGATGAGATTGTGAATGAGCGCTATCTTTGACAAATTATGTGAAAAAAGTTTGCTGAGTGACTGAGACATTCTATATTTCTTATTTACTGAAGCTATTATATGTTATATTAAACGCTGAAGTATTTTAGAATGCGTGACCCTGAGCTTAGAGTGAATCTGAAAGCCCCCACCTTTGTAAAACCAACTGTTATCTCTCCGAATATGCATTCACTGACTGAGTTGTTTTAGCTTAAAGGGGTTGTCCCGCGCCGAAACGTTTTTTGTTTTTTTTTTAACCCCCCCCCCCCGTTCGGCGCGAGACAACCCCGATGCAGGGGTTAAAAAAACAACCCGCACAGCGCTTACCTGAATCCCGGCGGTCCGGCGTCTTCATACTTACCTGCTGAAGATGGCCGCCGAGATCCTCTGTCTCCGTGGACCGCAGGGCTTCTGTGCGGTCCATTGCCGATTCCAGCCTCCTGATTGGCTGGAATCGGCACGTGACGGGGCGGAGCTACATGGAGCCGGCATTCTACACGAGCGGCCCCATAGAAGACTGCAGAAGACCCGGACTGCGCAAGCGCGGCTAATTTGGCCATCGGAGGGCGAAAATTAGTCGGCTCCATGGGAACGAGGACGCCAGCAACGGAGCAGGTAAGTATAAAACTTTTTATAACTTCTGTATGGCTCATAATTAATGCACAATGTACATTACAAAGTGCATTAATATGGCCATACAGAAGTGTATAGACCCACTTGCTGCCGCGGGACAACCCCTTTAACTATTGCCTGCATTTGAACTCATAAATAACACATATCCTGGGACCTTGCAACATTCATTTTCAGCCCCTGTATAAGTAAGAATATACCTTAGAAATTGCTATATTTCCTGCCTACTAAGACAGTATAATTAATTAAATTCATTTCAAGCTTTCATTCCATTTAAGCAAGCAAAGATATTTTCCAGGGTCAGTATTTCATTTTCTCTGCTTTGTTATCGCTTGACCTTTAAAACTAAACACAAGCTCTACAGCTTCATGTAAACAATCTTTCTCATCTAAAAGCAAGCTCAGTTAACTGTTTGCACATACAGTATATACATATATACACACATATATATCTATATCTATTATCTATCTTGTATTATACACCTTTTCTTCTTTCTCTCTGCCAACAAATCACATGCATTGTAACTTTCTCTCGACTTTGCTTGTTTCCCATACTTCTCTCCCTACCTAGCTGCCAATATAACCTTCAATAGACACACTCCCGACACCCTCTTGATCACTTACTGTACTTTCCAACATTTCACTTACGGATACTTTCTTAATACGTGTACATACTTAACTTTCTCTGACTGTCTCTCTCTCCTCCTCACTCCAGCACTTTCTAGAAAACCTTGGTCTTTCAAGGCACGCTTCTTGGTCCTAAAAACCTCCTAGTCACCATACTGTAATCTACCGTGCGGGTCCTTGTCACACATTTTCATAAGTTTTCTTACATTTTACAGATTGGAACTCTCCTCCACCAATTCATCCGCACGGCGGCAGCCCTTGAGGGCCCTGTCTTCTTTAATAAGGTCTTACGCATATTAGAACAACAACAATAATAATAACACGCTCCATAGAATGCATCCCTCTTAATTTCCAAATTGTCAGCCCCTTATATACCGGCAAAACAACCGAGGGTCCCTTCTCCTATGGAACCAGCCTCACAGAATGCATCTCTCTGAAATCAAATCGTTAGCCCCATATATAAGGCAAAACAACCGAGAGTCCCTTCTCCTATGAAGCCTGTCTCACAAAATGCATCCCTCTTAATTTTCAAATTGTTAGCCCCTTATATACTGGAAAAACAACCAAGGGTCCCTTCTCTTGTGAGACTAAATGAAAAGAAAGAGAAAAAAAATTCTGCAGATACAACAAACAACCTTCACTATTGCTAAACCGCTACGGACTTCAACAACAAATAGACTACAGACTAGTTCCTGGGTGAGCGATTGGTGCGCATATCACGGTCAGTGGTCCATGACGGCAAACCCGAAGCCCACACGAGTTACCGTGTAGAACTCTTAACCCAACCCGTCCGGTCACAAAACACAGATAGTCCCTCCCGCTGCAAGACTCGCAGTGTAAAACACAACATAAATATATGCTGGTCTTACCTGGAGTTCTGTGAGTTTATCAGGCTCGGTTTGCAGCAGGACGGCTTCCCCGTTACGTGGATCCGGGCGGACTGCGCTGTACGGCTCCGGTTTTGTCGCCCCAGTTGGTTGCGCCAATTGTCAGGGTAATTTCTAAGTACAGCACCAATCAGGCCCACCCCACTTGCCCCGCTGCCGGCGGAAAGAAGAAAACACCACACGGAGGTCTGGTATAGTTTCTCACACGGGGACATGACTGCGCTGCGCCTTTATTACAGATTACATGAGATCTTATACCCTTTGGTCTCATCACTAGAAATGGGTGATGGGCTCATTGGCTAAAATTCACAGCATAACCATATATGGGAAGTCCGGATTTCCGGCCTGAGACAGTGAAAGTTATGTACGTAGTTGAACAGTCGTTACCTTGCTACGGCGCCTCTGGAAAAACAGCCAAGCACACGGCCTTGTCCGATTCTTCTTTGCTGTGTTTAAAATACATTTTGTCTTCGCCTGGCAAGGCCTTTGGAATATCTGGTATAAGGCGAAGTATTACGTTTTTCATAGAGTTAGTACATATGAGAATAAAGTTAGTATTCATATAGAAAGAAAGGCACATAACTATATCTATATAAATGTATATATTCCAGTGTTTTCTTTTCTACCTACAAGGATATATATGTATCCTTCTCATATATATATATATATATATATATATATATATATATATATACATACATATACACACACATATATATATATATATTATTTTTAACTCAAATGTTTTTTTTTACCTATATTTGTAACTATTTTATTTTTACACTTAGGTCCCCCATTACGTCATACAAAGCCTCTGGAGGACTTTCATGTGGTCCTTTTTTTGCCGTTACACACTTTACCACTGTTACTGGAGTATCCATAGGAACCCAGTTAGTAACATAGTATGCTAGGCTGAAAAAAGACAAATGTCTATCCAGTTCAGCTGTTTCCTGTTGATCCAGAGGAAGGCTTCTTTCCCACAAGCGTATTTCGTCCGCCGTTTTTACGGCCGGATGATATACGCTACGTTCAGAGTGATAAAACTGGTGAACGGGCGCACAAATCAAACGTTTGTGCGCCCGTTCAGACGGCATGGGTCCCGGCGGATATACACCAAGACTACCACGCTGTCGCCCCTTTCCCCTCCCTCTCCATCGCAGGTTCACCTCTGCTCCCCTCCTCTCTGGCTCTTTGCAATGGGGGGGGGGGGCTAGGCACCGTCCCACCTCCTCCCATTGCTGGCTATGGACAAGGGGCAGGGAGAGGGTGGAATCTTAGCTCCGCCCAAGTCCTGCCCTTTGTCCACAGCTAGCAATGGGAGGAAGCAGGACGGGACGGCGCTTAGCTCTGCCCCCGCCCTGCCCCCTCCCATTGCAAAGAGCCAGCGGGGAGGAGAGCAGAGGTGAGCCTGCACGGGGGGGGGGGGGTCATCTAGCGGCCGACGTATTACGGCCCAAAAGATATTCCAGGACTATCTTTTGGGCCCGACGTAAAAACTCACGGCACAATATTGCTCTGGCCAGGTGCTTTTACGTCTCAGGAATATGGCCATGTGATCTTATGCATTGGAATCCAATGCATAAGATCTAGAGATGAGCGAGCATACTCGTTAAGGGCAGATACTCGAGCGAGTATCGTCCTTTTCGAGTACCTGTCTGCTTGTCAGAAAACATTCTGGTGCCGGCGGGGGTGAGTGGTGGGTTTCGGGAGTGAGCAGGAGAGGAGTGGGGGGGGGGGGAGAGATCTCCCCCCGCTCTTCCCCGCCGGCTTCCAAATGTTTTCTGACGAGCAGGCAGGTACTCGAAAAGGACGATACTCGCTCGAGTATCTGCCCTTAACGAGTATGCTCGCTCATCTGTAATCAGATCACAGTGTATATCAGCCGGCCGTGAAAAGCCAGCCGATATACACTTATGTGAAAGAAGCCGAAGGCAAAAAAAAGACCCAATGAGGCAGAGGCCAATTTACCCCAATTTTTTGGGGAAAAAAATTCCTTCCAGACTCCATAATGGCAGTCAGAATAATCCCTGGATCAACACTTGAAAAGTTCCTACCTGACTCCAAGTCCGGCAGTCGGAAGACACTCGGATCAACTACCCTTCTGGTTATTTAATGTCTATATCCTGTAATGTCGTAGACCTCTAAAAAGTCGTCTAGTCCCCTCTTAAACTCCCCCATTGATTTTGCCATCACAAGGGAAAACATCCCCTTGTAGTAGTCACTAACAAAGCTGATTTGGGCCTGCTAAGACCCTGCAGCTCTTCTGTGGCAGGAGGCACCTGCAAGCACGTGAACGCCGGGTCAAATAGCGGAAGCAGTACTTCCGCTTTCTCTGTCCACTACATACCGTAGCACTCCTTGAGCGCCTATGTAGCCTGCAAGAGAGAAAGCAAAAGTAGTTAAAGACCGCTTCTGCTTTCTCCCCAGGGTCCTCGGCTGTCACTAACAACCGAGGACCGGACCTGCACCTGTACATCCCAGGACCTTTAATCTTGTGCCGTATTTTTACTATGGCAGGGGATTAAAGCCCAGCGCTTAGTCATTATCGGGTTAATACTTTAACTGTAACTTTCTGAATTATTCTGCGCTCTGATAGTCTATTAAACCGCTATTAATACATAAGAGCTATTTAAATATGAAAGCGAGTTATTAGCATGCAGGTCCTTCGGCAGAGAAGAGCGGAGCTGCCCGCGGCCTCTTCCTCCTCACATATCATTTTACGCAGCAGAACAATTTGTAATAATGACTGTCCACATCACAGATTCATCCACTCAGCGTCTCGGTCACTCTGTCAGAAATAATATTTTCCTAGAAGAGGACAGCGGTCCTGCGCTGATGGATGCGGTCACTGATGTACTTTCCACTTGTGTGCGGCAAATTAGGATGAGCAGTCAAGCAATTAGGAGTTATTTTTTCCCCAAGTCAATGTTTGTCACAGACATGAACAAAGTACCTCAGAAAAGCAACTGTCTGCGCCTTTTTAATTCGCCAGCGCCAAAATTGAACCCTGTGCAGCCTATATTCATTATTTATCATAACGGCGATTGCAATAGTAAGTAAGTGAACCCTTTGTAATTACCTACATTTTTGAACTGATTACTAATAAAATGTGGTCTGATTGTTATCAAAGTCACAATTATACAGAATTTTACAAAACTAATAACACACACAGCTGTACCATTCATGTCTTTTATTGAGCACTTCGAGTATTCATTCACATCACTGGGAGAAAAAGTAAGTCAGCCTCTCTATTGATGACTTTCCCAAGTACTGATTGACAAAAGAGGTTTCAATTAAGGAGATCATATTTGAAGTGTGAGTTTCACAGGTGCTTTACCCATTAAATTAAGGCACACAAAGCCTGGTTACTGACAAAGCTGTTCTTAGGAAGGATTGGTTATAGTGTGAACTATGCCTTAGTACAAACAACTTTTAGAAGACCTCAGAAAATGTGTTATAAAGATGCATGAGGCTGAAAAGGCTACAAGAACATTGCTAAAGACCTGGTGTATATGTCACCAACATATTCTATATCCCTGTACACAGAACTGCACATCAGTCACTGTTACCAGATTGGGCTCCTTTTCAAATTTTCCTAATGTTCCTATTTAAATTAGTCTGAAGATTGCGTCTGTCATCTTAGATGCCTGTAAAAGGGACCATAAACCAGTGGATTGGAGAGACAGCAGAGAAAAACAATTGCAGGTACTATACCCCTCTTCTTCCGCGGGCCTGGGTCGGAATCTTGCCCTGAAACGGGAGGGTTACTCTAAGTATCTGATCAGTGGGAGTCTAACCACTGGGGCATTCACCAATCATGAGAACAGAGGTGCCGAATGAATGGAACAGTGGCCACACATACGCACTATTGCCCTATTAATTTCTATGGGGCTGCCAGAGATAGCCAAATACAAGCGTCTATTTCCAGCAGTCCCATAAAAATGAATGGAACAATAGTGCCCATGCGTGACCGGGCTCGGACTGGCCCAAGGATCAGGTGAATTACCTGGAGGACCATGACCAAGCACAGGATCTGCATGTTGAGTAAATGGGAGTCTACCAATTCCTGCCTGCCGCATTCTGCATATACTTCAGTGAAAACAGGGCTACACGCAAATGCAATCAGCTTTCTATTGAAGTATATGGAGAATGGAGCAGTGAGGAATTTGTACAAGCAACATTCGCATGTAGTTGTACAGTGAGCCCCCAGAATGAATTTTCTTGTTGGTGGGCCATTTGCACTCCAGTCTGACACTGTGTGTAACCATTGCTCCATTCATTTTGGGACCCTCATTCTCGTGATCGGTGGGGGTTCCTGCACTTCTAGCCCCACATTAAGATATTTATTCCCTCTCCTACGGATTGGGGATAAGTTCTTTTCGACTGACCAACTGTTAACTATTATATTTGCTCCTAGGAAAGCTTCTAAACACCTATATGACACGTTACAGCTCTACAGCAGAACTTTCCATACTCTCCATTGCTTCTAGTGAAGATTATGATGCCGCACATCAGTGCCATAAGGCGGCATATAGAGTATCATACTATGGACTCTAGGCACTCATGCTCATAAGGGGTTAATATCCCATAGAACAATTTGACACTCCGCAGTCTGGGAAAATCATTTCCCTGAAAATAAGACATACCCTGAAAATAGGACATAGCATGATTTTCCAGAATTTGTGAGGATGCAAAATGATTTTTCAGGCATTTTGAGGATGCTTGAAATATAAGCCCTACTCCAAAATTAAGCCCTGCTAACAATTAATTTAAAAAGTCAATTTAAATAGTGTCCAGGCAGCTATACATGTAAAAAAGTTAACCCTTTTTGAACAAAAATTAATATAAGACACTGTCTTATTTTCGGGGAAACACGGGTAGAACTGCTGTCACTCGGACTTTCCCAGAATAGATATAAGAAGGGACGGACAGAAGAGAATTTCTAAAACCTCCGTAATAAAAGTGAATTTACAGGTACTTGAAAAATATAAGAACGGCAAGTATTAAAAGACTTAAATCAGACCAATTTAGAAAATGTGCAGGTCACCTTGGATACGGGAACGGAGCACATCCTAATGTCCTTGTCACTAGAATAATAAGTGGCATGTGATAAGGTGATGCTTTTACCGAGAGCCTTCAAGCTCTTCTTGACACCTGGAAGTCAATGTGAGCCTCAGGGACATTGACGTCTTACTGTGTTTTAATCCTCCGGACATGAAAGGGTTACAGCCCTGCAACATCTGCTTGCATCAGCTTTCAATTTTGTCAGCTAATCCCCATTATGCGTTGCACTTTAACTGCCGGCATGCTGGAACCTATTTTAGTGATGTGCGCACTAAAAAAGTACAGAAGAGACAATTACAGCGCAATTAGTCATTTTGTGTCCTTGACTGACAAGCCGTGACATTTTTGTTACTTTGCAGTACTTTACCATTTATGTTCTTATATTCAATATTTCAATAGTGCTTCTTTTTAGTAGGCCTGATATACTACATACATCACACATACGCCAACATTATCCATGGGGGCTGATATGTTCATACCATACTCAGGGGCAGGTGTAGCATTTTAAAGGTGAGCGCCCAAAATGTTTGAGGTCAGGGGCGGAGCGCCTTTCTTTAGCACTCCATGTCTGTTTCTGGCACTTTGTGCCCCTGAATGTATTGCTGGGCACCTGATTGTGGCACACGGCTGTCTAAACTCTTCCCCTCTCTTGCCTGGCAGGGTGGGCAGCACTTTGGGTTGTCTAGGACTTGGGGCATTTTTTTTTGTATTGACGGCCTATCCTCAGAATACGTCATTAATAGATCATTGACAGGGGTTCATCGCTCGTGATCCCTACCAATCAGTTGACTCACGGAGCCACTGTCAATACAGACAGCGCTGGAAGCATAGTGCCGGCAACACTGTAGCAGCCCAGTTTGTTACTGCAGGCACAGCTCCCATTGAAATCAACGAGAGCTGTGCCTGCAATACCAATCCCAACCACTGCACTACAGACAGCATGATCTACTTCCTGCACTGTCCAATCAAGGTGATCGTCAGGAATCCTCAGCGGCAGATCCCTGCCAACTATCTACTGATCAGCTGTCCTGAGGATAGGTCATCAATAAAAGAAACATCCAGAGTCTCAGACAACCCCTTTAATTGCAGGTAAAAACTCTTCCACACTGGTGAACAATGTTGCCTTTCAGTACTGTGGTTTTGGGTTCAAATCTGACCAGTTGCAAATTCTGCATGGAGATTGAGTTTCCCCTGTGCCTCTGTGCGTTTCCTCGCAGTCTCTAAAAATATTCTGAAATGTTAATTGGCTTTCTATGAAATTGACCCTTGTGTGTGTTAGACCGTGAACCCACTGAGGGATGGAACGAATATGAATTGTGTACATCGCCGTGAAATATGTTTGTGCCATATGATTTACCGAACTTAAATACACTAATGAAGTCAAGGTCACTGCCCTGATAATGAAAGTGACAAGTCTGTCGACTTTATTTATTTACCTTTTCGTGCCCCATAACATACATGTACATCATGAAAAGGAGAAGGTTGAGGCAAAATGCTGTATGTTTATAGCATGTAGGTGGCGTGAGCATCTGCGGAAATCTGCAGAGGAAGCCGGCTGTGACTGACAGCTCGGGTCCAACTGCAATGGTAGGGATCGCTGAGAACACTGATCCGCACTGTACAATCCCTACATGTTACTATAAATGTTAACTGCGGCATGTATGAGGCTAGCACAGGGAGGGCGCTCCCTCTGTAATTGCAGAAGGCCAACGAGTTGCCACAGCAGGTGGGTGCCAGTGAATAGCCTCTGAGTCTGCCATGGCTTGTCCTAGACAGGAATAGTGATAATTAGAGATGAGCGAGCACGCTCGGTTAAGGCAGTTACTCGAGCGAGCATCGCGCTTCTTGAGTAACTGCATACTGGTCCGAGCAGATCCCCCCCCCCCCCCCCCCCGCTACTCCTTGCTCACCCCTGCCGCCCCCCCCCCCCCCCGAATCTGCTCGGACCAGTATGCAGTTACTCGAGAAGAGCAATGCTCGCTCGAGTAACTGCCTTAACCGAGCGTGCTCACTCATCTCTAGTGATAATACATTGCAGTACAGAAGTACTGCAGTGCATTATCTGAGCAAATATGAGATAGCAGGAACGAATCCCCTTACAGCGTCATGAAAAGAGTGTAAGAAAATTGTTATAAAAGAAATAGGTAAAAAATGTTTTAAAAAAACTCCTTTTTATGCACTTTCCCATTTGATTAAGAAAAAAAAATGAATAAAAAAATATGTTTGGTATTGTTGCATCAGTAACGACCCGTACAGTGAATTGAACACACTTTTTATCCCGCACAGCAAATGCTATATAAAAAAAGCTAAAAACAGCCCAAAAATATTTCTTATTTTCATTTTGCCTCCCCAAAAAACGGATCAAAACAGTCATAAGCACCCTAAATAGTGCAAATAAAAACTATAGCTTACCATGCAAAGACACAGCCCTCCATATGACTCATAGCAGCCAGTCAGATCACCTCTTTCATTCTAAGGCTCCATTTAGATCTGCATGGTTTCTTCAATGAATGGAAACTATGATGTAGTGCCAGATTTGTTGTACGACTGATACCAGTGGTGCCCTATGGAGCTCATTAACTTATCATGAGGCCCGTTGGGTTCCATCAAGTTGCTTGCTGTTTGTTTGATGGGAAAATTATTTCTGCATATGATATAGATAAGAGGAGATCCTAAAAAGTGTCCGAACACCTTCAATAACGGTCGGGTGAATAGCTATTCCTCCTGGCCTCCCTATACACAGTCACTCAGTTCAGCCAAGGTAAGTAAACAAGAAGAGCCAAAGTCCTTTTACACCGAATGTTCCTCCGAATGTCTGTTCATTGGGCTGTGTACAAGCACCAACGATCGGTGAATGAACAAACACTCGTTTGTCAGCTGATCGTTCAGTTTCAGCAGTGTTTGCTTGTTCATTCACCGATCGTTGGTGCTTTTACGCAGCCCAATGAACAGACATTCGGAGGAACATTCGGTGTAAAAGGACCTTTGCTCTTCTGGTTTAGAATTCATACATGCTTGCCCACGGGGGCATACAATCGTACTAGCGATCATTCGCCCCTATAAGCCGATTCTCGGACCATGAAAATGATGAGATGAGATGAGCGACATTCATCCTGCACTTTGATCGGCGCTCATTTGGTTGGGCCAATAGTTCGGCCCGTGTAGAAGGACCTTATCGACACTTCTGGTGACGGCTTATGTCTCCTCAGAAGAAAAGAATTGGGCATTGAAATTCAAACCACGTCGTCATTTGTTGGGGACGAATTGGGAGGTCTCAATACACATAAAATAGTTGGCTGTTCCCGCTAAAATAGACGAGTTCGGCTGACTATTCCTTTATATGCATGGAGGCCTTTACTTGCACCAGACAAATGAGAGCCGGAACCCGATAGTCTGCTTGATGCAACTGCTCCATTTTTTGTGAGGCTCTTTGTAGTCAGTGAAAAAATGTCACCTTGCAGGACAGCACACCCGACAGACATGGTAGCTAGTTATAGCAAATGCATAAACATGAAGTCAGTAAACTGCCGCAACCACTGCGAGCCATAAACCTGGGATGGAAGCCGGCTGTCACATGAAAGTAGGAACTGGGAGGTTGAAAAAAAGATACAAATGCATCTACTTCAACCTTTTCTTCTATAGTGTTAATCCAGAGGAAGAGGAAAAAAAAAAAGAGTTCTATGAAGTAGCGGACAATTACATCACATTAAAGGGGTTGTCCCGCGGCAGCAAGTGGGTCTATACACTTCTGTATGGCCATATTAATGCACTTTGTAATGTACATTGTGCATTAATTATGAGCCATACAGAAGTTATCAAAAGTTTTTCACTTACCTGTTCCGTTGCTGGCGTCCTCGTCTCCATGGTTGCCGTCTAATTTTCGCCGTCTAATGGCCAAATTAGACGCGCTTGCGCAGTCCGGGTCTTCTGCTTTCTTCAATGGGGCTCCGTGTAGCTCCGCCCCGTCACGTGCCGATTCCAGCCAATCAGGAGGCTGGAATCGGCGATGGACCGCACAGAAGCCCTGCGGTCCACCGAGGGAGAAGATGCCGGCGGCCATCTTCACCGGGTAAGTAAGAAGTCACCGGAGCGCGGGGATTCAGGTAAGCGCTGTCCGGTGTTCTTTTTTAACCCCTGCATCGGGGTTGTCTTGCGCCGAACGGGGGGGGGGGGGGGGGGGTTGAAAAAACCCCTTTAAGGGAAAAACTCCGAAATTAGCAATCAGAATAAATCCCTGTATCAACAATCTATCCATAGATCTCCAGTAGCCATAGCTTGTAATGTTATTACAAACGGGACAAAAAATGAAAGCGAGAATGAGATCTCACCGACACACAATTAAAGAAAGACAGAATTACCAGCGGCCAAGCACTTTTCTAGTCACGGACACAACATTGAACACATGAAATTCACCTTATTAAAAGGCAATTTCAAGTCACAAAGCCATAGAAGAATTTGGGAGTAGAAGTTTATAACCACCTTTGACACTTTCAACAGAGGGCTAAATACTTCAAGAGGATTCACGCGTGACTGGGATATATGAGAAATCTATGGCACAGATAACACTCTGGCCTGGTGACCCCACTAATTCAGGGACCATAAAACCTTCACATCTGTAGGTCATAGTTAAGTATTTATTTATTTCTCAACTCATTTTGTTCTCGTATTCTTTTAAGTGCAAATTAATCACAGCCATGTCTGTGCCTTGTCATAAGTATGTGTGTATATATATTCATCACTTTTCGAATCTATTTCATTAAGCCTGAGGAAGAACCCTGAGTAGGTTTGAAAGCTCGCTATAACATCATGTATTTTTGTTAGCCATTAAAAGGTATCATATCTACAAGATTATTTGGTTTCTCTTACTGGGAACAATCACTGTGCAACTCGTCGCTTCTTAGCACAGATGGCTATAACAGCAGATGACCGGTTCCGGTACCATTGCGGTCTAAAAGAAACAAAAAGGCAAGACTCCAGTGGGGGGGAAAGTAAAAAAAAATTATAGTTAAAAATTGTATCAGTGAGCAGTGAAAAACATCAACTGGTCAGATGAATCCAGATTTCTTTTGCACCATGCTGATGGGAGGTCAGAATTTTGTGCAAGCAGCATGAATTGATGAACCCTTCTTATCAGTTGTCAAGTGTTCAGGCTGGTGGGGGTGGAATAATGGTATGGGGAAAGCTTTCTTGGCACAACCTGAGTCTTTTGATACCTGTGGATGGACATTTGAACAGTAGGGCTTACCTAAGCATTATGGCCAACAAAGCTCATTTCTTCATGGCACCTATTTACCCTATAGCAGAAGGACAATTTCAGTAGAATGTGCCCCAAGGGTTATATAGTTATGAAAAAGGAGAACAGCTGACTCCTTAAAAACATTTATTTTATTCTTCTTTTATTCCAAAAATCCAGAAAATTACAAATGGCAGGTCTCGTATAACACCATGGTATGTATTTGGATTGTATGGTTATGGATTGGTTCCAGAATCATGACAGCAAGTTTTCTTTGCTTCCTTGGCCTTCACAGTCCCCAGTGCTTCATCCTGGGACAAAGTAAAACGGACTGTTCAGAGCATATCAGTACCTTCTTCTAATTTGCAGTAACTACACAAAGCTTCCTGTCCGCATGGGCCAATATTCCTGTAGAACATTTTCAACACCTAGTGGACTATATCTCACAAAGATCTGCCGTGGTTCTTAAGGCCAAAGGAGGTCCAATGGGCTACTAAAGTGGCCATTTAGTGTATATCCCAATATTATCTTCTCTACATCCACAGTTGCCTGATAACAAATGAGGTGTCACCAATATTGCAGAATTATGGCCGGCATAAAATTGATAGCCGGTGTAGTACAAAAACCACTTAGGATATCACACCTGCTCGTGATATGACGCTTATGATCTCAGATTCTGTTGAGTATCTAGCAGCAGGTTCCTTGCTGAAGAGAGCTCCCTGCTGTTCATCCTCCATATGACAGTAACACATCGCGAGCTTCACGGATTACAATCACGTTGCCAACACTTGTCACACATCAGCCTAACCAGACGGCTGCAGCTCTAGTGCAGGGAAAACCCATGGCCATTGCAATCTTTCCATCCAAGATAGTTGTAGAAAATTGATGTGTTACATTATACGATATCACAAGGAAAGTATTGTCTCTGGAACTTCAGCCCGAGTACTGATAAAAAAAATCAAAAAAATCTTGGTATTTGTATAGCACCAACGTATTCCGCAGCGCTTTCAGGTAATTACTACTTATTACCCCCCACCAAGCTGGGTTCTCATTTTACCGACCTCGGAAGGATGGAAGGCTGAGTCAACCTTGAGCCGGCTACCTGAATCATGCAGGGATTGAACTTGCAACCTTCAGGTCATAGGCGAGAGCTTACACTCCTTCAAAATGGAAAGCCCTTTCTTCTGCTAGTCTGGCCATCACTAGGCAGGAAGGAGTGGTGCTTGCTTGCCTCCTCCATGTTCTACCCTTTCAGGAAAAAGTCCATTATGACCTTCAAAGGGGCCAACCAGGGCTAGATTTACCCACATTCACATCCTAAGGGATGGGTTGTTGGAATATTGTGCATTTATACGTAAGTTAAATGAGTTGTACCAGAATAAACTTTTAGCCCCTATCCATAGGATAAGAGATAAAAGTCTGATGGGTGGGGGTCTCAGTGGTGAGACCATCAGGGATCCTTCGAATGGTAAGCCTATGTCCGCCTCTCTTCGTCACTTCAGGCTCACTGCACTCCCTACAGTGTGGAGGAGATTGATTAGATCGGCGGTCACACATATGCAGTGCTACTGCATTAATCTTCAATGGCACTGCCAGAGATAGCCAGGCACTTGTACTCAGCTATTTCCATCAGCTCCATTGAAATAATTGGAGCGGCAACCGAGAATGAGCAGCCACTGCTCCATTCAATCTGAAGTCACTGCGAGTGGGTGCCGTGACTGACAAATAGAAGGGAACACGGGACCCACATTCTCAGGATCCCGGGGGGCTCCGTGGTGAACCCTAGCGATCAGATTTCTACCACTTATCTAATGAATAGTTGATGGCTGAGGGCAACTGAAAAACAATGAAGAACATGTCAGAGGACAATACAAGGATCTCTCCCGTGATCTGTTTATACCCAGGACTGTAACTGTAACAAGGGGGCACCCTCGACGTCTAGAGGAAAGAAGGTTTGTACACCAACATAAAGGGGGGTTCTTTACTGTAAGAGCAGTAAGAGTATGGAACTCTTTGCCTAAGGACGTGGTGATGGTGAATTCGATAAGAGTGGACAGCTTTCTTGAGCATTACAATATTACATATTAGGGTTGCTAGCTTAATTTAAAAGGGTTGTTGTTCCAGGGATTATTCTGACTGCCAGAGTCAGAAAGGATTTTTTTTTTAATGTTTTCCTAAAATGAGGATATTAGTTTGTACCTCATGTGGAAGGGGTTGCCTTCATGTGGATCAACATAGAACTGGTTGAAAATGTGTCCTTTTTGAGCCTTACATATTATCATGTTTCCCCCCAAATAAGTACCTGTCTTATATTAATTTTTGCTACATAAGAGGCACTAGGTCTTATTTTACTTAACTAGCAGGCTCAGTCCATGTCCCTACCTCTGCTATCCACAGCTCCGACGCGCTTCCCGCAGTCCTCAGCCGCTCATACATCACTTCCTGGTTACATGATTCATAAATCCCACCTCCAGGAAGCGATGGCTGTGATTGGTTTTTCAACCAATCAATGCAGCGCGGGATGAGCCAATGTGATGGCTGTGATTGGTTTATCCAGCGCTGCATTTAATGGCTGACCAGTGGTCAAAGACTCAATCACAGCCCTGCTTTTGGTCACAAGATTCTTGTCTTTAAAATGAGACCAAAAGCCTATCTGCAGCAATGACAGAATCAGAGCTACAGCCACTTGAAATGGAGTCGGGAATAATTAATTTCCAGCCCTCATGTCAGGCTATGTGTAGAAAGTGGAGCAGGAGACGAGCAGGCAGCAGAGGACAATCTGTGGTTCTCCTGTCTGTCCCAGGAGAGGGTGACATGGACTTTTTTCATGTTATTGCCCACCTTATTAATCAGAGAACATCCTTGCTCTCTGGTTGTCACATAATGGGGTCTTTCTAGTCCAGAACAGGAGTGAAAAATTGAGCACTTACTCATCTAATCACTTTTCTAGATTTCTCTACCCCGTATATGCAGTAGTCATTGCTAAACACAGAATCTCAGTAATTTGGGGGGGAAAAAAATAAAGAAAATGCAGTAAATATTGAAAAAAAGATAACAAAAAACCAAAACTCATAATAGGTATTGCCAGACCAGTAACAACCAGTACTTTAAGGCCTCCTGCCCACGGACGGAGTGGGATACACCTGCGGTTTTATGCTGCGGGAATCCTGCGACGATAAACAAGAGTCCCCGCTGACGATCGGGGAAGAACACGCTTCTTACCACGTTTTTCTGTGGTCTCCATTAATACTATATTAATGGAGACCTCCCGCCGCAGAAAAACGCTGTACAATAGAACATGCTGCAATTTTTTTTCCCGCGACGTAAATCCGCGACAGTATCCCTAGAACCTAATAGCTGCGTTATTCCGCTGCGAATTTACGCCACAGGGAACGCGGCATAAATCCAGCCGTGGGCATTAGCCCTAAAATATAAGGCCACCTTCACACTCACCGCTTTTTACAGTGTTCATCTGTACAATCCCTCCATTGATTTCAGTGGGGCTTCACATACTAGCATTCAAACTAGTTTTTTGAACGCTGTTTGCTCTATTTTCGTACGTGTAAGTGCTTTTTAACAGCAGAGACCTGCGGAAACCATTTGCGGGAGATCGCGGATATAATGGTTTTTCCGCAGGTCATGCACTGTAGATCGTCCGTGCAGAAAAAAATCCACACCCCCACCTCCAAGCCTTTTCCCCTCCTCCCTAATTGATTTTAACGACAGGGCCGCATGGGTGAAAGCGGTGACTAAGCAGCAATGATGAGAAAGCTGTGTGATCCTTCCTCTAGTGGCATAATTGCACTACAAAGAATGGTGGTCAACGTGCGTTTTACCTGCAGGTGCCAGGCGTTTTTCATACCAAATGGGCCAAAAAAAAACTATCTAAGCTCCCAGCCATTGAAAAGGCTAATTAGTCTAATGAGTGATGTGTTTTTTTTCCTGCGCAGTTATGCAGCGTTACACACATCTTCTAGCGTGTTCTTCACACATTTGCGCATCCCCACTGACTTCCAGAAAGACTTTTGGTGCGCTGGAAAATAGAGCACCCTGCATTTTTTTTCCGCGTGATCGAGATGCGCAGGAAAAATTCACTGCGTAGTGTGCGCGTAACTATGCCTATGCGCTTCCGGCCTAAAACCTGTGTGAACATGCCCTCTAAGGCTGGGTTCACACAGGGCTTTTTTGCCGCGCGGAATTTCGCTGCAGCAAATCCACCCGTGGCCGCTAATCTCGGGATTAGCCAGCCATGTGGATGAGATTTCTCAGAAATCTCGTCCACACGGGACGGCCAATCCGCTGCGGTAAGTCAGGCTGGAACCGCGGCTGTGGCGGCCGCAGCCGCGGTTTCAGAATATGCAGCATGTCTGTTTATCTTTTCTTTCCGTCGCGGCCGCGCTCTCCTCTATGGGAGCGCCGGCCGCAACGGAAAAGCGAGCGACCGGGCCACTTCAAAGCCGCCGCGGGTTTTTCCACGGCGGTTCTCCCGGCGGGAATCTCGTGGTTTTTGCTGCGGCCAAATCGCGGGATTTCTGGCGAGAATACGCCCCGTGTGAACCCAGCCTAAGTGGCGCAAAAGGGATGATAAATTTGCCTCCTAGATGTGGGTACCAGAAACAAGGAGGTGTAGACCTGCCATAGATATACGCCATCTAGTGGAATACAACCTACACTGCACTGTGATCACATGTACATAGTAAGTCACACGCAGCAGTTATGATGTGGATGTTGATGCATATCCGCGGCCGACTTCAACCCTCCTCCTTAAAAGTCTGAAATCTGCGGTGGATTTTGACACATTTTTCTACTACGGAAAATCTCCGCCAAATCTGCTACATGTGAACGCATGTCTTATTTTCGCGACTATTTTGCCACGATTAAACGCCGGCCGAAAATCGAGACCATCTGAAGCCTTGAATTCCAATGAATTTGTTCAGGTGGGCGATTTTTTTTGTGTGGAACTTTTTTGCGGGAATACGCCGGCCGTTCCCAGAGACTCCTATGAGAGCCGTCAGAAAATGGAAGGAGAAAGTTTAGCAGCGGCTCATGTTGCTAAAGTTCCTCCCCCTCCCCTTGCCGACAGGTTCCATTGGCTGGGGCGGAGAGCAGAAGGAAGTTCAGCGCACTAGCTCTGCTAAGCTCCTGCCCATTCCCTTTGCCAACAACTGACGGCAGCCAACGGAGGGGGATGGAGTTTAGCAGAGATGAACTCTGTCCCCCTGGCCAAGGGTTATTGCGGGCTGTGGCGTATATATACACCGCAGCCAGGCCGTCTGAATGATCGAGAAAACGGGAGAAGCAGCCGCCACTTGATTGCGCCTGCCTCTCGTTCATATGATTTTCGCAAATCACAGCGCCCCTGTGTGAAAAAGCCCAAAGGGTACTTTTACATGGGTTGATCCGTGGAGCACAGATGTCTGTCAGGTCGTCCCAGTGATGATTGTTCCGGCCCTTCGCCTCCGTTCACAGTAAGCAGCTGAAGTCGATGGAAGCCGTCTGATCCGCGGCACACGAGAGCTGAAACTGCAGATGTGTCGCGGATCTGCGGGAAAGCAGGAGTTTAAAAAAACAGCAGACTTCGCATGCGCGCGGCGCGCCCGCACACATCCGCAGTGTAGAAGAAAGAAGACCAAGACAGGAGGGAGAAGACCCGGACAGGTAAAAAAAATTGGCCTCGGACGCAGGCACGGTCGGCTCCCGCTACAGGCTCCTGTGGGCGGAATCCTGTGGACTTGAGGCCCTAAAAGTTCCTTAATAGAGATGAGCGAGCGTACCCACTAAGGCAAACTACTCGAGCGAGTAGTGCCCTATGCGAGTACCTGCCCACCTGCCCGTTCGTCTCGAAAGCGTCGAGGAACGGGGGGGAGATCTCTCTTCCCCCCCCCCCCCCCTTCCCGCTCACTCCGGCAACTCACCGCTCTCCCCTGCCGGCACCCGAATCTTTAGAGACAAGCGGGCAGGTACTCGCATAAGGCACTACTCACTCGAGTAGTTTGCCTTAGCGAGTACGCTCGCTCATCTCTATTCCTTAACGCTACATTCAAGCAGGCGACCGCGATATTGGGCCTAGAAACTTTTGCGCTGGTTTACACATACAGAGGCCTTTCACCCTGCCGGCAGAGACCGCGTATGGGACAAGTATGAACTGTGCATGTCCGGGAATCTGACGTCACGAGCGTGCACAATGTGATTTTTTTTTCAAATTTCCCGCTCTGTTCAGAGCTGAGATGCGTTTCGGAATGCCTCCCTGTCGCCATACTTACGTGAAAAGGATGTGAAAAGAACTGGTATGGAGGCGCAACACTCTAAGCTACTAGAAGATGTAGATCAAAGTCCAATGTGTGATGGTGAAAGCACTTCTTTTTTATTATTTTTTCAGAAATTAAAAACCAGCAATGGAATACGCGTTTCGGGGAAGAACCCCTTCGTCAGTTCGGCTGGATAGGACAACAGGATGCCTAGGGGTGACACGATTCCAAAGATGTATGGAATGTGTCGGAGGTCCTGTGTGCAGGAGAACAGGGGAGAAAAAAAATGCTTTAACATGCTGGGTTAAAGCATTTTTTTTCTCCCCTGTTCTCCTGCACACAGGACCTCCGACACATTCCATACATCTTTGGAATCGTGTCACCCCTAGGCATCCTGTTGTCCTATCCAGCCGAACTGACGAAGGGGTTCTTCCCCGAAACGCGTATTCCATTGCTGGTTTTTAATTTCTGAAAAAATAATAAAAAAGAAGTGCTTTCACCATCACACATTGGACTTTGATCTACATCTTCTAGTAGCTTAGAGTGTTGCGCCTCCATACCAGTTCTTTTCACATCCTTTTCGCTACACTTACGCCCACACTGGTGGAGCGTCATCTGGTTGGCAGCACCTCCACCATTCAAAATACTCAATCATTGAAAACTCTTTGTACTCCATAAATATTCCACTACCCTCACTGGGTCTTGCTCCACCCTCCTTTTTCATTGCCATACTTACGTAGGAACAGCGTTTTGATACGCAGCCCATAGAAGAGCTGCTTATCATACGCAGAGAAATAGTGCATGCTGGGATTTATTTCTCTGCTGTATGTAAGCGCTGTGTCCACACGGTCCATTGACTTTCATTGCCTCCATCCACTGCATGATACGCGATGAAAAACCGCCCGTGGACATTAGCCCTGAGGCCGGTTTCACACGGCCCGAGAAAATCACGCGAGGTTCGTGCGTTCGCCAGATGCACTTATATGAACCTCACTCATTTAAATGGAGTCATGCAATTTTCCCCTGCATGGCACCGCTATCTGAGGCAACGCGGCAACCAAGTCGCGCCGTGGTCTATCTTCCTGCGATACCATCCATTGTATTAGATGGGAGAACTACATGATCCTCGCCCCTGTGAAACTAGCCTTAGAGTGATGTGTACTAATGCACAGCGTACATCAGGTAACCAGAGAAGCTGGTACGGCCATCTTTGTTTCTCCAAGGCCCGCAGGGTCACTTTAAATAAAATTGTAACTCAACTCTAACGTTATGCAATGGATGACTCACGTCACCACAAATATACCAAGTAGCCAAACCTGAAGTAAACCATAAACAATACTAAAAAGCCGGCACTGAGCAACTACACACCTGGTCCAACAAGTTCAAACTCAATCACTAGACTTCCTCTGGAAGAAACTACAACTCCCAAAATCCACCTCGCCACCATTTCCGCATTCCACCACTCCCATGACATCACTTCCTGCGCGAGTGGCGTGACTTGACAGGCTGAGCTTGTGATTGGCTGTCGCTTCTGTCAATTGACGGAACTCACTAATCAGAGCGGATAAGAGTGGGGTGTACCCGGAAGTGGCACAGGAAAGGCGGAAGTTGAGGCCGGAGGAGAAGGAAGAAGAGAAGGGTCTCCCGGCGGGAGTGAGGAGGAGGATACGAGCGGACAGGTGAGACCGGGGTGGCAGCTGAGGCCTCGTAGGAGCGGGGTGAGCTGCTGCTGCGGAGGGGGAGTCCCGGGCAGCGTATGACGCCATAGCGGAGTGTGCTAGAGGGAGAGCAGTAGTGACTGCGGCAGTGCGAGAACAGCAGCCGGGGGTGCTTGGGCTTCTGTGGGACTACAAGTCCCAAGTTACTTTGCATCCTCTGGGATGGTTTCTATCTAGGGAGGCAACAATTTGCCCCTGCTGCCCAGAGTCGGGAGTGATGCCAATCATTAAAGGCCATAATGGTGTGTGTGTGTGTGTGTGTGTATATATATATATATATGGCTGCAGACCCTGCTACACAGAACTCTGAGGCTGGATTCCTGCAGGGCGGAATGTTCGCAGCGGACCGCACGGAATTCCGTGAGATCTCAACAGCTGAAGTTCTGTGGGCTCTGAAAGCGGTTTGTTTCTGCCCATAGAGTGTAGAGGAACGGCGATACAACTGGCTTTGAATTCCGTCAGTCTCAGAGCGGCTTGTCCGCAGCGTGTGGGTGAGATGTTCGCAGATCTCGTCTACTTTGCCGCTTAGTCTCGGGCTTAAAGGGGTGGTCTCGCGAAACAAAGTGGGGTTATACACTTCCGTATGGCCATATTAATGCACTTTGTAATATACATCGTGCATTAATTATGAGCCATACAGAAGTTATTCCACTTACCTGCTCCGTTGCTGGCGTCCTCGTCTCCATGGTTCCGTCTAAATTCGCTGGCAGCTTGCTTTTTTAGACGCGCTTGCGCAGTCCGGTCTTCTCCATTCAGCACGAGCCGCTTCAGTGTGCTCCCCGCTACAGCTCTTCTGCGCATGCGCAGACGAGCTGTCACTGCTCGGGAGCGCGCTGAAGCGGCCATTCTGCACCATCCTCTGTTAGAGGAAGGTGCAGAAGCTGGAGCTGCCCAGCGGAGAAGACCAGCCCAGCCCAGCAGCCCCGAGAAGCCTCCCAGGTAAGTGATGGGTCGGGGGGGGGCTGCCGCTGCGCCGGGGGGGGGCTGCCGCTGCGCCGGGGGGGGGCTGCCGCTGCGCCGGGCTGCGCCGGGGGGGCTGCCGCTGCGCCGGGGGAGCTAGCGCTAGGCCGGGGGGGCTGTCGCTAGGCCGGGGGAGCTAGCGCTAGGCCGGGGGGGCTGTCGCTGCGATGGGGGGGGCTGTCGCTAGGCCGGGGGAGCTAGCGCTAGGCCGGGGGGGCTGTCGCTAGGCCGGGGGGGCTGTCGCTAGGCCGGGGGGGCTGTCGCTAGGCCGGGGGGCTGTCGCTAGGCCGGGGGGGCTGTCGCTAGGCCGGGGGGGCTGTCGCTAGGCCGGGGGGGCTGTCGCTAGGCCGGGGGAGCTAGCGCTAGGCCGGGGGGGCTGTCGCTGCGATGGGGAGGGCTGTCGCTAGGCCGGGGGGGCTGTCGCTAGGCCGGGGGAGCTAGCGCTAGGCCGGGAGGGCTGTCGCTGCGATGGGGAGGGCTGTCGCTAGGCCGGGGGGGCTGTCGCTAGGCCGGGGGAGCTAGCGCTAGGCCGGGGGGGCTGTCGCTAGGCCGGGGGGGCTGTCGCTAGGCCGGGGGAGCTAGCGCTAGGCCGGGGGGGCTGTCGCTAGGCCGGGGGGGCTGTCGCTGCGATGGGGAGGGCTGTCGCTAGGCCGGGGGGGCTGTCGCTGCGCCGGGGGAACTAGCGCTGGGGAGCCGGGGGCTAGCGCCGGTTACCTGCTGTCTGGTCGGCGGCTGCGGGGCGTCTGGTCGGCGGCTGCGATGCGTCCGGTTGCCATGGAGACACAGCTGGCGGCGTCTCGGGAGCGCGCACGTCGGGCTGCAGCGAGCGACGGGGAAAGAGCCGGCGGCCATCTTGAGGAAACTTTTATAACTTGCTGAAACGCTGGAACGGTAAGTACGAACCAGCTAGAAATGTCATTTACAGGGGGGCTTAGTAATGTGTGTTTAATGGGGGGGACTGGGCAAAAAAAAAAATTAACTGCTTCCTCGAGACATCTCCTTTAAGATCACTGGCCGGAATTTCCATGCAAGCAATCCCGCCCGTGTGACCCCGGCCTATTCGTTCCGTCATTAGCTTACCGTTTCTCCAGGCATAAAAAACAAGCGACGATCAGCCCGTGTGAACAGGCAGTCATCTATGAATGACTGCCTGTTCACTGTGAATGGAGATGAGCGGCCGCAGGAGATTTATGGCATGCCCCGCTGATCAGTGGCAGTCCCCCTCTACTATGGATGGCAGGTCTGTAGGCTGTCGATAGTTTCCAAGTAGACAACCCCTTTAAAGACCATCTAAAGTTGTCCACTGGATAGCGCTGCTTAATACATTAGCGCTATATAAAGATTAACTTTTTAATCGGTGTCTCACTGCTGAGACCCCCACTGATCCTGAGAATGGCGGTCCCGTCCCCCTCTTCTTTAGGGCACCTCCCGTGATGAGAAGGAAATTGAATGAAGTGCTGGCTGAACATCAGGAGCTCTTCCGGAGACGCCCGCTGGGTAACGTCTTATCAGCGCAGTAGAAGTAAATGGTGCTGCAGCTGTGTAACGCTCGGCTATCACTCGATTCGGTATAGTGTCACCACGGGTGGAAGAGGTGACCGCGTAGTGAAGAGGGAGTAATGGGACCCCTCTTAGGGGTGAGACCCCCACTGATCACTGGAGGTAACATCACACTGAATTAAGTGATGGTCAAGCAGAGCTGCCACGCTGTTTGTTTCAGTGGGGCTGATGGAAACTGCCGAGCGCTTGTGCCTAACTAACTCCGGTAGTCCCGTTGACATGAATGGAGTGGCACCATGCGTGTCCAGGAGGAGCAGTGGGTCACGGGGGTTAGGGGGGGTCTCAGTGGTGAGACCCACAAATCACGCTTTTCCCCTATACTGTGGATAGGAGCTACATTTTAGAAGTTTGGAATAAAAATTCCGAATTAGAATGTCAGCGACATTTGTTCCACGGTAACACGGCGGCCGACCGGCTGAGGAGCGAGGGTCCGTTCACTAGTCGCTTTGTATCAGCTAACCTAGTCACTATTTGATTAATTATTGTCCGGTGTAAAGCGGTAATCATTGCCTATAAATGACAAGTCTGCAGGAAGACGCACGCCTCAGTGGTCACTTACCTCTACAAGAACCCAGCTGTTTGCGCGCTTTGGGGACTATTTACATGATGGCTGTCTGTCTGCACCAGGCTCAGACTCGCTCCATTGTAGTTTGAGTGGCGATCTGCTGAGCGGTTTCTGCCGCTCCTATATTCTACATTGGAGATGGCCGCACGCCTCATCTCCTTCCTTCTGGGGGGCTGAATGAAGGAGAGTTGGTGCAATCCACAGCTGTCAGACATTAGCCCATACGTTTCATATGCCATAAGTGTATTAGATGGTAACGCCTCATTAAAGCGATATGCTGTGAAAGTCTGATAGATGTGAAGATGACAACTTGGACTTGCACCTTCCTCTAGTTCTGGCCCGGCTGTATATGGTGGTTGTGACCTATGGAAACCGGTGCGAGCAGTGCCACCCTTCTTCTGCACTGCCCATAGAAGTCAGTGGGAGTTACGGGACTACTTGCACAGTGAGCTCCACGGGGTATTCTTGTATCTTGTCACCACCGGAAGTATGGGTGGTGACAAGATAGTTGGTGCTTGATGGGGTGACACCCCCTATTCCTTTTAGGCTGTAAGTTCTCAGCTTCACAGCAGGTCCTGGCACTCAGCACCGCAGTATCCTTGTGTGAGCATACCGCGTGTGTGCTACTGGACCTGCTGTGACTGTAGGTGGTGGCCTCTGCACAGCAGCCTTGCACAGACTGTGGGCTGCCATTACCGGGGCCGCTGTCACTCGGCGCCAGCAGTGTCCCCGGTGCTGGCCTTTCCCCAGCAGCGCTGCAGTGCCTGTGGCCTTTTCTTACCGTGGCTGCTGTCACCGTCCCTGGCAGCGCTCTCCGCAGTGGCAGCAGCGGCCTCCCGACTGCAGCGCTGCACTCAGTGTGTCCTCCCCTTTCAGGGGCTGCTGTCAGTATTTCCGACTGAACTATAACAGTCTGCCAGCAGTGAGGACATCCGCGGGTCCGCTCCCTTTTAGCGGCCTGCATGGAGGCAGCGAAAAAGTGTTGGTCCGCACATCTAAGCGATTCAGAGCGCTGGTGGCCCGGACTCATCTGTATTTGCGGCCAGTACTGTAAGTCGCCCCACATGTAGAAGCAGCCTGTTCTCCGGCCAAACAGTGCAGTGATTTTTGCCTTGCCAGGAGGGTTAGGTTTAGGGGTGTTTTAGGGTTAGGCTTACATTATTTTGTCTCCTACATGGAAGCCTTTTCAGCTAATGATGTAAGCACCTACATTAATCCCTAACCGTCCAACCAAGGCTAAAATCACTACTGACTCTGCTGCTAGGACCTTTGAGAAGTCACCAATCAGGAGCTAGGGGTGTGACGGGCATTCCTGCATCCAAGCCCTGTCAGACCTCTAGCTTCCTGGTGGTGACAGGATACAATAATACCACTACACGGCTCCTGCAGCGCCTGAGTTATGGAAATGGCACAGCTCCTTGTGTTATGGTTTCCGTAATTCATTGACTTCTATGGGAGTTCCAGAAACGGCATAGTGAAGCCTGTTTGTTTCTGTAAATCCTGGCCACCACAGCCAGGCCAGAGGCGATGGGGGACAGAATTGGATGTAAGTCTGAGTCCCAGCTCTGGGACCAACACCTGTCAGACCTCTATGGCCTATCCTGTGAATATGGGAATACTCCTATAGTAACATAGTATATAAGGCTGAAAAAAGACACATGGTCAGCCCATTACCCCCAATGTTGATCCAAAGGAAGGCAAATAAACCCCAATGAGGTAGAAGCCCATTTTAAGGGGGAACAACCCCCAGATCACCTGTGTAAATTTGTATGGTTCAGTCTGATGGGCCCCGGGGCCAACAAAGGTCATGCACCCCTGATTTTAAAAGTGAACTTGTAAGCGCCATAAACTAAGCTATAGTACTTATAGTTTGAGTGATGCAAAGTACGGAGCGTTGTCTAATAATTCCGGGGGAATGGGGGTCTGGGTGACACAGGCTGACGCACAGCAGTTTGACTCTTTTCAGTGCGGTGTACGCACTTCTCTGGCGAGCTCCTCTGATCATGTCTCTGAAGCGACTTCCTGCGGAGGACAGGAGTTGGTTTTGGTTTTGATGGAATGTGAAACTCACCCATTGTAGGAAAGTACCTGGCTGCGTCTCCTACCTGCCGTTCAGCCACAGAATGTAAGTTGGAGGTTTGGCCTGTAAAGGGAATATTTTTAATGTAAATGACCCTGTAATATTGGTTCTCTGAGTTCCCCAATGACTATGCTATTGGGTGCAATGAAAACCCAGCAAAGAGATCTGTGACATCTGACATCTTCGTCGGGTGCTGACTGCAACGTCCTATACTGCCACCGGGAATGTCCCCTTCTAGCAAAGACATAAGCGGGGAGCTGCCACTTAGGAGACTTGTTTTGGGACCCCCACTTAATGCTGGCTGTGACAGCCTATAGCACTATTGCTGCATTGTATACTTGAGTGTCTAGTTGGGAGTCGCCTTCCTTTTAGTCCCCTTGAGTAGTCCCAGTTATGAGCCTGGAAAAAATATATATATTTCAAGGCAATCTGGTTTCTGGGGTGTTTACAGCCCTATTTGACCATTTTATTACAGCCCCTGATCAGTGCCCGTTATGCCCCATTTACATGGAACCATTATCGTCCAGTTTGAACGTGAGCCAACGACTAACGAGAATCGCCGGCATCTTGTTGATCGCCCAGCTTTTCTCATTTCTATGTGAACTGCTGCACAAAACTCAACAAGAATCTCAAGTCGTGACCTTCTCGGCCCATGTAAAAGGGCAGTTCCCCTCCCAATAATGCGGGGTGATTGGGATATCTGGGATGCTCTGCAGCTCCTCCGGATGTTCTCCCATGATTGCTGATACATTGGTTAAGACTAGGGATGAGCGAGTGTACTCACTAAAGCACTACTCGTTCGAGTAATGTACCTTAGCCGAGTATCCTCCCGCTCGTCCCTGAAGATTCAGGTGCTGCCGCGGGGCGGGGAGCTGCGGGGGAGAGCGGGGAGGAACGGAGGGGAGATCTCTCTATCCCGCCCGCTCTCCCCTGCTCCCCGCCGCAACTCACCTGTCAGCTGCGGCGGCCCCCGAATCTTTAGGGACGAGCAGGGAGGATACTCGGCTAAGGTACATTACTCGAGCGAGTAGTGCCTTAGCGAGTATACTCGCTCATCCTTAGTTAAGACTCACAATTGGGGATGTTCCTACAGTCTGACGTTGTCCAGTCAGCGTTGAGTGTCACTGTGTAAGGAATGCTAACAGACAGTTGTCAATTTATTCATAAATATCCAAAAACTGAACGACGAATGAGAAGTGAACAAATCCTCGTTCGTCGTCCAGTCCGTGCTCATATTTACACTGAACGGAAACCATTCAGCTTTCCACTGGATGCCGGGGTCTGAATGACTTATCGCCCCCCGTGTAAAAGGGCCCTTCGCCAGGGTGTATGGGACTAACAAATGCCGCCACAACACTCTGTAATCCAAGAAGACTTGTGAGCCATGGAATACGCTGTGCATTCGCATACAGAATTGCGCTTCCTAGTTAGAAGCAAGGCAATCTTAGTTCTCTCATTGGTGCTTCCTCACCTGGCAGTGCTGGGGTCTGTAGTGCATCTCACCAGTCCTAGAGCGCACTATTCTGCAACTACTTTTTTTGTCCTAACTTTATAGACATTGGCAAGAAGTCTGAGTATCTCCTCGCCGCCGCAGTCTTGTTGGTGCAGTTTCCCGAGTGGCGAGTGATATTTGTCTTCTGCCTGCCTTGTTGCTGTAACGCTCCACCTGTCTGGCGTCCGGACAGGTTTTGAACATGGCTGCATGTGTTTGCTGTCGGCCAAGTTTTTCTAATCAGCTGACGCAAGAATTTACTGGGAAGAGGCTTTAGCCAGTGACTCAGAACTCGGTGGAACTTGTAACCTCTGGATTAGATGACTGACTCATGACTGGGGAGAATGACCATTACCGCCGGTTTCCTTTTCTTCTGCTCGTCGGTTGTGAAATATGGAAAGAGAAATGAAAATTGGGCATTTTCTAGTTAATCATAAATGTACATTCCTGTGTCCTGTGAGGCCTGTAGTGCGGAGCAGCTGTGGCCGTAGGACATGGTTGGGTTCAGACGTTTGGGCCACCAGGAGGGCCTATCATCAGGGAGAACCTGAGCTTTATGCTGCCATGTTTGGCAAGATGTAGTTATTGTTCTAAGTAAAAGAAACCAAGTAATGTTGTAGATACGATACCTTGTAATGGCCAGTCAAAAGATTTTACAGCTTTTGGATCTAAATAGAATTCTTCATCAGGCCTCTAATGATAGATCTGAATAAGCCTATGTATACCGGGTTGTCCAAGACAGGAGTAAAGGTACATCGTATTTATGCAGAGACTTGGATTCCCCATCAAAATCTCTATATGATGCCTATGTCTCACGGGCCCCTTCCCATTTCAGAAACACTGACTTGGTTCCAAGATAGGAACTTTCAAAATGGCCGTTATGTTGGACATCACCCCTCACAGATCTGCCCCCTTAGCAACATGCCACAAACAGGATGATGATCTCGCCCACTGTTTTCCAGTTATTCAGGTGTCCTCCATACCTTTGGACAACCCTATACAGATAGTCCCCGACTTGCTAACATTCGAGTTACGAATTTCGCTAGATACAAACTATCTGTCCTGCACAGTATGATGTCATGCTATGGCATGACATCATACTGTGCAGGGACCGGACAGGCTTCTATCAGGCTTGATAGGCTTGCTAGGCAGCCGGGGGCCTTCTGAAAGGCCCTAGGGCTGTCTATGCAGAGCGCCTAGCAAGCCGTGCGCTTGATGGGCACTCTGCATAGGCAGCCCTGGGGCCTTTCAGGAGGTCCCCGGCTGCCTAGCAACCACACAGCGTCCCGCGATCTCATCGTGGGACGCTGTACGGCCCCCCTGAACGTCGGGTGCAGGCTGTCCCTTACAGCGGGCACCCAGCGGCAGCAGTTCCGACGAACCGTGCCGCTCGTCAGCACTGTTAACACTTTAAATACCGCTGTCGGAGCGATATTTAAAGTGTTAACAGTTCTGACGAGCGGCACGGCTCGTTGGCACTGCTGCCACCGGGTGCCCGCTGTAAGAACAGCCTGCACCCGACGTTGTATGGAGCGGGATCCACCCGCGATCCCGCTCCATACAAACATTTGTTCGACTTGCGAACAAAATGGACTTGCGAACGGGCTCCCGGAACGGAACCTGTTCGCAAGTCGGGGACCATCTGTATACACATATGTAAAGGGACAGTGTCATAAATTTGCATTTAAAATCTTACCAGCATTGAGGGAAGTCCTTAATTAGTCCACACATAAGGTTGTACAAGTTTTATGGCCACTACAACCCCATTTACACTGAAAGATGATCTCTCAAACGACAGTTTGAGTGACAGTTTTGAGCGATCATCTTTGCATAGTCTTTAGTAGATAATTAGCTACTAAAGAGCTATGCAGGCAGAGTGGGACACCGCCGCTATCGCTCGGCGAACAATACAGCTGTTTTTTTTAAAAAAATAAGCAAACAGCTGCATTGTTCTCTGCGCTTACAGCTCGCGTCTCACTGAACTACCAGCGGGGCACGAACTGAAAGAATCTTATGAGCGCTGCCGACTGTGATAACAGCCTGCACCGCTAATAAAAGTATCAAAGATGGTCAAAAAGTTTTCTTTCTGGGATTTGAAGTTGCCTTTTAACCCCTTAAGGACATGGCCTATTTGGGGCGTAAGGACGCAACGATTTTTGACGGGTTTTAATATTTTTATAGCGTTAATCCTGCAGCATAAATCACGCAATCCATTTTTTCTGCGGGCTGGTACAATTACAACTATACCAAAATGCTTTTTTTTAAAGTTTTTCTGCATTAAAACCCCTTTTTTTTTTTACCTATTTTTTTCTTCTAATTCGCTGCATTCAAAGCCCTTAACCTTTTTATTTTACAATGGACAGAGCTCTGTGAGGGCTTATTTTTTGCAAGACGAGCTGTAGTTTTTATTGGTACCATTTTGGGGTATATACAGCTTTTTAAATCACTTTTATTGCCCTTTTTGGCAGGCAAAATGCTAAAAATGAGCATTTTGCCTCCCTTAAGTGTTTTTTACGTTTTTGCCGTGCAGGATAAAAAGCATGTGCAACAACAATACCAAATATGTCTTTTGTTTGTTGTTGTTTTTTATGCTAATATGAGAGTCCCAAAAAATGCTTTTTTTCAAACTTTTTTTACATTTTTATTTTTTGTACATTATTTTGACTTTTTTATTTATTTTTATTTTTACACCATTCGTGTCCCTCTGGGGGACTTACACCATACTAACTCTGATTGCTATAAGGCATTGTAGGACTTCTCTTCCGCAATGCCTTATCACCTATTACAACGATCATAGATAATGGCAATACAGGACGCTGGTATCTGGCGTCCTGTTGCCATGGCAACCAGCCAGGTGCTCTGCAATTATATCGCGAGAGCCTGGAAACGTCATAGAGGGAGCGCGCATTCTCTGTGAACCCTTCCAATGCCGCAAACTACATAGATCGCGGCAAGGAAGGGGTTAACAGTGGGGGGGGGTGCAACTCTGATGCACCCCCGCTGTTGCAACAGGAGGTTGGCTATCACTGACAGCCGGCTGCTGCTGCCGGATAGCGTGAAATCGCTTCTGATCTTGCACTATCCCTATGACGTAAAGGTACATCCAGTTGCAGGAAGTACCCCGCCTCCAGGATGTACCCTTACGTCATATGGGGGGAAGGGGTTAATAGAAAAACCCTCTGCGTTCTCTTGTTTTTTTGTACAAAAATGTTCACCCCCAGGTGACTTGCTTTTCCTTTCCTTAGTTGTGTGATGTGAACTCATCCTTGCTTTACATTTTTGTCCTGTTTCTATAACAAAGCCCCAAATAAGACTATTAGTGCACAGAATCGGGTATTTGGACACCCTTTACACAGGTATGAAGAGCAGCGGTTATGGTGGGCTGTAACATCTGAGAGATGTGGCCCAGAGTTGGAGACGCCAAGGCCCTGGACAAACACGTCAAGGCTACAAAACTCACATATCCTTATTTTTGGACCAATTGAGGACTTCTCTCCCTCATCCTGTTTAGTTATTGTTTTAAATGCCAATTTCTCCCACTGTCCTTGTGTGCATGTCTATAGGATCCTTCAGATCCATCTGGTTACAGGCCTGATGCAGAATCCCAAGTAGACTTGAAAGCTTGCTATAACATCATGTATTTTTGTTAGCCATTAAAAGGTATCAGATCTACAAGATGACTTGGTTTCTCTTACTGAGGGCGATCACTTTGTACTCTGCTGGTCACACGCTAACAAACCTTTTTCCTTTGGCAAGAAATAGTTTGCAATTGACAAGATGCCAAGCCGAATGTGATGAGATCTGACACATGCTACGGCAATGCCCAGCGAGTATTGTTGGATTCAGAGGCGTATCTTGAAGCTCCTGGGCCCCAATGTGAAACCTGTAAAAGGGCCCGAAACTATAATGCTTTATTCATAGTACTGGGCTCCCTATATGGAGAAGAGAGGCCTTATGGGCCCCCTAAGGCTCCTGGGCCCGGGGGGAACCGCATCCCCTGCATCCTCTATAGTTACACTCCTGGTTGGATTCTATGGAGGGGGAGCAGAATGAGGATGAACATGAATAATGATATTTTAGGTTAATAAAAGGGTTGTCTCCTTAAGAAATAGCCCCTGATATCGGCTCGTTCTGCAGCACCCAACATTCTGCTGATAATGGGGTGGCCATGTAATACAACAATGCTCTGGCTAATAGATGTTGGTAGAGGTCGTCTTGAATTTACAGACCCTTTAAATATTGTACATTCTCTTGATATAATTCAGTTTCCTATCTTCTAGACATCTGATATAAAATTTGTTTCTGCATTTAAATGCACATCAACAATTAAAGGGGTTGTCTGGATGCGGATGATTTTTTATTTTTTTTTTTACACATGGGTCCATATGTGGTTAAAACAATAGAAGCTGTACAATCACGTTGTCTACCGCGGCACACCTTTAATTGAAGAGGACTCTGTGCTCGCTGATCGGTGCCAGGAATAGGATCTCTACAAATCTGTTAGACCTGGAAACCCCCATCCAATTTGGTTCTTGTGGTATTTACACATTGTAGCACAGTATCATCTGTCAACTTAGAAGTGACTTAAGTAATTTTGCTTCACTTCCTTAAGGGCAGAGGAAGTAGTGACTGTTTTCTTTCCACAATCCCAGGAAGAAAACTGCTCACCATCTCCTGCTCTGAAATTGACACTCTACTTTTATGTAAGATGGGTCAAGACTTTCCTAAGATGCATTTTCTTGATGTGGTTATGTGCATGACTTCCCACCATCTCTCTCAGGCCATTTGTTAGTCTGGAGTTCTGCATTTTGTCTACACGGCTTTAGCCTATTTTAAGGGCTGTATCTAAAGAATATCTACATGTGCTTCATTGACTACATCAAGGCCTTTGACTGTGTTGACCAGGACATGCTATGGCAGGCCCTACAAGAGCTAGACGTATCGGCACATTTACCGTCTTAAACCAATCAAGATGCCACTGTGAGCTCAGTATGGGGGCACAGAGTGGTTTGGTGTCCGCGGTTGCATCCTCTCACCCTTCTTGTTTAACCTATATGTGGAAATGATCATGTGGAAAAGGGACTTAGACGAATCGGAAACTGGGGTGAAAATAGGTGGCAGAAACATCAACAATCTCCGTTATGTGGATGACACAACTCTGCTTGCAGAAACAGAAGCCGGTCTGAAGCAGCTGAAATGTAAGATTAAAACTGAAAGTGAAATAACGGGCCTCTACCTGAAATTGTGACAGCTGCAAAAAATGGCCAAATTCATATCTAAATTGACAATGAGATCATAGAGTGAGTGCGAGACTTCATCTTCCTTGGCTCAAAATTGACCAGGCTGGAGAATCTATGTCAGAGATAAAACATAAAATAGCAATGGGGCGAAGCGTGATGCTAAACATGGACAAAATCTGGAAAAGTAGGGATATCGGTATAGCAACTAAACGCTGGATAATGTAACCCATCGTGTTCCCCATAGCGATGTATGGATGTGAAAGCTGGACTGCGAAACAGGCTGATAGGAGGAGGATTGATGCGTTGGAGCTGTGGTGCTGGCGAAGGCTGCTGCGTATACTCTGGACAGCGAGAGTAACAAACAGAGAAGTCCTGAATCATATGAGACCTGACATATCACTGGAGGGGAAGATAGCTGGGCTCGGACTCATGGATTTTGGTCATGTAATGCGAGCCGAGTCGCTAAAATCTATAATGTTTGGACAGATCAGTGGCAAAAGAAGACCTGACCGCCAAAGGACACGATGGCCGATACTGTCAGAGCGGATATGGGCAGGGATATCAGACAACTGAAAAGTCGGGCAAAACCGAACATTGAGAAAGGGAGCCTATGGGCTATTTCTAATCACATTTTTATTGTTTTTATTAATATGGCATTTTGACTTGAAGTAAAAAATAACTCCACCTAAAAAGCTGTCTTTTAACCAGTATGAGAATCCTGTGCCTGGAAGAGCCACTGAGATGTCTGACAGCTGGGCTCCTACTCTTAGGACCAGGAGCAGAGTGATCATAGGTCTTGACCAATTAACTCCTTACATGCTGCAATTGCAACATGTAAGCGGATGACAAAAGGAGGGGTCTCCCTCTATCATCCATCCGACGCAATGCAATCGTGGGCAGCCAATGGGTTCCCATGGCAGCCGTAGGCCTAGTCAAGGCCCCTGGATCTGCATAGCATACAAGCTGAGTTGTCAAAAGTATAGTGTAGTATACCAGCTGTCCAGTGATTGCATCTTCAAGTCACTAAGGGGTTAATGTTGGAAGAGAATACTGATTCTTTTAAAAAAAAAAAAGTGGGTCCAAGTCCTGTGCCGAGGAGCTGACCCTCCGCAGAGCCGTTAGCAGTTACATGCATTAGCCTTCCATCGTGGAACACCTTGCAGATGGACAAGATAGGGAGCAGCATTGAGCACTGCAGAGCTGCTGCTCCTTCCTCCTTTTGGCAGATCTCTAAGGTCGCTTTAGGGGGATTTTAAAACTGAAGGCCTGTCAGCCCATCACATAAGGTGTCTGTACTGGTCTGTGTGACGGCACAGGGACGGTTTGGGAGGGCCGCTACTGGGTGTAATTTATCAAATCTCACTCAGCCAGACATACTGAAGCAGACGGGGATGATGGTGATAACTTGTGAGACGGTTCCCCTGGTGAATGAGGCATGTCTAACTAATGACGTCACAGGACTTGGGTGGGTAAGACTATGGGATGCCGGTTGATGGTGGGAAAATTGTGCAGAAGTGGTGACAAAAATCACATGAAATGGTGCGGGTCTGGGTGCACAAATTTCCCACCGCGGGTCAATGTGCACGGGGGGGGAGTTGTACTTAAAAACGCTGCAGATTTTTCAGTCAGCTTTGGAAAATCCGCAGCATATAAGTGTTATACTACATGTGGACGCACAACAAGGCCGCGGTCACACGGGTCGCACTCGCTGCCCAGAAGATCGGTGGCACTTTAGTGGATGAGAATTTCCATATCTCTCCCATACGCACAAAATCTTTGCTGAAATCTATCTGCGTAGCGTATTTTGCATCTGCAACATATTGTTTTTTAACAGCAGGTTTGCATTGTGGATTCCACTTCTGCAAATGAAGGGTGTATTACATGTTAAATGGTGTTCTGCGGGGCGTGCGCTCTGCGGGGCGCGCTCTGCAGCAAGCTTTGCCTTGAAGTTCTGCAGTAACTGCACTTTGCATAGCGCCTTGTCTGCGCGGAGTAAACTAGAGCCGGGCCATCTAGTGCTTGTGCGAACACTAGGTACAATAGATTGATTTAAAGTGGTTGTACCATCAGGACAGCCTAATACCCCATATTAGGACACATGGGCGTCATGGGGAGGCGGAAGGGTTTTCGTGGTTTCTTCTGCATTCGGTTTTTCACATCCTAAAATAGAGCAGTCGGCTCAGTAGGTGACGAGTATAATGGTAAGCGGGGCGCGGGGAAGAACAATAGGCAGTTCAACCTAAGCATTGTTATAGAGAAGGTTGGAGAACGGCGATGAATGATTTGTAACTAAAGGGAAAAATCTCGTCCACATGGAACGGCCAATCCGTCGCGGCAAAGCTGGCCCGGATTCCCCGGCCGCATGATGTTTTTTTAAATTTTTATTTTTTTCTATGGAGGAGCTGGCCACAGCGAAAAGAGCATGCAGCCAAGCCACTCCAAAACCTACGGCTAAGTGCCACGGGTTTTGAAGCTGCACTTTCCAGGTGGAAATCTTGCAGTTTTTCACAGCGGCAAAACCACGAGATTTCCCCTGAGAATACGTCCCGTGGGAACCAAGCCTTCTAGTTCGGTGACGTGGCGTTATACTCGCACGCTTCCCTGTTCCTGCTGTGTCCCCTGCAGTCAGCGCATGCGCAGTGAGAATGTCTGTTTTTTCTTTTTGTTGGTTTTTTCAGAAAGCTGTGTGCGTATTCCTATAGAGACGAATGCTGCGCGAAAGCTGAGTTTCAGCGGACACAGCAGGAACAGGGAAGCGGGCGAGTATGACGAGAGGCTCCCGGACGCCACGTTGCCCAAACTATCAAGCGCAATAACTTGGTTTATGAGGCTTATAGTGGACAGGTTCTTTTTAATGACGTTCTAGAAGATTCTGTCCCAAGTCTGAGTGACTGACGTACATACCTATAAAATCATCCATGTCTGAGTGTTTCGCATTCTCTGTATGATACGTCGGGGAAATTTAAAATCTCTGGCTCCAAGCTCCCATTTGTAGCCGGGAGCCGCTGTATGTGGTTCTTGGTCACATGGTTGCTGCTATCCAATGGTTAAAGGTGATCATGTAAAGTATAAATGGGAGAAAAAAGTTTAGAGCTAGACTAGTCTCGTTTTCAAAATAAGGTCATTTGTGGGGGTTCTCTGTCGTTTTGGCCACTCAAGTGGGCAATGGGGTCTAAAACACCTTCAAGCAAAATGTCTGTTCTAAAAAGCCACCGGCTGCTCCCTTTGGTTTGGGCCCCTGTTGTGTATACGGACATAAGATTCGGGCTACAATGGGTGTGTCTCTGAACGCAGGACAAATGGGGAGATCCACTTTGGGTGCAAATCCTAATTATGTGCCCTACAGGAAAAATACTGTCTTTTTTTTTTTTTTTTTTCTCCTCTCAATTGCATTAATGTCTGAAAATAAACAGCGGGGTCAAAATACTCCTGACCCCCCCCCCCCCCCTCAGTGAATACATTCACATGTGTTTTTTAAAATAGTGGGTTTTTTTCCCCTCCAATGTGTGTCCAGAATAAACAGATGGAAATATATATATCTCATCAAAATCTGTACAGTGTTCGCACATCTGAGATATTGCAGTTAAAAACGTGAAAGACAATTTTATTTTCAATTTTCCAAATTTTGGCCGCTTCTAGTAAATGTACACAAATTCTACCGTCTATTTTTACCACCTAAATGAAGAACAATATGTGGCGAAAAAAACGTAGATCACTTGAATATGCAAAACCTTTATGGAGTTATTCTATGTTAAAGTGACACATGCCAGATTTCCAAAATTTGCCTGTCACTAAGGGGTTCAGTGTTTTTTCCCCAAAATGCTCTGTTCTCCAGTTCTTGATTCCTCTGGTTGCTTATTGCTTGTTGCCAGAGAAGCAGACCACCTATTTTTGTCATCTAAGGTCTCATTTGACCGGATTTGAATTGCGGAATCTGCGATTGCTGCCCGCGGTAATACATGGGCATTGAAAGGCATGGATTGTGGCCAGTTTGCTCAGGCATGTGGGTAGGAATTGTGGATTCCGCGAACAGAAGAAAAATCACCGGATGCCCTAACTTAACGTAGATTCCACACACATAGGCTTCTTTGATCTCAATGGATGTGTGCAGCTTGTAGTGCTTACGCAATTGACGTGGCGTACGGGCGCAAGTTCACAAAACCAGATGCAAAAGCCGAAAGAGCAAACGCAATTCATTTGCAGGTGTAATCCGACTCGTTTGTGTGAGCCTAACCAAAATCGGATGGCTGGGATCTCAGGAGCGCATGTGCGTTAGCGTTTGGCCCCGCCAACACTGGGCTATACTACCATAGAAGAGATTGTCTGCTTCCCTGCCGAGGAGCAGTCAACGGCCCAAGGGCAGAGGAATCAATAGCTGGAGAACGGAGCATTTCGGAAATAAACCTCTTACGAGTGAGTCCATTGTTCTGATTCTGAACACCTTAAAATGGGATTCTTGAGATGGGAATACACCTTGTAAGGAGCTGATGGGAGCTTTTAGCTGTTCTTAAAAGAGTGAAATGCCTATTGAAAATCTGAGGCACCCACACAAGGATGGGCATGCTATGTGGGGCTGGCACAGACCCCTTTTGGGTGCAGCGTGGCAAAACTGAATTATGTAGAACTTCAGTGGCGTTGTCCGGGTCCTCCTGTTATTTTTAATGTAATGTCCCAATAAATGCTTGTATAAACACAGCCTTGTTAATGGACCCGAAAACTTGGTCTACAGATGGACCCTAAAAACTCCCCTTAGCCCTTTACCGCTGCGGTCCTCTGCTGACGCTAAATGACAGCTTTTCCAGTAATTGCACTAAATTAGAGAAATGAAAGCTGCTGCAGACCAGAGCTGTACTTCAGTTCTCACACTGACGTTTGGCTGCATTGAGTTCAGCTCATGTAGTAAGCTTAGTGAAGTTTCCAAAAGTGGAGAAATAGGCAATCAGTAGCTTTCTCGTAGGATATTATGAGATTTTGACTCATTAATGCAAACGAGTTCATGTGAATGATTATATGTTGCACCGCTGGTCTCTCATCGGTTCAGATGTTTATGACTTCCGCTGCAGGGTGTACGTTTACCTCCTGCAGCGTCGGGGTATGTATGATGGGAGATTACGTGGTGATCTCCCATCATGCACCGTTGGCGCCGGCTGTTTCTTACAGCGAACACCCGATGGCAACAGCTCTGATCAGCCGCGCAGCTGATCAGAGCTGTTAACCTTTTAAATGCCTCAAATAGCTCCCCGCGATGAGTTCGAAGTGAGCCGTGCGGATGTAATGGCAGCCGGGTGTCTTGTAAAAGGCCCCAAGGTTATCCTGGCAGAATGCCTATCGAGCTGTCCCAATGGGGTGGGTTGACAGACTGCCTGCCCAATCGCAGTATGATGTAATGCCGGAGCATTACATCATACTGCAGGAGCGATCAAAGCATTGCAGGTTGTTGTCCCCTCTGGGGACAAAAAAAAAGGAAAAAGATTAATAAAGTTTTACTAATTATAAATCCCCCCCCCCCTCCTTTGTCATATTTATAATAGAAGAATCTAAATCCTAAAACGAAAAATACATTTGGTAACGCCGTGTCCGTAAAAGTCTGATCTATCAAAATGCGTTATTGACCCCGTGCAGTGAACATCGCCAGATATGCACTTTTTTGGTCACCCAGTCTCCAAGACAAAATGCAATAAAAAGCGATCATTAAGTCGTATTCCAAAATGGTACCAAGGCAAACTACATGACGTCCCGCAAAACATGAGCCCTCACACAACTGTGACGGAAAAATAAGTTATGGTGCCAGAAAATAATTTTAAAAAAATTAAATGTCTTTGAAAAAAAAGTACAGCAGAAGTTTGGTATCGTGGTAATCGTACTGACCCATAGAATAAAGTTATATCACTTTTGTTGCAGTTTGTGCGCCGTAGAAATGAGATGCACCGAGAAATGGCGGAATATTTTTTTTTTTCTCATTTCACTCCACTTTGAACTTTTAAAAAGTTTTTCAGTACATTAAATAGTTCTATTGAAAAATACATCTCGTCCTGCAAAAAACAAGCCCTCATACAGCTACATCGATGGTTAAATGAGTTATGATTTTATTTAACCCCTTCCTGTCCCATGACGTAAGGGAACGTCATGGGAGCGGGGTACTTCCCGCAAAATGATGTACCCTTACGTCATAGGGAAGTACCCCAATAACATCGCGAGATCCCGGCTGGTTGCTAAGGCAACAGGACGCCAGATACCGGCGTCCTGTATTGTCATAGCCTGTGATTGCTATAGTAAGTGATAAGGCATGGCAGGAGAGAAGTCCTGCCATGCCTTATCATAGCGATCTTCAGTCCTGCAGTGTAAGTCCCTCAGAGGGACACAGATGGTGTAAAAATAAAGTACGAAAAATAGAAAATGTTAATCCTTTTTTTAATGCTTTTTCTCATATTAGCATAAAAAATTGAAAATCCACCATATTGGGTATCAACGCGTCCGTAACACGCTTATCCTGCACGGCAAAAAGCGTTTTTAAAAAATGCTAAAAAACTGAGGCAAAATGCTAATTTTTAGCATTTTGCCTCCCAAAAAACACAATAAGTGATTAAAAAAACGTGTGTACCCCAATATGGTACCAATAAAAACTACAGCTCGTCTCGCAAAAAATAAGCCCTCACAGAGCTCTGTCCATGGAAAAATAAGTTATAGGACTTTGAATGCAGCGAGTTTAGAAAAAAAAATAATTTCCAAAAAAAGGGGGTTTTATTGTGGTAAAACCTAAAAAAAATAAGAATTTTGGTATCGTTGTAACCGTACTGACCCGCAGAAAAAAATGTAGTGTCATTTATGCTGCATAATTAACGCTTTAAAAAAAAAAATCTATGGTAGAATTGATGCGTTTTCTCTCCCTACGATACTAAAAAGTTTTACAATATAGTCTATGTACCCAAAAATTGCACCGATAAAAACTACAGTTGACCACGCAAAAAACAAGCCCTCATACACCCGTGCCGACGGAAAAGTAAAAAAGTTATGGCTTTTGAAAAATGGAGATGAAAAAATACCAAAAATCGTTTGGTCCTCAACGCCAAAATAGGCCGAGTCCTTAAGGGGTTAAAAGGGTGGAGGAGAAACCGAAAATGGGGGGAGGGGGGGTGCGCGTCATTCAGGGGTTAAAGGTCTCATGTTATAAGATAAACTGCTCCATTATGTTCCATCCTATATGATCTAGAAGCATCCGTGTTTGGTAATAATTAGGGCTCTGCCCAGGCTTCCTACACATCTGTCAGCAGTGTTTCCCCTTCTATCGTTTCATCAGCTTTTATGTCATGTTTGCAGTTTCCAGCGGTGCCGAAGTGGGATTTTGGCATCCATAAAACCCCAGTCTATTCACTGCTGTGAAGCACAAAACAGCAAGAGTGATGTAAAACGTACAAAAAGGCGGCGAGCGCAGAACTAAAACATAGATTTATTAAAGGGGTTGTCCGAGGTTCCCCCACCCCAACCACGTTCTGCATGCAACATAATAGACCCGCACTAAAATGGAGCATGCCGTGGTTATTTTCCCGCACACGCAATCCGTCTCAGGGGAAAATGACATCCGCAGGTATTTAATTACGCGGGAGCAAAGATGGTGTACAGAGCTTTAACGGTGCTTTTCCATGTGGCGGACTTCACAATGGGAAGACTCCACAACAGAACCTGCGGTAAAATCCATACGAGTTAAAGGGGTGAAGTCTGCTGATCTGCAGCTAAATCTGCCATGTGTGAACACACCCTTACAGTAGTTTCAACAGCCTGTGTGGTGGTGTAGGTTTTTTCTTTTTTTTTTTACGAAAATTGAGTTTGGCTCCATCAGAGAAAAGTGTTCACATGTGGCGGATTTTGGTGCATATCCATACTGAAATCTGCACCATTTGTAGGGGGAGGTCTGTGGATCTACATCAAAATACACAGCAAAAGGTGTGAAATTCGCGATGCTTTTTCCCAACGTGTGACGCATCCGGAATATTCTGACTTCAAGATGAAAAATGTCCTTTTTTCAAAATTCTGTATTTGATCAGTTATTACATTTACAGGCAGCTTAAAGGGGTTGTCCTGCGGCAGCAGCAAGTGGGGTATACACTTCTGTATGGCCATAATAATGCACTTTGTAATATACATCGTGCATTAAATATGAGCCATACAGAAGTTATACACTTACCCCCTCCGTTGCTGGCGTCCTCGTCTCCATGGCGCCGACTAACGCTGTCTTCTCCTTCCATTAGATGCACTTGCGCTGTGCGGCCGTCTTGAATGGGGCCGCTCCAGCGTGCTCGCGCTGGAGAGCTGGTCTGCGCATGCGCAGAAGACATGTGCATTGCGAGCACGCCGGAGCGGCCCCATTCAACAGAACAGAAGACCGCACAGCGCAAGTGCATCTAATGGAAGGAGAAGACAGCGTTAGTCGGCGCCATTGGAGACGGGACGCCAGCATCGGAGGGGGTAAGTGTATAACTTCTGTATGGCCAATATTTAATGCACGATGTATATTACAAAGTGCATTAATATGGCCATACAGAAGTGTATAACCCCACTTGCTGCCACGGGACAACCCCTTTAAAGGATTTGTGCCGACATACACAAATCCCCTTCCAGAATGTGGATCCCATGGCAAACTGCTGATAGCTGGGGTTGGAGAGCAGCGGACCCACAGTAATCAGCTGATTTTGCTGAGATGCTGCATTCAGCTACTCATTTACCTTGCATACGCAAGAAGAGGTCAGAACGCAAAAGCCTCAGTAAAAGGAATTACATTTTATTAAATAGATTTGTTAAAATATCACACAACAGAAGAGATGATCCCAAACAAAGAAATACTGCATCAAAAAAGGAAGGCAGATGTCATGTCAGGTACCCCTTGAGGAGGCTTAAGTGAAATGCGTGTTAGGCTGGATTCACACAGGGCGGATTTGCCGTGGTTTTGCCGCGTGGAATTTCGCCGTTGCAAATCCGCCCGCGGCCGCTAATCTCGGGATTAGCCAGCCATGTGGACGAGATTTCTCAGAAACCTCGTCCACACGGGACGGCCAATCCGCTGCGGTAAGTCCGGCTGAAACAGCGGCTTCAAAAGATGCAGCGTGTCTGTTCATCTTTTCTTTCTGCCGCGCTCTCCTCTATGGGAGCGCCGGCCGCAATGGAAAAGTGAGTGGCCGGGCCGCTTCAAAGCCGCCGCGGGTTTTTTCGCGGCGCTTCTCCTGGCGGAAATCTCGCGGTTTTTGCTGCGGCCAAACCGCGGGATTTCCGACGGGAATACGCCCCGTGTGACCCCAGCCTTAGAGCACAGGTTATAAGGTTGGCATTATGTTCATGTTCTTGTACATGTCAATATGTTGTATTTAATATGCTTGTTGTATTCTAGTCCTCATTGGTAACATGATCGTGGTAGCATTGGATATATTTTGCATGGACATTTCTCTATTAACATGACCTGCTAGAGGCCGGCCTTTTTTGATGCCTTATTTCTTTTTGTTTGGGAAGATCTCTTCTATTGTGATATTTTAATATAATTCTATTTAATTCTTACTACTGAGGCTTTTGTGTGCTGACCTTTGTCTGTCCATTATGCGGCTGAGCGTGTGTTTATGGTAGTAGTTAATAAAAGTTGCATATATTATCTCACATTTGCACTGTAGCAGCCACTGTACAGAAAGTAATACTATACGACCACCATTAAGGCCGCCTGCACACGGGCGGGTCGGACCCTGCATGCGGGATTCCTGCAGCAGAGCTCCACCGGTGTCTGGTCGGTGACCCCTTTGTACCTGTCCGGTGTCTTCTGCGAGTGCTGCGGATGTGTCGGCCAGAATGCCGTTGCGATTGCGCAGTAGGCGCCGGCTCTCTGCAATGTCTCGTATCACGCAATACTTCCGCAGTGCTCATTGTGGAAATGCTGCAATACGGTTGGCTTCCATTGACTTCAATGGAAGCTGCTTGTGTGTATCCAGCACAAAATCGCAGCATGCTCTAATTCTCACCCGCGAGCAGAAAATCACAATCTTATTTCCACTTGTGGGCAGGAAATCGCATTTTGCCATAGCATGCTATGGGGAGGATTTTCTGCAGCATCTCGCTCCGGATTTTGTAATGCAAGTCCGCCCGTGTGCAGGAGGCGTAACCTGAGGGGCGGTCCTGTAATATTAGGACAGCACATGGCCGGATTAAGAGTTGCTCATACCCACGCACCAGACTTGGCTCTGTGACGTTCTTGGGCCCTAATAGACCACAGCAGCGGGTTATGCATTTGGCACGGCCCCTTTAACTTGCATGTAATTTTTCCATGCAGTAAGTAATTGTTTTCTGAAAGTGAATGAGTTGGCGATCCCTACGGGTGCCTTCACAATGGTGACAAAGTAGCGTGACTCGTGCACAAGGCGCGAAAGTGAAAATGCAGAATTATCAAAAACTTATGATTTTCAATGGTTTCCTTCACATTTGCGATCTTTTCACTCAATCGATGTGGAGTAATAAAAAAATAAAATCGCAGCATGTCCTGTCCCAGGTTTCCCTCAGGAGCCTCCTTGTTATCGCATCGCACAAATTTGCGATTTTGTTTTATTGTTTTTGGTTTTTTGTGTAATGAGTTTTTAAAGTTTAAAAAGGCTTTGTCTTTCGAGAAAATCGCGGCAAAATCGTGATCACCCATGTAAAGGAGCCCTAAGGAAGACGCCAGAAAGTTTAACTGATGCACTAGGTATAACACTATCTAGAGGGTTGTCCTACAAAAGCAACTAATCGCCTATCCGACGGATTTGTGATGTTTGCTCAGTGGGGTTTTACAGCTGGATCCTCCACCAATCGGTAGATTCCTGAGTGTCCCCTATTGGAGCTCCGTCATCTCTCACTGATGTGAATGGACTGCAGTACACAGTGTTAAAGGGGTTGTCCCGCGCCGAAACTGGTTTTGTTTTTTTTTGCATAGGCCCCCCGTTCAGCGCGGGACAAACCCAAGGGATGTGTTGAAATAAAAAACAAAAAAATTTTTTACGTACCCGAATCCCCTCTCTGCAACTTCTTCCTTTTCCTCCAAGATGGCTGCCGGGATCTTCACCCACGATGCACCGCGGGTCTTCTCCCATGGTGCACAGTGGGCTCTGTGCGGTCCATTGCCGATTCCAGCCTCCTGATTGGCTGGAATCGGCACAAGTGACAGGGCGGAGCTACGCGATGCGTAGAAGGGGGCGGAGCCAGAACGTCGCTCGTGTCCGGACCGACCAGAAGGGAGAAGACCCTTCTGCGCAAGCGTGTCTAATCGGGCGATTAGACGCTGAAATTAGACGGCACCATGGAGACGGGGACGCCAGCGCAGGGAAGGTAAGTATATAACTTCTGTATGGCTCATAATTAATGCACGATGTATATTACAAAGTGCATTAATATGGCCATACAGAAGTGCATAACCCCACTTGCTTTCGCGGGACAACCCCTTTAACTCTGCTCCATTCCTACGTGGACGCTTGGGACCCCTCCATTCTGGTTAACAGCAGACAGACCCCCACTGACCAGACGCGTCACTTATCCTGTTGGATAGGTTGGTGGTACTTTTCTTTAAGATGTGTCTAAGTGTAATCTGCAGTTGAGTAACTAAAGACTTTGTATTACAACTTTCTTTTTTTTCCTTTTTCAGGGCCTTGCGTGCCTTTCCCACTACGGTCATCCATCTGAAGGGCGCCTCACCTCCTGTGCCTTCATCGCCGCCTCTGCTCTTCTGTTACAGCTTTGTGACATCCCAGGGAAATGGCCGGTCGAGGCGGAAACTCTCGACCAAACGGGCCGGCTGCCGGCAATAAAATTTGCCAGTTCAAACTGGTTTTACTAGGGGAGTCTGCGGTGGGGAAGTCTAGTCTTGTCCTGCGTTTTGTCAAGGGCCAGTTTCACGAATACCAGGAGAGCACTATTGGAGGTTGGTTAATCTGTAAACCTGTCGTGTCTTACAAGTTTTATAATTATCAGCCAGCCGACTTGGGTCACGTGCTGCCTGATGGCGCTGGAGGATGTGAAGTCGGCTCTACGTGCCTTAGTTACTTTGCACGGTTTTAATTAAAATATGTATTCCTACAGGTGCAAGAAGTGAGCCCTTTGGCATGACCTTGATTCCTGTATGTATTACAAATGTAGCTTGATGTCAAACACCACAATGCCTCAAAGTACACAAGTAAGGGCCCTTTTACATGGAACGTATCGTTCAGATTCTCGCTGGTTCATGAGAACCAAACAAACTGACAAACTTGTTCAGTTTCTGCAGGCGAAAGTCAGATGATCGGCCCATGCAAACGGACATTAGTTCATCTATGGATGACAGATCTTTCGCTGTGAATGGAGACGGGCAGCCCAAGCGAGCGCCGGTGCGCTCCACCTTCATTCAATGAGCGATTTTATTGCTCCGGTGTGAAAGCACAGCAGCAATTACCTCTAGGACGACCGTTGGGCGCCTTAGTGACAGACGGCCATCCTGGGTAAAATCAAGTTAAGAATGGTTGGGAAACACTTATGTTCTGGAATGGCCGAGTCAGAGTCCTGAGTTTAACACTATTAAAATGCTGTGGCATGACCAGTAGAGGGCTGTTCATGCAAGGCATCACAGAAATATTGATGAACTGAATCCCACTTGCTGTGAGGAATGGTGCAAAAGTCCTTAAGGCTGTTCTAATCATATTTGCAGCTACACTCATAAAAACTGGGGGGGGGGGGGGGGGGTTGGGTTTTTTTTTTTTACAGCGTTTAAGCGACTGTTTGAATCGCCTGCTAGAAACGCTGTACTGAGCCTCTATTGATTTCAGTGTTTACTTTTTTTTCAGACGAGGGTTTTAGCGCGGTGTTCAACGCTGCCTATTCTATTAGTGTTTCAGCGTTTAACGCACCACATCACCTATTGCAATGATGGGGTGCGTTAACGCTGTCAAGCACGTTCCAAAACACTATAAAACACCATGTTTAAAAGCTTGCCTTAATGGATGTAATTGCTTCTAAAGCGATATCTACAGCTGATTACATTCAAAGGTTCACTTTTCTTGCACAGTAAATATTTACTTTGTACGATAATACATGATGCCTACAACTATTTGCATGTTTTATTTTAGTTGTATTAGTCTCGATTTATAGACCTACAGTCAGATCACATTGTATTGCTGAAATCAAGGTAATTTTAAATGACCACTTCCCCAATTCACACTTTACCTTCCCTACAGAAGTCGAGAGCGTTGGCCGTGTTTACACTGTTTTTCTGTGAGGGTGTCATTACAACAGACGTCAGTTTTACTGCCCTGCTTTCTACAGAGCCACAAAAGTCCATTTTGGGCAATCCGTTTATGTAGAAGGGGCCCTCAAAAATTATCAAATTGTCTCTAATATTTTGGGAAGTGTTTGTTTTCCCCTGCAGCTCCACCACAGGAGAAATGACGTATTACACTGATCTCATTGTAATCATTGGGTTCTCAGTGGAATTCACTGTTTACTCTGGCTATTCTTTGATCTAAAAGCATTTTCTAAATCTTGACTCTCTTTAAAAGACTTATCCCTCCAAAACTTTTATTGTGTATCTTTAGGGCAGCTGATAAATGGGTGATTGCTGAGGATTTGACCACCAGAACCCCCAGAAATTTCAAGAATGGCCTCAAGTTTCCCTAGTGAATGGAGAAACAGTATGCATACGTGACCACCGCTGCAGTCACTATCTTTAGGGAGATGCACTTGGCTTCTCCCTCAGTCTTATACAAGTAAAGAGGTGGTCACTCTTGAGCATTGCCAACGCCATTCACTAGGGGCAATTGGGACGCTCCATTATTGTGATCCCTGAGAGTCCCAGCCATTGGATTCCCAGTAAGCATAAATCTATCACCTATTTTGTGGATAGGTGATTTTGGTTGAAGGACCTGAGCTGCTAATGTGATTTCAACCCCACCAACACCAACACTCAGTTGGCTGTTAAGCAGTTAAGAAAAAAATCTAATTCACTTTAGTGAAGAAAACTTGGCCAAGGTGTTCCCTACAAGAGCCGTTGTGCCTCACGTTCAGAGCCTTCTCCATGTCCAACACCTGAGCCCTATAAATCGGTCTTTCTCTTGGTGATGGGTGATCGTGAAAGCCCGTTAGCTGCCGTCTGTGGCCTAGGCCTCATTTAATTGTAGATTTTAGAATGCTGCTTGTACGTAGAACCAGATTTCACCAGTTATGAATTTCGGTTAAGTCTGTTCCTTATTTCCTCAGATCTACGCTGGAATATACAAATCATCTGCATCTTTCCTCCTTGAAGAATATAGCGAAGGCTGCAATTATAAGCTCATTAAATTTACACACCAGCAATTAACTTTCAGTGTAGTCGGGGAAGAATTCTGTATTCGGCGCTGCTGCTTCTACTTCACCCCATCGTGTGATAAAGGCTGGCTTGTAACCGTATTAAATATGTAGGACTGGGGGGATCCGCTAAAGCCCCCTCCCCATGCTTTTTACATAATTCCTCTCTTCCTATAGACTTGGCGGCAGGAAGCGCTCCTTGCAGAGTAGGACAGGAAGAGGGGAGTCAGCAGGTTTTAAATCTAGCTTTGCTGTGTCAGCTGATTAGCGTTGGAGTACATATCAGTGTTGGGTCACTTCGTGTTAACCCCTGCTAGGCCAGATCTTCAAGGATCTGACTTTGAGAGAGATTGTTGGTGAAGGCACATTTAATCTGTAACCTCATGCCCTGAGTGCGGTTATACATTTTCAGGAAAACTGAGGTGCGGCCATCTCTGAACACACCAATCTCCACCGCGTACCTGGACTTTGGTCTGCCTTCTGTGAATGCCTGTCAGGTCTACACTAGCAAGCCTTAAAGGAATATTCTAGGACTTAACGATTGATAACCTATCCTCAGGGTAGCTCATCAATACTTGATCAGCAGGGGTCCGCTATTCGGGGCTGGCAATCGGAGGCCGCGGTGCTCAGGTGAGCTGACATGTCATGGTCATCAATGATGGCCTGTGACAGTAACTTGGTCCTATTCAAGTGAATGGGATTGAGCTGCAATACCGGGCGCAGCCTCTATACAATGTTCAGCATTGTGCCTGGTGTGGACTGATCTGGCTGCACCACTCACTAGTGTTGCTGCCACTTCAGTCAGGTTGATTGGTTGGAATACCAAGCAGTAGACTTCCGTTGATCGACTATTGATCCATTTAGGATAAGTCGGCAGTTTAGTCCCTGAAAACATGTTTAAATTAACCCCTTGAGCGCCATGATGCCAGGAGTTTGCTGCAGCCTCTGATTAGCTGCAGCTGTCGACTGACTCCTGGTGGCTGTCCACTTACAGAGAGGACAATGGGGCAGTGAGTGACTGAGGATCGAGTATATGGCTTTTTTTTAAAGCACTTGACCCCTTTAAGGTTAGGAGTACATATCGACTTCAGCTGCCACATGGGTCTCATGGCAAAAGATCGCTGTGTAGCCCTGCTACCTCACAATCATTGAAGTCAATGGGGTGATGTAAGACTTACAAGCTGCTGCAGGTTGCCGAAAAAAATCACTGATTTTATTTTATTTATTTTTGCAACCCGAGGTCGCAGTAACTTGCAAGTTCAATCGTGACCTCATTGACTTCAATGAGCGCAGGGTTGCTTGGTGATCTTTGGTCACGTGGACAAAGTGGTTACTATGTAGTCCTAGCGTTATATACTGAAATATAGAAATACTGCCAGGTATTATTAGCTGGTCTCTTAGTTGGGACTAAAATGAAATGCTCAAAAAAAAACACTTACTCTAGAACTAATTATTGTACCGCACACTGAAGGCTATATCGTGCTCTCCAAGAGAAAGGGATAAAGTCCTGTGTAGTGCAAAATGGTGCCAATAACTGCTTGTCCCGCAGAAGGTCCGCACAGCTCCATTGATAGAAACCGTACTTAGAATCATAGAATGGTAGAGTTGGAAGGGACCTCCAGGGTCATCAGGTCCAACCCTCTGCTCAGTGCAGGATCACTAAATCATCCCAGGCAGATATTTGTCCAGCCTTTGAACACTTTCGTTGAAGGAGAACTCGCCACCTCCTGTGACAACCTGTTCCACTCATTGATCACCCTCACTGTCTAACATCTAATATGTGCCTCCTTCCATTCAGTTTCATCCCATTGCTTACTTTATTTCTTTTACGCCACAAATACCTTATGTTGACACAAGACCATTTTTCTTTGTGCCGATATCTTGATGCACGTTGGATGAGCTGGCTCGCTGAAGAGCGCAGATCGAGCTCTACACTGATTCTATCCTGTAAGCACGGTTGCCATGTACCAAAGGCTATATATAAAGTGCTGTATGAAAGCGTTTTATACTTTTCTGCCTTGCAGGGTTTATATATTGGTCCCTTGAAGTAACTTTTTATTCTTCGTTTGCAGCTGCTTTCCTTACACAGACGGTATGTCTGGATGACACAACAGTGAAGTTTGAAATTTGGGACACGGCAGGGCAGGAGAGGTACCACAGCTTGGCCCCTATGTATTACAGAGGAGCCCAGGCAGCCATTGTGGTCTATGACATCACCAACACAGTACGTATTTTACACTGACTTGCCTATATACTTGCCTCCATAATTCTATATCATAGTGGTGTAAACCAGGGCTGCATAGTACACCTAGAAGGTTTGCAATGGCGGCTAACTTTGCGTTTATGTTCTGTTTGTCCATGAAAGGTTTTGTTTGGCTCAAAAAAAAAAGCTGGTGTACAATAAGAACCCTTTTACACAGGCTGAGAAATCACTATTGGCGACAATCTGAACGATTATTGCTCAGCCCGTGTGAACAGGCAGTTCATCTATGAATGACTGCCTGTTGATTGTGAATGGAGAGGCGGGCTGGAACGATCCCCAGCCTCCATTCACTAGACTTGAACTGTCCCGTGTAAAAGTACAAGCTATCCTCTCTGGGATGGCCTGTCTATCTGCGCCGAACAGGTCATCCCATGTAAAAGACCCTCATTTCTGGAATGTTTGATATGCAGCACGTTTTCTTGTGAGGTTTCTTTTTAAATTGAACCAAGCATTGAAGGGCCTTTTCTGCATTGAATCCAGTGATCTTGGATGTTAGGGCTCCTTCACACAAACATATTGTTGCAGCGTATTCAGTGCACAAGTTTTGTGCGCCAAATACGCTGTACCAATCTGCAATAGGCTCCCATGTTACCGCTCACACTTTGCATGAAATACATATGTAAGAAAGATTGCAGTGTGTTCCACCTTGGCACGCATAAACGCCAGGATGGTGCGTGGCGATTGGTGGCACACAGCATGTATGCAATGTCGGTGCGCACTTGCTGCATGCCTCACGACTTATCAAGTGCGGACGGCACTCATCGAATTACACTCGTGTGAAGCCGCCCTTAGACTTGTAGATCCTTAAGGGGTGAAGTAGGGCCCAACTCCTTGTTATGGGTACCTCTGGTGTCCCAGGTCTTGCACTCCTCCTGCTGCTGTTTTCGGGCATAAAGTCTCTAAAATGTTGACCGTCCTTTTATAAGGGGAGGTTTGCGTGTGTTTTTTTTTTCCACTAAGATTAATTCTCACTTTGATTGCCGGTCATGACGCAATTTGCATTTATTCGTACAGTCCAGGAAAAGTCATCTATGACCTCGTGCACGGAGCTTATTTGGGCTTTTGCTCCTCCCTATGGAATCATAGCTAGTTTGTGTGCTGCCATATGGTGCCACCACACTGCGCCATTTTACTGAGCGATGTGGCCCTAGAAATGCGATATCCCTGAAGTATAGCATATTGATGGGTCACAGGACTTTATTTATTTTTTCCTCTGGCATATGTGATTCATAAGAAATTAATAAGAGCATCTTGACCCATCATATGAAATTGGAGCCTACTAAAGTACAGTAGGGCCCCTTAAGAAGTTTTTGGATGCTGTGGTTTGGTATATTGTATGAGCCCTTACCAAAAAGACCTATTGTGGGGTTATGCACCTTGAGTCCATTTAACCGGGTTTTCCAGGATCTTGGGTGTTTTCTCTGTTGATGACCTATCCTCAGGATAGGCCATCAGTTAATGATTTAGAGAGGATCTGAAGCTCGGGATCTGTCAATCAGCTGTTTCCCGGCACCGCTGTCCGTGTGGACAGCGCTGGATACAGCGCGGTCTGTATTCTTGCAGTCTGGTCTGGTACTACAGGCACAGTTCCTATTAGAATCGATGAGGGCTGCGCCTGCACTTACAGCGCCAGCCTTTGCAGAGCTTGGAGTGATCTGCTTTCCCTCCTGTCTATTTTGTCGGTGATAACGGGTGCCAAAACAGCTAATCAGCCGGGATCCCGAGTGGCTTACCCAAACATGTGAACCATTGATGACCTAACCTGAAGATGGGTCCTCAATGGTACTTGCCTGGGAAACCAAATGACTATGGATTGATATTTATGGAATGAAGCTAACTATGTATTTTGTCTTCTGTCAGGAAACATTTGCCAGAGCAAAAAATTGGGTGAAAGAACTTCAAAGACAGGCAAGCCCAAATATTGTAATCGCCTTGTCTGGAAATAAGGCCGACCTTTCTAGTAAAAGAGCTGTAGACTTCCAGGTGAGTTACATTAATGGAGCCAGCAAGTAGTGACTCTGAAATGCGTTACTAGTTGCAGAACAAAGATATTATGCAGCTTTCTCCTTTCTGTTACTGCAGGAAGCGCAAGCGTATGCCGACGACAACAGTCTGCTCTTCATGGAGACGTCCGCTAAAACAGCCATGAATGTGAATGAAATCTTTATGGCCATAGGTATGGTTTACTTGTCCTCCATCAGTGCCCATGCACCCACACAGCTTATGTGCAGGCCTATCGACTTGTTTAGAGTGTAAAGGGGGTTTCACGACAGCCTGACGCTGAGGCTGTGCCCAGAAGTGTGTGGCAGCAGAGAACGCTCATGCCACACACTTGGGATACTTCAGGGCACAGCAGGGGTTGCTTTTTGGGTAAGTGCCGTTGTGAAACAACACCTTTTTAAGTACCTCAAGTCTACAAGTTAGTTTACAAGAGGTGCATGCTACAGTAGTAATTAGTAATGTGCCTTGTATGCCAATAACTAAGGTAAAGGAATCTTTGCCTTAGTCATTGGCATACAACAGCGTAAAGGCGGTTTCCAGTACTATAAAGCCCCATTTTCACACGATACCAACTGTCAAACGATGCCCGACAGCACGTCCCAACGAAGCTCGCTCCTGTGCGGTTACACCATTCTAGAACATTGCTTCTTTCAGTTACCCTTTCACATCGGCTCATCCGTGGAGATGTTAGCTGAGCTGATATCGATGACCTATCCTATTAGTCTTCCTCTTTACAAGTCACTGGTCAGACCACACATGGAATATTGTGTACAGTTTTGGGCATCGGTACCTATCAGAGCTTGAGTGAGTGCAACTAAAGTAATAAATAGAATGGGCGGACTTCAATACCCAGAGAGGTTACCTAGCTTAGAAAAAAGATGTCTGAGGGACGAGCTAATAGCTATGTATAAATATATCGGAGGGCAATACAGAGATATTTCCAAGGATTTGTTTATACCCAGGACTGTGACAGTCCTACGTCCAAAGTAAAGGTGGTTTCTATGCCAACATAGATGGGGGTTCTTTACTGTAAGAACAGTGAGACTATGGAATTCTCAGCCTGAGGACGTGGGGATTGTAAATTCGATAATATTGTATTGCTCAAGAGTGTCCAGTCCCCTCTTAAACTCTTAACTAACTTCAAAAGTGGTCCAGGGATTATTCCAATTTCCAGATTGGAGTCTGGAAGGAATTTTTTTCCCTTAAATGGAGAAATTTTGCTTCTACCTCATTGGGATTTTTTTGCCTTCCTCTGGATCAACATTGGGGGGTAATAAGCTGAACTGGATGGACATGTCTTTTTTTCAGCCTTACATACTATCTTACTATGATGGGTGATAAGAGTTATGGAACTGGGAAACCCCTTTAATACATTTTGTTAAAGCGGTCTGACATCAAGGAAACCCATATATCACTTGATGCTGGGAGGTTGTCACTGCCCTTACTGTGTGTTCAACCTGGAGCGTGATCTACAGTAGAATTGTACTACACTATCCTACCAAAAGTAATTGGACATCTGAGCAAGAATCAAAAGAAGGATTTATTTACCTATTTTAGTACTTGATGGGATTTTCTCTGGCTTTAATGACATCAGATACTCTTCTTGACATAATTTCTACTAATGTCTGATATACATTTTAGCTGGTATTTCCCTTCATTCAGCCTGCAAATGTCTGTCGAGTTCTCTCAAAGAAAATGGACTCTGTTCATATTTCCTGATACAATGTTAGTTAGTCCCAAACATGTTCAGGTCGGGAATGTGTGCAGGTCAGTACAATCATGGGACATTCCAGTCCTCAAACCAAAGTAAAACGGCCTTGGATTTGTGACAATTAGTGTCTTTTTGGGAAGCATTGTTGGCCATTCCCAGAGTATTCCTACATTGTCTAGTGTCAAGATACACTCCAATATTCATAGTTTTTGCTACAACCAACGGATTGAGACCATGCCTCATAAACATCCCCAGACCATAACGGAACCTCCGCCATACTTAACTGTTGGCGCAGCACACAAGAAAAAAAATCTTCCCCAGCACCCTCCACACCCAGGTGGATCCATCTGATTTTGAAGATAGACTAATGTGATTTGTCACTCCATAGAACATTCTTCCATTGCTCAACTGTCCAACGACTGGCCGATGCATCTTGGAGAGAACTCGACAGATATTTGCAGAATAAATGGAGGGAAGTACCAGCTGAAGTGTATCTGATGGAAGGAAGAGTATACCACGGAGAGTATACCATGTCAGCATGGCCAAAGGAGACCCCACGAAGTATTAAAAGATGCAAAGAAATATTAAGGCCTCCTGCACACGGGCGGAAATTCTGCGGCGGGATTCCCCGCAGAATTTCCGCCCGTACACGCCTACATCGGATTGCATTACAACACGCAATCCTCTGCAGACGGACACGATTTGTCTGCGCAAAACCCCGCACAGAAAACAAATCGTGGCATGCGAAGTGTTACTCCCCGGCCGCCAGCTACGGTCTGCACATGCGCTGGCACATGAAAGATCGGGGGCTGCGGGAGCAGGTGAGTGATGCGCTGCTCTCTGCAGGGGCTCGGGTCTGGCCCCGCTGCGAGAATTCTCACAGCGGGATCCGACCCGGCTGTCTGCAGGCGGCCTAATTTTGATTCTTGCTTAGGTGTCTACTTCTGCTAGGATAATGTGCATGCTTGCCATTTAGTTGAATTGTTGCACATCTAATATACATGGATAGGGCCAGGAATGCAGAAGAGATCTGGTCATAATTAGTGGCTCCTGAGCGGGGACTGATGAACATATACCTGTGACAGCGAATAACAGAACATTGAAGGGGGGAGTTAAAAGCTCAGATTAGAAATGGAGCATGCTGCACCTTCTGAGGACTGGGAAGGATATAGATTCCAATGGAGCATAGAGGCCAACATATTGCACTGACAATACAAGGCTGAATTGAAGAACATACACAATACCCAGTAATAAAATGCATCTGGGCTTAAGTATAGCAAAACCTACATTTTTACATTCCTGTGCAGAATGTTTTTCAACAGTTTTTTTTCTTTTCTCTTATCTACAGCCAAGAAACTGCCGAAGAATGAACCACAAAGTGCACAAGGTGCCCCTGGAAGAAACAGGGGCGTGGACCTCCAAGAAAACAACCCCCCTGCTAGGAGCCAGTGCTGCAGCAACTGAGTTAACGTTCTATCCGTTTCCACCGCCGTGTACTTCCTCATCGCTCATCACCTGGTGGCGGGCAGAGGGGAAACAAAACATAGAGATTTACAACCTAAAATGTCAAATTTGAAAAAAAAAAAAATAATGTCCAACAATAAAACCAACAAAGATGAGACTGGAAATCCACTTTAAGCCTAATCAGTACTTAGCCCCCTGTAGAATCAGTATGACCACCCTGGTTCTGGAGGGGCTAAGACGGGCTCTGTGACTTGTATCGTATCATTTATACCACCACTCCAGCTTCTGATTGATCGGCGTCCTTCCTGTTGGATATCTCATTCCACCTGCACTTTTTTTTTTTTTTTCCTTGTATAAATACTAATTCAATTTTTAAGTCTTAAGTCACTTTTAATATATATATTATAAATATATAAATACGAACTATGATCCGATTTAACCTCCTCCTATTTCCCCCTCCTGTTCTCCCTCCTCCGGTTTTGTGGGCTTGGTGTGACGGCTGTGAGAAGGGAAGGGGCAAGCTTTGTTTCTAAAGTTCTGGGAAATGGGCGACGCTTCTAATCAAATTCTGATGAGCTCCTTGTTCATAAGATCATTCTTAAACCGTATATTGTAAGGACAGAACGCTGTGTACATTGACATGCATATATGTATGGAGTGTATATGAATATATATATTTTTTTTCTTTCAACTGTTTAATCCCCTTAATACAGGATGCCTTTAAATTATGTTAATCCAAAGGCCTGTGGGGGGAAAAAGTGAGACGAATCAAAAGGACTCCTGGAATGTTATATCATTGGGGAATGTTACTTCGGCAGCCCCTTCTGTAATAGTTTCTTATACTCTTCCCATAAGGCAAAATCTATATGGATTACACTCTATCTAGACTCAAAGCTCTTAGTAAACAAGGTAAGGTTCCGCTCTTACTAGCGTCATGGCTTCCTGTCTGCGACGGGCTCATGGCTGCTATCGGGGCTTCATTTTTCAACCATTTCTGAAGGATCTCTTGACTTCTTCCGAGTTTCGGTACTTCGGAGGGTAAGAAAAGCACCGCAAAGTATACTTTTCTGCTTGTCAAAGTCACCAGAACCCCTGATGAAAAGTGGGAAAATGCAAGTGTGAACAGAGCTTGGAAGAGGCAGCCAAACCCCCATCTGCCATACAGCGGTTAGCATTCATCTTTGTCAGTTTTCCCCCAGGCTCCAATCCTCACGACGCCCCCAACAGGTCATGATTAGAGGATATCCTATAGAGAGTGCCTGTGGCAGTGTCTGAGGCACTGACAAACCTGAAAACCCGACCTGTTGAAGGGTTGTGAGAACTGGAGTTAGGGAACGTTGATCTATACTTTTTTTTTTTTATTTTTTTGCAAAACTGGACTCACTTATTTGATGGCACCTTTTTCCCTATCTGCTGCTTGGCGGCTGCTGCTGATGAAACACATGCAATTACAAACTTTTATCCAGGGGTGATTTATTTTTTTTCTGCAAACAGGTCAGAGTAGTGAAATAATGTAAAAAAAAAAAAAATTCTCACTCCTCGCCTGCTGGTCACTTCTTTGTTTCAGTGAGCCAGCGATGGCTCTGACAACAGGACCATGTGACTTCAGGCTATCTTAATTTCCCTTAAACCGGTGATTAGCCTGCGGCAGTCGCATGCCCCATTGGATGTCGTTGCCTTACAGCTGGAAGTAAACACCTGCCAAGGTTGGAAAGTGTAGCTATTTTGTTGTGTTCCACCACTCGGAGACTGTCTTGAGGTAGGGGGTGGGATTTCCTCCTAGATATAACCCCTTTAAAGGGAGCCTGGCCCTGTCGGTAACAATAAGCACCATAAAGTAAGTTGTGGTGCTTCTAGTTTAGATGATGTGGACTCTGTGGTGCGGTCTCTCTACTCACCCGGGCCACCATTCCTGCAGTGCACACTGCCAGCTCAACTTTTTTCGGAAGGCGTGCACTCTGACAGCCCCCCTTCCCTCCCCAGGATTCAGCTTGGCCAAATAGATGCATTAAAATATTACAATTTAGCTTTTATTAGAAACAAAAATCTTTAGTTGTCAATGACCAGAATGCATCGTAGATGTAAAATCAGCGCTGACTTGTTTCTGATGCAAACAGCAACAATAATCGCAGCCTTCGTGGCTACCATTAAGGCTGCTGGTTGAAACAGAAACACTTCAGTGAATGTTTTTCCATCTACAATGCATTATGGTTGTCATTTTAATATCTAAATATTCTAGAGAGATCGGTATTTTATGCATTCATTGGCTGAGCTGGACTTTTTTGCTACCTTTCTGCCTGTAATTGGTCACACTTCTGTGCTTGGTACGTGGTGTGAAGTTGGTTGGTGAGCTGGATTTTTCTTTTGAATTTTCTAGCTTCTGTAATGGATGGCGGGTTCCCTTTAAGTTACAAACTTTACATGAAAAATTGATGGAAATGGCCACTGCAATAAAAAAAAACTATTGGCGCTAGAAGCAAAAAAAATGAAAAACAAATCTAAGCTGGACTGCCATTTACTCTGACCATTTTTGTGCTTTTTTTTTTTGTTTGGTGGGGGAGGAAGAATTGCTCCCTGGTCACACAATCAGAATCCTGATATAAGAGGGCATTCTCTAGCATTAGGAGTTTTGCTAGGGGTGAGGTCTTGGTCTAGTATGAGTGGACGGTTTATTTATTTTTTTTGTCACTATATCCTGTTCTTCCATGTTATCAGAACATGAAAGCTTTGCCACTTAAATCTTTTGAAGGGGTTGGGTTGTCTCACTTATAAATGTTTTGCTGCAGAAGGCAGACAACGCCATACATAGCACAGTGGCCTGTGTTGGTACTACATGCAGGGGTTTTTTTTTTTGAGTGAATAGGACTTGGATTGCAGTACTAACCTGGGCCACGGTGCAATGTATGCCCTCTAGGAGGGCTGTATAAACTGAGCACCTTACCTTGTGTAGTAATTCACATGTTACAATGTGTCCTCGCTCCCTTAGAGGATGTTTTAGGGACCGAAGCAGATCATTACATACACGGACCTAAGAATGAGGAACAAATACGACCATGTATTTGGCCAGGACCTTTTGGGACTCGTATAACACGGCTAGTGCTCAGTTTATAGAGCCCTACTTAAAGGGTTTTTTTTTTTAAAGTGACTTTTGTGTTAAGCATATTAATAGACAATAAATACAACATATCAGAAGATTAATTATTTCTGTACTTGGAGGCCCAAGTGCTTTAATCCCTGTTGGTATAATTTGCACAAGGGCAGGAAAATGTCCCGTTTAGGTCAGACTTCACTAATACTACATTGGATGATCTCTACAAATCTCCCAACATGCGTAAGAGAAATGGCGTTCTATTCTCCTGCTTTTGGAGGTTTGACCAGTAAGGTAATGACTCTGCTGTCCACCACTATGCGATTTAGGTCACCTGTTCAATTTGTGTATGTGCCGTTATTGAATCACTTTTATTGGGGGAGCTGTGAAACAGATTTGTGAAGTACTAAGGCAACCTGAGGGGTCTTTGTCTCTCAGCCCAATCACTTGACCAAATAAATTGAGTATTAAGGGGATGGGAACTCCTATTTTTTTTTTCTTTTCTGTATTTTGTATTGTATGTTTTCTGCAATATGTACTCAATCAGTATATCTTGATAATACAGTACGTACCAACATGTACATGGTTTCCTCTTCTGTATGTAAAAGCTAGTTTTTGTTTTACTATGAAATCTTTAATACAAAGTTTTTTTGTTTTTCTTTCTCAAGAAAAAGGGAATTTACCAAAGTGGACTGTACGAGATTTTGTATTGTGTGGCATGAATGCTTTATGCTGGCAGATGTTATCAATCCTACATTATCTTATATGACTGGTATGTATGGTTAGAGAAGGTATTGCTGTTGGAGTGTCCCCTACTTTGGAGACCCCCTACTTCATAGTTGATGATAACCATCTGAGTGTACGAAGGGGAGAAAACTATGAAGCACCTCTCCTCTTGGATATCTGATATGTTATCCTATACATATGTTTAATATTATCCCATACATATGTTTAACGTGTATAGCTAGCAAACACCTTTTTAGCATGGAAGATCACCCTCTTTGACCATGCATACAGTTATAACCCCATTATACGAGGGGTGGTCATTAAAGATTTCCCCTGACCCACTTCCTGTGGACTGAGAGCAACAAAACTTGCCACAGTTTTTAGTCCTTCTCTACCTAGGTGCCACATAGGGACATACACTTCTCCCATCTCTTTATGCAACTGGAAACACCTTGCAGGTAGAAGTCGACAGGTCAATCCAAAAGCCACGTTGTGACTTTGGAAAGAGGTTGAAGTCTGATGGTGTGAGGTCGGGTAAATAAGGGGGATGCAGTAGAATTTCACACCTGCAGCAGCGTGCTTCTGTCTGGGCACCATGTGAGTTGTGAACTGGGACGTTGTCTTGCAGAAGGTGGACACCTTTGGTAAGCATGCCACTGCTCTTGGTTTTTATGGCCTCCTGCAGTTTTTGCAGCAGTGAAGCATACTATGCCCTAGTAATCGTGGCACCCTTTGCTAGGAAATTCATCAAGACTGTGCTGGTCCGAAAAGACTGTGACCATGACCTTCCCTGCTGAGGGTCCGGCACATGCCGCCTTTCGAGGCAGTGAGTCCGGGTGCTTCCATTGCATCGACTGGACTTTAGTCTCTGGATCATAGGGACCCAGCTTTCATCCTGTGTGATCATCAGTCTGTTGGAAAAGCCCTTCTGGTTTCTATGGCACATTGTCAAAAGAGCCTTGGAGCATCCGACTTGGTCCTGCTTCTGGAAAGGTGTGAGCATCCGGGGGAAACCTGACGAGACGATACCTTATGCATATGAAGACTGTCTGGGGGTGATTTTTTTTTTTCTTTCCCCCATGGACCCCAACACACTAATCTTGACATTTTGGGCTAGGTCTTAAATGGTTACATGATGACTTTGGTGGGTGGTGTTTTCATCGATAGAGTGCGCTCACCCTGAAATTAGAGCGGTTTCCACCGAAGTCTTACCCCATTTGAATTGACTGCCAGTTCTTGACTACTTCATAGGATGGAGAATCCTCCCCATAAACCTTTCATCTCAGCGACCGTCTCCCTTGGTGTGCGTCATGTCAAGTAAAGAACTTGATGACTGCCCTGTATTCCACTGAGTCCATTATCAGACCTCGCACCACTTCAGCACCTGTCAAAGGAGGACTGTTATCAGTTCGGAGTTGCAAATTGGCACCTAACCTATAGAGACTTATATCATTACACATGTGCAGGTTCAGCATCCTGCACTAAATAGAAGTTGGTCAGGGGAAATCTTTAATGAACGCCTCTTGTAGCCTATCGGGCTGTACACAGGTAGGTTTTGTGGGGTTTTTCTCTCCACATGTCCGATAGCATGTATGAAAACTCAGGGTGTGTCCTATCCCTGTCCAAATCATGGATGGGGAAAAAAAGACATGCATTGGGATGCCTTAGGTCTGTATATGTTGGACAGCACACAGACTGGTGTGTCCATGTGCTGCCTGATGCAAGTTACACCTCAGTCTCGTAGGTGGAACCCATAACTACAGCAAGTGTTCACTAAGCATAAGGCCAAAGGCACAGGAGCATATTTTCGGTTTGTGCGCCGCCTGAACCGAAAACAGATTAGACTCTGACAGCACATGAACCCATAGAAGGTGTTGACAAGTCCTTGGTTTAAGAAAAATGAAATAAAATTGATATTGAGCAAAAAAAAATTTAGTTTTCGCATAGCCCCCTCAGATATACACTTATGTTACAACTTGAACCCATGCAGATATAATTAACTTGGTTGGGTGACAAACAAGGTGCAGCCGCTGCAGTGTGAGGTCGCCGCTGCAGTGTGAGGTCGCCGCTGCAGTGTGAGGTGGCCGCTGCAGTGTGAGGTGGCCGCTGCAGCGTGAGGTGGCCGCTGCAGTGTGAGGTGGCCGCTGCAGTGTGAGGTGGCCGCTGCAGTGTGAGGTGGCCGCTGCAGTGTGAGGTCGCCTCCTCAGTTGCAGGTTTCTTCAAATTGCAAAATGATTGCTAGTCTAAGTTTACCAGATCAGTTGAATAAGGAGGATGAAGCAGCACCTCAAAGCCCAGAGCAACTAGTTTACTTCAAGTGGTGGCTGCTGTGTGGGAGGAATGAATGTAGTGAAAAATGTAGTTGCAGGCGCAATCCCTTTTTACAAAGACGCACAAGATGTGTTTTTAAGCTCAACGCCTGTGGTTTTTTCTTTTTTTTTTATTAACCTTTAAGCCCAAAATAGGCCATGTCCTTAAGTGGTTAAAGGACAAAATGATTTTTGGCAGATTTTCATCTCTGCTTTTCAAAAGTCATAACTTTTTTTTTTCCTGGCGATGCAGACATATAAGGGCTTGTTTGCGTGGCGAACTGTAGTTTTTTATTGGAGCCATTTTTGGGTACATAAGACTAGATTGTAAAACTTTTATATATATATTGATCAGTGAGAAAAAACGCATCAATTCTGCCATAGATTTTTTTTTACAGTGTTAATTATGCAGCATAAATGACACTATTCATTTTTTTTTTCTGCGGGCTGGTACGATTACAACAATACCAAAATTCTTACTTTTTTTGGTTTTTCTACTTTTCTGCAATAAAACACCTTTTTTTTTTGGAAGTTTTTTTTTTTCTCTTCTAAATCGCTGCATTCAAAGTAAGTCCTGCAACTTTTTTTTTCCATGGATGTAGCTCTGGGAGGGCTTATTTGCAAGATGAGCTGTAGTTTTTATTGGTACCATTTTGGGGTACATACGACTTTTTTGATCACTTTTATTGCGTTTTTAGGGAAGCTAAATGCTAAAAATTAGCATTTTGCCTCAGTTTTTAAGCAGGTTTTTTTAACACTTTTTTTTACGTACAGAGTTAAAAGCATATGCAACTTATTCTACGCGCTGTTACGGACGCGACAATACCAAATATGTGGGATTTTTTTGTCCTTTTTTTTTTTTTTTTTTTTTATGCGAATATGACAGCACAAAAAAGTGTTTTGTTTTTTTTTTTGTCCTGCCATACCTTATCGCTTATACAGCAATCACAGGCTATGATGATGGCTTGCTATGGCACCCGGAGGCTTGGATATAGCCTTTTGGGTCTGCCAGCTACAGTGGCCTATGAGGCTTAACCTCTGTCTGACCTCCATAGGTTTTCTATTGCACTACTATACTGAAGTATATTTGAATGATAAATATGGTTATACTGAAGTCCCCTGATGGGACAAAAATAAAAAGCTAAAGTTTAAAAAAGATAAAATGTCCAAACCGTACATGTCCCCGTTTAACTATGTAAAATAGTAAATCACATATGAGGCTGTGCACGCCATGAAAAGTAAATATAAAAACCATGGTGAAAATGGCTAATTTTGTGCCTCTCGTCTTACAAATAACAGCAAGTGATCAACAAATCGTACAATTAAAAAGTACAATTCATCCTGCAAAAAAACAACCTCACACAGCACCGTTGAGAAAAAAAAGTTTAAATGTTCGGGGTCTTTGAATGCAGCAATAAACAAATACATTTTAGTTAAAAAGTTGCAAAAAAAACCCAAACCAACCCTATGTGAATTTGGTAGTGGTAGAATCGCACTGGCTTGCTGAATTAATTCAGCATTTTATTTATGCTGCACGGTGCATGCCATTAAAAATAGAGTAAACGTGCTAGCATTGCAAATTTTGTTAATCTTGCCTCTATAAAAAAAAAATGGAATGAAAAGTTATAAAAATGTTTTATGTCCCAAAAATTGGATAAATGAAGACTAGAATTCATCCCGTAAAACGCAAGCCCTCCAAGAGCTCCATCGATGGAAAAATAAAAATATTATGGCTCTTGGAATGCGGCGACATGAAAGCAAATCTTTTTTTTTAAAAAGTTGTTTTTTTTTTGTGTACAAAAATAGCAAAACTTAATAAACTTGGTGTCAGAACTTAATGACCAAGTAAGGTGTAAACAGGCCTTGTTACTAAGGGGTTAAGAAATAAGAGCTATCTCTGGGTTTCCCAAAAGCCCTGCAAGGGGGTGTATGCTTCGTTCCACTTCTAGTGTAATTTCCATTTCTTATGTGGGTGGTAAAGGGAAGTGTGTTCTGAGGTATTAAAGGTGAGGTGAGGGGGGGGGGGGGGGGGTTCAGTGACTTAATGATATAGTAAAATAGACAGTTCTACAAATTCTTCAGAAAAGAATTTGTGCAGTTGAGTACATTACAAACCACCGTATTTGGGAAGCCTAGCGCAAAGGGGTTTTTCCATGACTTAAAATTACTTTACATCCACTCTGGCCTTCCTGGTTGTTGCTGACCAGGACATGTGACTGTGCCAGCCAATCATTGGCCAGAGCAGTGACCTCCTAGAGCCAGTGATTGGCTGCAACAGTCACATGACCTGGTCAGCAACAACCAGGAAGGTCAGAGTGGATGTAAAGTAATTTTAAGTTGTGGGAAACCACTTTTAAGACCCAATTAAAGCGGGCTTTCATTTATGTTCCATGGCAGGATCAGTGACAAGTAGATGCCCCTTCTGCACTTTATTACAACATGTCTGATCCTGGCTTCCTCCAACATCAGTTTTGCATGGAATGGACTGGCCACTATGCACCTTAGATTCTGCTAGCGGGCAGGATCCATTCTTTTGAAAGCCGCGCCGGAGGATCACAACCTCAGTGACAGGAAAATGTCTCTCATCCGCCCGTACATCGCACGAGCGCGATATCACAGCATGTTCTATTTTTTGACGGTTGTTTTCAATGGGACCTTTAAAAAAAAAAAAAAAAAAAATTGCATGGCACTTGCATACTGTGCGCTGTGCATCCGAGTGGGAAGTTTTTAATTGAAATCAGTGGAAAACACTTGCGAACCACTGACGTACGTGAAACACACATGAGGACCACAATCTCACAAAAGTGATGAGTTGTTTGTAAATGAAAAACTCCCCTTATAGGTGTGAAAACCCGCACGTTGGCAAGCGTGATGTTGGTGAATCCGAAGGCCGGTTTCATACCAGCGTATATGCAATTTGGTGGCATAAGTGTAGCATGGGTTTTGGGTTTTTTTTGCGGAATGAACGACGCTCTTTTAGGCACACATCGGCGTATTTTACTGTAGTTTTTCACCGGTAAGGCATGTTTATTTACGTATAGCAAACAATTGTAATGGCTTACACATGACGATTATCGCTCAAAATTCGCTCAAAGCCATCTTTTGAGCGATAACTGCTGCATCTAAATGCACGGACATTGTGCATTTTTCGTGCACGATGTGTTGCTTGCTCAATTCTAGTTTTCCAGATCTGAACGAGGAACTCTTATCAGCGATGCAAGCTGTTATCACAGTCGGCAGCGCTGATAAGATTCTTTCCACTCGTGTCCCACTGGTACTTTACAGCAGGATATGAGCTGTAAGCACTGAGAACAATGCAGCTGTTTGTTTATGCAAAACAGCCGTCTTGTTCGCCAAGCGAACAATCTTGCGGTGTAAGTGGGGTCTAATTAGTGAGTAGTAGATGTGTTCTTTACCTGTGCAATTATGCAGTGTTTCACGCATGTGCACCCCCAATTGACTTCTACAGAAACCTTTTGGTGTGCAAATACGCATAAAATTAGAACATGTTCTATTTTTTTCCTGCACAACCGGAATCACATGCAAAATATGGAAGTGTGAATGCACCCATTGAAATCAAGGGGTTCTATCCTCCGCGTAGTGTGTATGTGAATTCGCCCGTGTGAAGCCGTCTTAAGCCTTCCCGTTATTTGAACTTCCCCAATAAGAAACACAGATCAGTTGTGACACGGTGCTAATGCGAGCAAAGATTGCTTTTGTGATGATGAAAGCTACACTTCTCTTTCCAGCACCAGTTCCACATAAGACATTTAGCTGTTGTTGGATGTCCCCAGCTGGGGTCGGAGATCTAATTCAGCGATGTCTTCATTAATTATTGATCTAGCCTCCAGCACTTCCTCACCAAAGTAGAAATCATGTCACTGAAATGACCAGCGGGGCATTTTGTGTAATAAAACCCACAACACTCCGCTTCCCCAGAAGATGATGTTCTGTACAATAAGAGGGGCAGCTGGGGGGTTATAAATAGTGTTGAGTCAGGGGTTCCGGGCGCTTCAGCCTCCCGGCCATAGAAGTCATTCACACTTTGGATTTCAAGTATCATTACAGAAGGTGTGTTTTGCAGAAAGAGTAGAGCCTGGCAATCGATTCGGATCCATGCGGTCTGCTGCTTAAAGAAGACTCTTCTGCGTTTAAAATCATTTATTTATTAACCCATTAGCAAGAAAAGAAAAGGGCTTTTTAGGCTGCTGTTAGATGAGTGCTAGCGGCTGCTGCTCATGCTTCCATTTTCTCGAAAATTTGCCGGGCTCTACCTGCAGGTGCAGCCTGACAAGTAGCGCTGTTAAACAAGCATTGACCCTTTCCAATCCAATTTCTATCCTGGTTTTCCTAGGGGGCTTACTCTTTTTCTGCCGTTATACAACGGAGCTATATGCTAGCTAAAGCCAGTACTGCATGAGGTGACACGTTGGATAGGCTCCGACAGCAGAGAGGCTGGAAATATACAGTAAGAGAACTCCGACGGACATCATCCAACATCGGAGCTGTACAGCCTTAAATCATATAATGCCTTCAGACGGCAGACAGTGGCTTGGAAAGGGTCAATGGCACTTGTGTAATAGCGGCCGAAGACCATCTTCACACACAGCAGAATTGCTGCAGCGCTGATGAGGCTCACCGCTGATTTCTAGCTGGCTAGAAATGAGCGATGAACAAACAGTGCACGATGGCAACGCGTTTAGATGCAACGATTATCGCTCAACAGACTGCTTTTGAGTGATCATCATTGTGTTTAAATGGGCCTTTACTCTACAATGTGTGCTCGTACCCTTAGGCTAGGGCTAGGCAGACGGTTTCTTGATATTTTGTTGCATTGACCTGATCTGTGTTGTAGAGATTTACAGTGGAGTTAACATAGCCTCCTATTGGCCCTTACTGTACTTTCGTGTGCCTCTGATTTAGTAAGAGAATACTTCTATTATACAATGCCATACATTGTCAAATAGAGTGCATGTTGCTCTATACGGACCGACTTACAGGCTTTGCGGATATGACCTTGCTTAATACCTTTTAAAGAGGTTGTGGCAAGTTATAGAGTTATTACTAGAGATGAGCGAGCATACTCTCCAAGGGCAATTACTCAAGCGAGCATTGTCCTTAGCAAGTACCTGCCCGCTCTGAAGAAAAGATTCGGCTGCTGGCGCGGGGGAGTGGTGAGTTGCAGGAGGGAGCAGGGAGGAGAGAGGGAGAGAGAGATCTCCCCTCCATTCCCCCCCGCTCTCCCCCGCCCCTCCGCCGGCACCCGAATCATTTCTTTCGAGCGGGCAGGGACTCGCTAAGGGTAATGCTCGTCGAGTAATTGCCCTTAGCGAGTATGCTCGCTCATCTCTAGTTATTACCTTTTCTAAGATAGGGGATAACTTTATGATTAGTGGGGGTCTGACTGTTGGGGCTCCCACCTATCCTGAAAATAGGGGTTCGGTTGGTCCCCAAGTAAATAAAGTGAGGGTTACATAGCTGCACTTCTTCCCCATGCATTTTATTGACAACGCCAGAGATTACTGAGTTCAATAGTTTCGGCAGTCACCAGTGCTATCCTTGAAGTGAATTGAGCAGAAGAGTACCTGTGCAACTTCTGCTTCATTCACTCAGGGGCCAACAGCTGGGACCCCCACTGATCATAATGTATGGGAGATTTATAACTTGGCACAACCCCATTAAAACGAAATTCTATCTTGATTTTTGCCAAAAACTGTTTCAAAGTTATGGTAGGGTCACTCCACGGCCCCTTCAAACAGCTGATTAGATCAGCTGCCAAGAGTCAGACCCATCTTCTATTAAGAGGTCTTCCAGGACTTTAATATAGGTAATCGATATTTAATGTCCTCGGAACCCCTTATATATATTATATTTAAGAAAAAGAGTAACGTGATTTTATAAATAGACTGCCCCCTCCAACAAATGAAAGTTAAAAGGATAGACTATATAGCTCCTCAAACTTCTAGGCCTTTTTGTTTTAGAGGAAATGTAATTGAACATTAGAGATAACTTCTGCAAGCTGCTGATATTACTCAAATACTCTATATAAACACACTGCTAGTGATCATGATTTTCATGTAGCTACTGACAGCACTCCCATTGACATTATATTTTAAACCTCCGCATATTGAAACAACCTTTGACTACAGCAAATGTAGATAAACTATATGTTTTTGTTATTCTCCCCCCCACCCCCCCCCCCCCCCCACCCCCCGATTCCAAATTCAATGGTTTCCAAATTGAAGAAAAAGCCATGCTCCGCTGTCCGACAAGTAACCCACTTCAGATATAGTCAGATTTTCATCATTTTGGAATTTCTTCTAGAGAGTTGTTATATTACACTATATATTTTTATATTATGTTCTTGTCCCTTTATTTTACAAAAGGTAAGCAGATATCTCTAACTTTTTTCCAGAATACACATTAAAGATCAATTATATGCCATTAAATACATTTTCCCCAGAAACCAGACAGCTTAAAAATCAAAAGTAATTGTATCAAATCAGCAAAACTCATAATTTATTAACATAAGAAAATAAAAATATTCAATTTATTAAACAGTTTGATATACTTATCAGAAATCCATTTGGCTGCACTTCATAATTTGTAAAACCCCCCAAAAAAGAATTAGGAGAATGTTCAAAAAAATGACTTCTTTAAGACGAAGGTTTAAGCCTATAATTTTGGCTGTTCTTTGTTTCCTTGCCCAGCTTTTGGTCTGCTGCTTGTCTGGATATAAGTAGGATTGGCACGTTCCTCTCTTGTAGAGCTGGAGTAGCTTGCCGTGGGATCTCTATTTTCAGTTGACCATCAGTGGTTAAAATGCAACTTGTATCTTCTGCTCGTACATCCTGGGGAAGATCTGTCTCCTTTCTGAAGATCTCACACTTGTAGGAAAAGGAACCTTTCCCATCATTATTTTTTGTTTCCTTGGCTCCAGTAACAAGTAGTTTCCTTCCATACAGTTTAACGGTGAGCTCATGGGGGGAAAAGTTCTGAACTCCCAAAGAAAGCGTAAACCCACCATCGGTGGACTTGACTTCTCCAGAAGGCATAAATGATGGAATCGTATTATCTTCAAGAACCATCTCCTCCAACAACTGCTGGTGGAGTAGCTCCATATCTCTCATGTTGGTTTTTATCTCCTTGATTGTTCTAATCATGTCCTGCTCCATCCTTGAAAATACGTCTGTAGAAGCTGGCCAGAGGGGCTGTATGAAAGACCTCCATGGATCGTTGTTCCTCTGCAGATGAAGGCACAACATTGTTCCTCTCAAGACAGATTTGCTTATAGTGTTCTATCTCCCAAGACTAATTGTGGATCTTCGATTGCTATGGACTCTTTTTATACTGGCCGTTAAACTTCCATACGTGTCTAGAATTCCTGTGAGATGGGTCATGTTACATTTATTGGTAAACATTGCTGTACATAACTTAATGACTCAGTCTCCTTGTCTCATGCACTGAAATAACACTTCTGACGTAACATTGAGTCTTAAGTTTCAGGCCTGTACTGATCAGTAGCAGGAAAGATTCTTCCAGCATTCACTCATTGTTTCTTCCCCTTGCTGCGAATGTGCGTGCATAGAATACTAGTCGAGCTGAATATCTTACTATTTTAGACACTGCCATATATTGCCACTTTCATTGATGGTCTACATGCAAGGTCTACTTTATTTTAGACTGACATTTAGGCTGACAGGTTTTTTTGTACATAGTTGGCAATGTATGTAGCAGTATGAATCAAAACTTTAATTGTGCAATCAAATGTGTACATCTGCTGGCAGATTTCTATCTCATATCAACAGACTCACCCGCTTGGATATACTCTAAAAAGGTATACCTTAGGCTGCACTATTAAAAATTATAAATATGTAATAATTGCAGGTCTCATTGCATACCAGCTATTTTCTGCTAGACTGTACCCTATGTTGAGATACGTTGCAACCAGAATCCCAGTGTCTATTAGCTAGATCCTACTTTTCCTCTTTCCACTTTCAAAAGCTTACCATGGGAAAAAAATGAATTCATCATATTTTCCCCATCTCCCTCAAACTCACCTTTAGACCTGTCAAACAAAGTCAGTGGCTTCATTGATTCTCCAGTCCCACTACTTTGCTGCCTCAGGATAAGCTTTGTTTCTGCCCTGTCCTTCAAGCCATACATACAAGCCCTTACCACCTCTTGGATACAATCTTTCCTCAAACTAGAGTCAACAAAAAGTTGTAATGCCTGCCCTCGGCATATACCACCTAAACTACTGCTACATCCTTCTCTGTGGTCTTCCAACTACCAGGCTTGTGCCCCTCTGATGTACCCTCAACTCTGCGGCACGGCTAATCCATGTCTTCCTTATACCTCCCCTGCCAATCCCTTCAGTTGAATTCCCATTGTCCAGAGAATTCAAAATATTCTCAATGACATACAAGACCATCCACAATCTGTCATCACCAAACCTCCATACCATAGCTCCTCACAAATGATCTCCAGTTGTCACAATATCTGATTCTCTGCTCTCCTCTTGTCTGCTCCTCGCACAACCAAGTCCATGATTTATTCCATGCATCACCGTACTCTGGAACCCATCAGACTCTCCACCACCTTTGAAACCGTCGATAACGCTACTGCCACCACACCACCCTTCCTTTTGTAGATTGTGTCCTTGAATTTCACGTCTACCCATCTCTAATTAGTGTGCAACATCATTATTGAACAAAGTCTGGTGAAGATCCACCCAGCGGGTGCTCAATTCATATGTGATACTTAAATTTTAAGGTAAAAGGGTTGCATCTGTAGGTGAAAATCATCCGTCCGTCCACCAGTAAGCGTGGAGATAGCGGAGCACGTCTGAGCAAGTTTCACACAAAGTTCTCAGAAATCCACCATCAGAGCAGGCAGAGAATTGGACGTCCCGCAGCCGATTGTGGAAAAATCTGCGCAAATGTTTGTGTTGTTATTTCAACCGACTGCAATTGTTACAGGCACTGAAACCAAAGAACAAAGTGCGACGACATCTTTTCTGTGAGAGTATGCAAAGTGTAATCCAAAGTGATGGTGCCATGGGATCTTTAGTGATGACAGAATCTGAAACCCATCTGTCCACATGGAGGATCTGCATGACTCCCCCTCCACCCCCCAAGATAAATGTGTTGTGTGCTATTACTTGTAGGAAAGTGTACGGCCCCTTCTTCCATGAGGAAACAATCACGGGAAATCCGTACCCAGACGCTACAGATATGGCTTCTGCCACAGCTGAAAAAGGAAATCCCAGGTGTCATCTTCCAACAGGACAAGGTACCCCCTATTTTCACAATAAAGTCAGAAGTGATCGGCGACTACCAAACATATGGATTGGCCATGTAGGTTATAATGATTATTGCCCCTTCTCTTGGCCTCCACAATCCCCGGACTTCAAGCCTTGTGATTTTTTTTTTAAGTGTTAAAGACAGAGTACCTTGACATTAAAGATGGTTTCCAGGTCGCGCTGGCTGTCCGTGTCAGGCTACACTGGGATTGGAGTGGAAGCTGCTGCTCCGAATCCTTTGTAGTGGCCGGAGCTTGTAATTGCTAGTGTACTCCCATTGATTTCATGTTGAAATCCCAATGATCGAATGATGATTGATAGATCATTCGCTTTTCCTTTATCATTCATTTTATGCTGGCATAAAAATAATCATTGGCTCATCTATAATCATTTGGTTTAAAAAACGATTGTTCAGTCATTCTCACTCACTTATACAGCGAATGTGAACGTCTGAAAGATTTCTTGCTTGAACAAGCCAACAAGGTATCTGCCTGTATAAAGAGGCTGCCCAAGTGAACGAGCGAACTTTGACATAATTTGCTTGTTTAATCGATATATTGTTTGGTGTAAACGGACCCATAGTTACTCGCCAATATATCATTGTAGTATGAATGACTTTGATTTTAGCCCAGATACCTTTTGATCAACAGGCGACATTTCAAAGGCGAGACGAAATTACTATTGACTAGTGAAGCCGAGAGTTGTCCCGTTTAAAACCACCCTAAGGCATCTTGCCTTATAACACTTTTAAAATTGGCTGCAACAAAGTTCACTATTCGACCCATGAGTTGCCAATCTGCTGTGAAAAAAGTAAGCCAAATAACCGATGAGTATATTTGGTGAGTACCCAAGTGACCAATCAGCAGCAGTTAAATAGGTGCCAGTTTCCCAGATCAGTAGATAGGCCCTTTTACATGCAACGATTATCGCTCAAAATTCGCTCAAAAGCCATCTTTAATTAATCGTTGTGTGTAAATGTGCGCTCATCGTGCACTTTTCGTCCATCGCTGACTTCAAGTCAGCATGAAATCCATTGTCCCTGATAAGAAGGACCGCACACTGAGTTCTCCGCGGGCAGCGCTAATAAGATTCTTTTAATAGCTGTTAACAGCTGCTGTTCCGCTGGAGAACAATAGTGATGTATTTAGAGAACAGACCACCCGCAGTTCTCTAAATACATGCAAATGAAGTACTAAAGGGCTGATTAGCCCATTAGTACCTATCCAAAATGATCTCTCAAAATAGCCAGTTTCTGATGAATTTTGAGCGATCTCTGTGTGTAAATTCACCTTAACACCTATGCGATACCACAATTTTCTACTCAGTTTAGGTGTCATTTTGGATGCAACTGCACACACCATATGAAATGTATCTTTAATTAGACTTTGTCACCTACTCTTAACTCTATGGGTGAAGCTTATAGGCTGAAAGTAGGTGACCCGTTCTTCTACTTACCTTCTCTGTCGTTCCCCCAGTGTGAGCGCCGAAAGCCGTGGCTGCAGTGCATTGAGCGGTACTGCCAAGTGGTTTGCCTATTTTAAAATTAGAACGGGCGGACTACTTAGCAGCACCGCTCAATGCTATCAATGGCGGTATCAGCGCTCACACCGGGTGAACCACAGGGAAGATAAGTCTAACACTTATATCCCCAGACTCAGCGGGTCACCTGATTTCATCCCATAAGCTTAGTTTATAGGGCTACAAGTAGGTGACAGATTCCCCTTAAAAATGTATGTAATGGTGACTGTTTTCTGATCCATAGACTTTTTTTTCCATTTGATGCTCTTATAGACAATACAGTGCATTAAAGTTCCAAATAATTCTTTTTCAAGGAAAGATCTGGACTTATCTTGTAGAAGTAAGGGGCGGTGATCACCCCCCTCTGTAATTTGCACCTCACTGAGTTGTGACAGCTTGCTCAGAACTAGTGGAGATAAAGGAAAGATGTGTCACTCATTAGAGTGTGTAAAGCCTATGTTTAACTGCAGTGACTAATGTAGAGGCAGCCTGCACCGGCTGATTATAGCTCTGATTAGTGAGCAGGAGGGCAATGTTAACCTTCTCAGTGAGCACCCCCAGCTTTTAACCCAATTACTGGAGAAATAAAGCGTAGAAGTTCATAAAATACGCTCCAGGCTGCGGGTATTATGGCTCTGTATACCTTTTATATTTTAATGCATTAATTCAAAGTTCTCTTTCTCTAAATTTTACCAAGGGAAGTTTACTAAAAGGGGGTGTCTGGGACTTCCTGAGGACCAGGTCATCAGTAGATGATAGGCGGTGGTCCGCTGAATGGGATACCTGCCAAGCATCTAATAAATGGCGTTGCTGTCACTAGGGTTCTGAGTTGGTCTTGCAAAAGCAGCTCCCATTGAATTAATTGGGAGTCGCACTTGCAATACCACTTTAGGCCACTACGCAATTATCAGTGCTCTCTGCTTCCTGTGACAGTGGCGTCAGTAATTAGCTGATCGACAGGGATCCCGAGCGAGGGAGTCCTGCCAATAGTCAATAGACAAAAAAAAATCTAAAATGTCCTGAACAACACCTTTTGAAGTTTAGCAAGTCATCAACATATGGAGTATGGAGTAAGGGTGGATTTTACATGGGACAACTGTCAGGCACATAAGCACTCGACAGTCATTCCAAGACCTATTGCTCCTGTGCTTTCACACAGGAACGATAGTTGTTCAGTGAATGGATGTGGAGGGCGTTGGAGATATCTTCCACCCACTCACCTCTGTTCACTGTGAACAGGTAGTCCTCCAAAGATGATTGACTGCCTGTTTACAGTGAGTGGGAACTTGCTCACTAGTCTCTTTGTTTCAATGAGCTGGGACGAAGCGACTCGCGACTACTGAGCAATTTGTCGCTCAGCACCCTATCAGGTCCTGTGCTGATGTGGGACAGGTATGGATGAAAATTGCTCATTTCAGCGTTTCTTCGGCCGATTGTTGCCCTGTATATAGCCATCCTAAGGTTTGAGGTTCTGTATACTTGTAGATCCTTCACATCCTGGCTGCAGTTGGTTTAAGGCCATCCTCATATTTGCGTCACTATTTGGAGTCGCGGTGTAGATCCAGCATAAAATCCCAGATGAAAGAGTGCGCAATGCTGCCACATTTCATTCGGGAAAATAGCGGGCAACATGCAGAAGCCAGTGGGGCCTGTCAATGGGGTCTGTCTAGATCCTTCTGGATCCAGAACTTTTGATTTTCCGCTGTTGGCCTGCTAGGATAGAATCAAACAGTGGAACAACTTAGCGCTAGTGTGAACCTAGCCTAGGTCTAATGCAGTTCTTCCATATGTGATGCTCTTCACTTTAGAGCACACTTTTAATAAGGACTCTTTCAGATGGGCATATTGTACCTATGTTTAACGCTCTGTATTCTGAGTGTACCATTTTGACCCCCTGTGGTTCATCTGAACGGAACCAACGGCGCCATATAAAGCTATGTGAAAGGCTCTTTGTGTTCCATACAGATTTTAGATTGGATAGAGGTGCAATACATTGTCTAAGGATGGGTTTACACGGGTGGGTTTACACGTTTTGAGACGCACAAATATGAACCCCATTCTTTTGAATGGGGTCATACACATGAGCAATGGTTTCCCGCATGGCAGAAACGAATTGCACATGTTCTATCTGGCTGCGTGATCTCACATCACAGACCCATTGAAAAAAATTCTTGCATCCCCGAAGCCCCCGCATGAAAACGCCTTGCATCCTCAGGGATATGATAATACAAATGTGCAGGAATCAGAATAGCGCCCCTACGTACATAAAATCAGGATCAAATGGGTAATAAAAATGGTGGACTTACCCCGGTACCCAGTGAAGTCACATGGAAGTGACTCACACCGGTACCTCCAAGTCCAGAAAGGCCTGTAAGAATGGGCGATCCTTATCCCAATCCTGGAAGGAGAGCTGCTCGGGTCTTTGTGTCCCCGCTTTGGGCTGGGGGACCCAATGGTGTAGTGTACTACGGCATACGTCACCACGCTTCCTAATAGCACTTGGGAACGTCGTGACGTGTCCTGCGGCATACATCACCACCCCTCCTAACATACGGATAATGCACATTTGTAGCAGTAAAACACAGATATATGATACCCACTATTGGGATAACCTTTTCCGCCACTTTGTTTTGCTATGTGCCGGCATCCTTTTATCTTATTATCGGGTATTAGAGAATGTAGTGATGTCATCACGTACCAACTCCTCCCCATCCGAAACTCCACCCCAAGATGGCGCCCGCCATGGGAGAGTAATCAGACACACTAATAGTAAGTTACTATCTTATTTCCTTATATAAACCATAAGTTGTAATATGCTGTATGCTTGATAAAGGCCCTCTAAGGGCTGAAACGCGTTGCAATAAATTTTATAACTGAATATTCATTGAGTGGATCCACTTTTCCTTTGATCCTCAGGGATTTCACATGGTGTGGAGCGTGATATGTCGGTGGGATTCACGGCCCCATATCGCACTTACATATGTGAAGTTAACCTAAAGGTGCTTCTATACGGAACGATTGTTGTTCAAAATTGGTGGATCATTCGAATTTGAACGATAATTGTTCAGTGTAAACACAGCCGACGATTGAACATTGAAGAGCGCTGTGTTACAAAGAAAAGTTTTTTATTTTTTCTGGACAACATTTTCTTACAGCGTTTTGGGTCCTGATTCCAAATTTATGCTCAGATTTTGACTGTTATGTACAGTATGTTTTACAGACAATAACCTTAACAGTAGAATAAAGAAGTGTAGATATAATTGCAATTAAAGATGTTTTATAAATGTCCTTGTAGACATTAAAATCTGAAAAGGGTAAGGCCTCATGCCCACGGCTGGGTCGGATTCCGCTTGCGAAATATAGCAGTGGAATCAGACTCGGCGCCCCCCGGAGACTCTATACTCACCTGTCCAGATCCGCCATGAGTGTCTCGCCCGGTGAGCCGGCATGCATGTGCAGTGCAGCGCATGACACACCGACGCTGGGCTGTGACGCGGATTCTCGTGGAACTTCCATAGTGCTCACTGCAGAAATATCGCGGGACAGACGGCTTCCATTGAAGGCAATGGAAGCTGGCCGCTCGATTTTCCGCACTGAATAGAATATGCTGCGATTCTCCCCCGCGAGCGGAAAATCGCAGTTGATTTCCACTCGTGGGCAAGGGGGAATCGTTTAACATGGCATGTCTTTATGGACATTGCTGCTGAATTTGCGGCAGGTGTTTGACCGCGAATTCCGCAGCGATAATCCATCCGTGGGCATTCGGCCTGACATACAGTTATAAGCATAATATAAGATCACTAGGTGGCATCCACTTTCCTTCATACTGTTTTTCAATTGCACGTATGTCCTGGTGACATCTTTCACCATCTGATAAGTCACAGTATCTCTCCGGGAAGTGGTCAAGGTGCGAGTCCAAGAAATGTACTTTGAGGAACATGTTCATTCTCAACTCTTTGTATGAGTTCAACATATCAGTTATAATTAGAGATGAGCGAACGTACTCGTAACGAGTACTTACGCACCCGAGTACCGCCATTTTCGAGTACTTCAGTACTCGGGCGTAAAGATTTGGGGGGCGTCGGGGGGCGGGGAGAGGCGCGGCGGTGCGGGGGGGAGCAGCGGGGAACAGGGGGGAGCCCTCTCTCTCTCCCTCTCCCCCACACTCCCCACTGCTACCCCCTGTGCCGCCACGGCGCCCCCCGAATCTTTACGCCCGAGTACTGCAGTACTCGAAAATGGCGGTACTCGGGTGCGTAAGTACTCGTTACGAGTACGTTCGCTCATCTCTAGTTATAATCTGTTCCAAGTCGTTTGATCCTGTTTTCTCAGAAATGAAATTTTAAGAAATGAAAGCTGAGCTGTGATTGGTTGTTCTGGCCAACAAATACTGTTTTACCGTTAGAGAGTTTTGATAACAGGCCCATGGATTTAATAGTCAATTTACTGTAACAAAATGGTACAATATTGAATATCCTACTTTCCTATGATGTCTATAACTTCATTGTCTTTCCTGACAAACAATTTTGGTTGCTGCATTTAGATTTGACACAGTTCCTTCACTTATAATTTATTGTTGATTTTATGCAGGTATAAAAACTGTTAGCTCGTTCGCTTATCTTTCGGTTTAAATACCGATCGTTCCCCACCTACACCTATTCCCCATTAACCCTTTGCAATCCAATTTTGGATTCAGGGTTTTCCTAGGGGGCTTTCTTTTTCTGCCATTATACAATGGCGCCATCTGCTGATTACAGCCAGTACTGCAGTATGGGACATGTTAGAGAGGCCCCCAACAACAGAGCGACCGGTAATATACAGTAAAAATACCCTCCCGGACGTCTTCCGACATCGGAGCTGTACAGCCTTCAATCAGAATGTCTTCAGACGTCAGACAGTGGATTGGAAAGGGTTAACTCACGTTAGGCCCTGGCCAGTCCATTAGTATTCTGATTGTTTTTTATAGCAGTCCAACTTCAAGATTGGACCGGGACACTAAGGCTGCCTGTCCACGGGCGTTGTAGCATACCGCCGCCTGGGAGCAGGAGCCGGCAGACGGATCTCCGCTGTCAGCCTGTCTGACAAATAGGCTGACCGGAGAATCGCGGTAAATTCGCAGCATGCTGCGAATTGCCGCCCGGGAGCGGAGAATCGCAATGATTTTCTGCTCGTGGACAGGAGGGAAGCGCTCTTCATAGCAACGCTATGGAGAGCCTTAACTGCGTTCCCCGCGGGCGGATTATCGCCGCGACGAACGCAATGAAAACCCGCCCGTGGACAGGCAGTCTAAGGAGAAGAGTATTCTTAATTTGAATTTCAGCCATGTTTTCTTCTCTCTTTTCCCGCAATCCACATAACTGTGAACTGCTTTTGTTGTGTATTAATGGGACTATGAAGTATTCTAGTTAAACGTTTATCGCATTTATTGTAACATTTGAAAATTTCAAATAAAAATTATAGTAAAAAAACACCAATCGTTCAGTCGTTCTCATTCACTGGTAAAGTCAACTTAACGACCAAATGATCATGTTAGAAAAAAATTAACAATTCATCTTTGTGTTTAAACTGTGTCATCGTTTGCTCGGACAAACTTTTTTTCGCTCTGTGTAACAGCACCGTAAATGATGCCAAAGGCTTTTTCACATGTACCAGCATTTGCTGCCTTTCCAGAGCAGTAAATCCCAGTACTGTGAACGAGCCCTAAGATTGTTCCAGCCAAATATATAGAAGCAGAGAAAACAAACGAGGCATCCCACCATAACATAGGATCAGGTATCATGCATACCAAATGACTTTTCAAGTAGTTTTGATTAACCCCTTCCCGCCCCATGACGTAAGGGTACGTCATGGCAGGGTGGTACTTCCCGCAAAATGACGTACCCCTACGTCATAGGAATAGCACAAGAGCATGACTGATCTTGCGCTATCCCGCAGCGGGAGCCGGCTGTTAATGATAGCCGGCCTCCCGCTGCAGCAGCGGGGGTGCATTGGAGATGCGCCCCCCCGCTGTTAACCCCTTCCCTGCCGCGATCTAAGTAGACCGCCGCATGGGAAGGGTTCACAGAGGGAGCGAGCTCCCTCTGTGAAGTTGCCGGGCTCTCGTGATATAATCACAGAGAGCCCGGCCTGTCGCCATGGCAACGGGACGCCAGATACTGGGGTCCTGTGTTGCCAGAGCCTATGATCGCTATATAACATGCCTTATCACAGCGAGTGTAAGTCCCTCAGAGGGACACAAGTTGTGTAAAAAAAAGAAAAGAAAAATGTAAAAAAAAACAACTTTTTTGTGCTTTTTCTAATATTAGCATAAAAAAAATTTAAATGTCCCATATTTGGTATTGACGCATCCGCAACGACGTGTACAAAAAGTTGAACATGCTTTTTATTTTGTACGGCAAAAAGCGTTTTAAAAAAACGCTAAAAAACAGAGGCACAATGCTAATTTTTAGCATTTTACCTCCCAAAAAATGCAATACAAGTGATCAAAAAAGCCATATATACCCCAAAATGGCACCAATAAAAACTATAGCTCGTCTCATAAAAAATAAGCCCTTATACAGCTCCGTACATAGAAAAATAAAAAAGTTACAGGACTTTGAATGCAGTGATATATATTAAAAAAAAAAAAGATTTCCAAAAAAAGGTTTTTTATTGCAAAAAAGTGGAAAAGCCTAAAAAAAATATGAATTTTGGTATCGTTGTAATCGCACCGACCCGCAGAAAGAATGGATTGTGTCATTTATGCTGCATGATTAATACTGTAAAAAAAAAAAAAAAATCTGTGGCAGAATTAATGCGTTTTCTGTCCCCGTTATCATAAAAAAAAATAATACATTTTTACAATAGTCTATATACCCAAAAATGGCACCATCAAAAACTACAGTTCGCCACGCAAAAAACAAGCCCTCTTACGGCCACGTCGACAGAAAAATAAAAAAGTTATGGCTTTTGAAAAATGGAGATGAAAATCCACCAAAAATCGTTGCGTCCTTAAGCCCAAAATAGGCCATGTCATTAAGGGGTTAAAGACATTCTAATGTTTTGTGTCTACAGCTTCTGTGCAGAGCTATGTATCTCCATGGTTACAGACCACAAACAAACACTGTGTAGTCTGATCCCGCAGTCACACTCCCTTATGTCCTGTGCTACTTCATAGCAAAGATCGTGGAGGGATGGTAGGTGTCACTGCCACCTGGATCATAATGTTACGTTACAGCCAGCACATGGTCAAGTCTTTGCCAGCACACCTTTGCTACTGTAGGTTCTATCCTGACTAGTTAGGGTTAACATCTCCTGTGCTTATTAGTTCAGGTTTATTAGTCCTGCAGCTGTTAGCTGAGCTGTGGCTGGTGATTGACAGTTCTGTCAACCAATCAGCTTCTCCCTCTTCCCTATATAATCCAGGTGTCCCTGGCTGGGAGTTGCTGATGATTTTCAGTGTTCCCTGTGCAGTCAGTTTGCTCAGTGTGCCTGGGTTTGGGTTTGGGTTTGGGTTTGGGTTTGGGTTTGTTCTCGTTCTCTGTTTGTCTTGTCTTCTGTTCTTGTCTTTTAATTGTTGTCAGTACTCTGGTTCCCCTTGGACCCTCGACCTGACCTCATGGAGGAAGTGGGATCATCCCTTTCAGGACGGGTGCTCCGCTGCACAGTGGGTGCAGTCTGAGGGGTTCAGAGTGCCCCACTCTGTTCATTCCCTCTCATTTATGTTCGTCCTGCGTCTAGCCACCAGTATAGCAAGCTTACACATCCGTTCTGACTACCCTTGTACTAAGTGACCTTAGGTTTCCATTGGCAATCCGGGACGAATGTAACAACTCTAGGTACAAAAAAGTGTCAAACCTACATGCTTATAACCCAGTTTTTTTATCACAGTTCTTATTGCAATTTGATTGTCTGACAACAGGGAACAAAAGATTGTAGGCAACGACACAACATATGGACATAAACTTTAGCCTGGCAAGGAATGACTGTAAAGTTAGGGTTGGCTTTACACTGGGCAACTATTGTCTGAATAGTTGTTCAGAATAGTGGCAAAAGTGAGATATTGGCGTTCGAATGACTGTGTGTGCTTTTACACAGAGTGATCGTTGTTCAGTAGTTGGTCCATTTCAGAGTGGAGAGAATGGGGGGGGGGGGGCTAACCACGCTGTCTGTTGCTTCATCTGTTTTATGTAGGACTTCAGAAGTGTTTTCAAGCCTAACCACGGGTCTCCGGAACAGAACTCAGAGCATCATACACACATCTGATGCTGTGAGTCGTGGTCTGAAGTCCTGCGGTTAGACCGGAACACACTTCTGAAGTCCTACGTAAAGCATATGAAACAAAAAGACAGCGTGGTTATCGTAATTATCATGAGTTTGTTATCATAATTATTGATTTGGGAGTTCTTCAGACTTATGTTTATATCTGTGTTCTGGACTTCCGTCTCTAGTAACAGAAGTGTTTACAAAATTTCAGAAAAGAACAATCCCACCACAGACTCTTGGATTAGGATGCACATAAAAAGTTCTTGTTTTACTTTATTCTGTAATAAAGTTCCACATACAAACAAAAGTGTGATATTCCAGATACAGACCCATGTGTAGCAACGTTTCTTACAACAGGGTCTTTTTATAATTTTTTTATAGCCTCCCCCTTTCTGTCTGAGTACATCATTACAATGGTCAACAGTCACGGTTAGAGATGAGCGAGCATACTCACTAAGGACAATTACTCGATCGAGCATTGTCCTTAGTGAGTATCTCCCCGCTTGGCAGAGAAGGTTTGGGTGCCGGCGCGGGTGACAGGTAAGTTGCGGCAGTGAGCGGGGGGGGGGGGGGGGGAGAGGAAGAGAGAGATCTCCCCTCCGTTCCTCCCCGCTCTCCCCCGCCACCGGCAGCCGAACCTTTTCTCTTGAGCGGGCAGGTACTCGCTAAGGGCAATGCTCGCTCATCACTAGTTACGGTGTCTCTCTGCCCCATTTTCCCCAGCCTCTCTGTCCGTCTATCTCTTCTTTAATCTTGCGCTATGTGTTTCTGTAGTCATTTGTGATTATGCCCCTTGCTCTCCTTCCTGCTACTGACAGTGAGCAGTTTATTTGCTCTCCTATTATCTTTGTATAAATTCTATATTCTACGACATTATATGTGACACATGGTATGCTAATGGCTTGACATCAGTACTGTCTCCTAGAATTTCCAGGATGTTTATCACTTGGGAAATACTGATTTTGGGCTAATGCCCACGGCTGTGATGGACTCCGCCAGTGGAATCCATCACGGTCGCCCCCCCAAAGACCCCATACTCACTTCTATTGACTACAATGGAAGCCATGCGCGTGTATTCCTGCGGCAAATAGAACATGCTGCGGTTTATTTAACGCTGCGGAATTCCGCAGCGAGAACAGTGAGCTATTAGGTTCAATAGAACCTAATAGCTGCGGGACAACGCCGTGGAAATCCGGCCGTGGGCATTAGCCCTATAACTGTGTGCTGTGAATTACCATGTAACTCATTGAGTTCAACCTGTAGAGAACTACAGTGGAATACATAAATGTAACCCGAGGAAGACTACTACGTTCCTTCTGTTTTAGACCATTTTGTGGTTCTGTTGAAGTTTCATGAAGTGTGTGAGCACATCGTATATATAGTTCACTGACATGTTTTCATTCTGTTTAAATTGTAGCTTGATGAAGGACGCTGTTGTCCGAAACGTTGCCACGCCATCTAGAATACTACACTTTTGTTTGTACGTGGAACCTTTATCACTGAATGAAATAAAACAAGAATTTTTGTGCATCCCAATCCAAGAGCCTGCGGTGCAAATGAGCTTTTTTTGGTATTTTCTAAGTATGTGAAACCTTAAGGCAGTAAAGGTCTACATTTACACACAGCATTCATTTTCTGTATCATCTATGCTAGGGAATGGTGCGACCCATACTAAAAGAAGGACTACTGACAGAAGTGTGGCTGGATACTCTTAGTACGCCGGTCTTAGTGAGCCCAATTGTCTCCACACCATTGTTTCTCTCTTAAAAATTCCTTTTATACAAGATCGTGCATCATGAGGCAAAGAACGACGATGCTATTAGACCTAACAGAGCTGAATACATACAGTATGTGTCATCTAGATCGGTGCCACACGGGTCATGATAGACCTTTCTGCACATATCTTCTCGTACGAAGAGGAAGTCAAACACATAGACCTATAATTTTCTGTTATGTATTTTTCTGGTATTTACAGCTCTGAACAGCTGAAGACTGAAGCATGGCCATTAAATGCCCAATAAAACAAATGTTGTTATTTCACATATGTGTGATTCTGTTTTAGATCATGAATACATCCACTTTTCTCACACTGATTAGTATAAACACTCATTGGCAAAAAAATAATGTTCCAAGAAGGATGAAACTTTCTAAGTGTGATTGTAATGATGATATATGTAAGAAATTACAATATTAGAGTGAAAGGATAAGCTTATTGGGGAAAACTGTACAATTCAAAGGAAGCTCTAGACCCTGTTGGGCCTCCTGCAGCCTGGATACATGATGAGATACGGTTAGGTATAGAGGCTCTAGTACCCTGTTGGTTTGCCTCTAGCCTGGATACATAAAATACGGTTGGGTATGAAGGCTCTAGTACCCTGTTGGGTCGTCTCTACCCTGGATACATGATGAGATGCGGTAGGTTATGGAGGCTCTAGTACCCTGTTGGGTCGCCTCTAGCCTGGATACATGAGATACGTTGGGGTATGGAGACTCTGGTACCCTGTTGGGTCGCCTCTAGCCTGGATACATGATGAGATACGGTTGGGTAGGGAGGTTCTAGTACCCTGTCGGGCCGCCTCTAGCCTGGATACATGATGAGATACGGTCGAGCATGGAGGCATACAGGCTCCAAATGTTATCCTGTGGCATATTTGCCCACACATGTTGCAACTGGGTCTCTAGATTCTGCACACTCGTAGGCTGCTGAATCTGGTATCGCAGCAGGTCCCATAAATGCTTGATCGGTGATCTATTCACTGACCCAACTGGCCAAGGAAGGCTTTCCTGGGAAACCCTTGCTGCGTGTGAACGAGCAGTATCCTGCCAAAAAATACCTGTTGGAAGCTGCCACGAAAGGGCAACACATGTGGCCACAGGATTTCCTGCACATGTTACTGAGCTGATAGCATCCTTCGTACCACTACTAAGGGGGGAGGACTGCTATATGTGATGGCTCCCCAGATCATCACACCAGCTGTGGGGGCAGTGTGCTGCTCCACAGAAAAGGCAGGAGTGAAGCACTCACCGACACCTCCATACTTGATATGACCATTGTTGGCTCCCAAAGAGAACCTGGAATCATTTCTAAAGATACGGTTCCAGCCCATAGCAGTCCAGGTTTCTAGTTCACAACACCACCATTAATGGAAAAACATGTTATGGGCACCGCAACACCAAATTTCCTTCTGCTAGGTCCTAGAAATAGTCAGGGCAGATGTATCTGTAATGAAGGTGCTACCTGTGTCTGGATGGTGGACTACAAAACTGTTGGATCTGCTCTTGCTTGTCGGCGGATCAAACAATCCTCTCTACTGGTGGTCTGTCTGGGCCATGTGTGCATGCCCTCATGTATCCACTGCGTCCAACACATCCTAAGAGCTTGGACCATCCTGCTTCTCTCATTCTAATGATGCTCACCCTCTCAAAGTCTGTTAACTTGGTAAAATGTCTTTGAGTGCATCATAGAGACATGTCTAGTGGTCAACGATCTCTCATCAAGAGGTCCACTACACAATACTTGCCTCTGAGAGCCATTTTATAGGACAACAGGGAAAGCACTTTTACAGCCTTGGGTGACAAGACCCCATGTCTGCTCAGACCACAACTGTAATCCTTTACATATCTGGCTGAGACATAACTGCATGCCGAATTTTGAAGCCATCTGGCATTTCTATCTGGGTGCATTATTGTTTCTATTAATTAGTATAGTTGGGCATAGGCTGGTGGGGGTACAGAAGAAGAGTGTGGAAGTGCCTTGTGCTTAGGAACCCTAAAAATAAGTTGTTCTGTCAAATTCTGTTCAACTGTAAGTTACATGTTTCTGGCATAGCTGTCATTACAGCGAAATCCACAACATGTCTGTAACATGTAAGTAAACCCCTACAAGTTCGCTATGGGTTGCCACACAGCTTTTGCAGGCATTTGAAGGGCGCTACTTACTTGGCTTTGCAGTGATTAATCTCCTGCTCCTGCATTGCTGCATATGAGGCCTATTTCTTATTCACGTATCTAAAAAAGTTGGGTGACAAAAACTAAACATGACAATGAACTAAGTTCCTGTGTGAAGTCAGTGTGATATTTTGAGCTGCGGTGCTGGAATGGTCAGCTGTGTTTAGTGTGCTGAGTAGTGACTGAAGACTTCATGTCTGAGTCATTTTGTCGTTGTATAAAGTCCCGTTGACTATTAATGGGACATGAAGCCGGGGCCTAGGAATGTAAGAACCATCTGGAAGTGTTACAGTCAAATATAAAACCAGTCCCTGTGTATAACCCCATCAGAACAGACAGCAAGAGAAGAATCAGCTTTGCAAAAAAACGAACAAGAAACACCATGTTGAGCCTTCAACTAGCTAAGACGTCCACCCCAAGCCCTTTCAGGCCTTTTCTTCGACCTCTCTGGCCATTGTCCATAGACATCTTTTCCAGCCTGGAGCAAGATATCATACACACTCTAGGACAAATTATGGCCAGTATGAAGCTAATGGACCAGTTTCTCCAGCAGTTGCTTGAAGAAACCACTGAGATTAAGAATGTACCCGTGGTAGCCTCCAACACTACGAAGTCCATCGAGCACAAGGCTGAGACTCCACTGACTTCTGGCAGCACAAAGTCCACTGAGCACAAGGCTGAGGCTACTCTAACCATCAATGATATAAAGCCAGCTGAAGGTGGTTTTGTGGTTTCCTTGGGAGTTCAAGATTTTTCTCCTCAACAGCTGACAGTCAAGCTAGTAGGAAAGAAACTGCTGGTGAGCGGAGCTAAGGAATGCAAGAGTGAAGATGGGCAAGGATCCTTTTCGTACAAATGTCAGATTTTCAGGAAGGAGGTGGACCTTCCCCAGGATGTACGAGCAGAAGACCTAAGCTGTAGAGTGACCGATGGGGGCCAACTGCAGGTAGAAGTTTCCCAGATGCCTACTCAAGAGAGGACTGTGCCAATTCAGCATGCAGCCCTGCATGCCAAGACTCAGGTCTCCGGCGATAGCAAAGACTCTAGATCCTAACTCCAGCCCATTTATTTCTATCTTTATGCCTGATGTATTACATTATCATGTACTTTTCGTGAAGATTAACAATTAAAAATGTTTGTTTTCAAAATGTTTTTAGTGATTTTCTGTAAAAATAATTGCTTGGAGGACGTTGCTCCAGTATCAAGTCCCTTACAAATGACTTCCATTAATAGAATTGTTGTCCCATATTCAAGCATGTCTCTGCTCAGTGGTAGGAATAGGGGGGAATTCTCAGGGAGATGTGAGTCAAGAAGGGGAATATACAAATGGGAAGATGGAACAATACCTCTGCAGTGCCTCCAATTGGAAGGCAGCATTCCTGTAAGTCAATTTTAGACTTTTTAAACAAGTCTTGAACAATGAGTGGGAATTGTAAGGCGAAGAAAGAAAAACCATACACAGACAGCTGTTTTGGGGTGATTGCCCCATATCAGTGTGCAGTAGGTTTCTGGCTTGGCTAGTGAGAGGCCTATAAGCATAGGTCAGAAAGTGTATAGTTTCCTCTTAAGGAGAGCACCTAGAAGGTGTGTGAGGAGACTTCTAAAGCCATCCATGCTCCTCTGGGAATTGTAAGCCATAGTCAGAATAACCATACTCAGATAGCTGTCTTGGAGTGATTGCCCCTCATCAGTGTGCAGTAAAAAGGGAATGTGACAGAAGAGCAATCCCGTGGCAGATAATTTCAGGATATTTACATAAATATCTCTTTTATAGGCGTTTTCATACCAGAACCACAAAGGCTGGGGTCACGCGGGATGGAATTCCAGCGAAATTCTCGCGGAATGGCGGCACCGAAAAACTGCAAGAATTCCGCTGGAAAAGCGCAGCTTTAAAACCCGCGGCCTTTAGCCATGGGTTTTGTAGCGGTTTCATTGTCGGCATTCCGCAGTGGCCATCTCTCCCCATAGAGAGGAGAGAAAAAATAATTGACATGCTGCATCTTTGTTTTCCGCTCCGCATGTCCGTTTCCGCGCGGCTTGGCTGCAACGGATTGGCCACAGCGTGTGGACGAGATTTTTGCGAAATCTCGTTCATTTTGCTGACTAATCCAGCGATTAGGAGCCGCCGGTGGAATTGCTGTGCGGACATTCAGCGCGGAAATTCCGCAGCAATTTCGCCCCATGTGAACCCAGCCTTATACCAATCTTTACACAAAAAGGAGGTCAGCACTAGAGATGAGCGAGCATGCTCGTTTAAGGCTGCTACTCGATCGAGCAGCAGTCTTATCGAGTAAATGTGTACTCGCCCGAGCAGCATGCGGGGGTGCGGGTGTTGGCGGGGGCATTGCTCTTCTATTATGTGATAAATTAATATAAATCTATTCATTAAAATGCAATTGTTTTTATTGAGGTTTTTGCCTGCTGACCTCTTTTTTTGCCTATCCATTATGCAGCAGAGCATATTTATGGTTGTAATATATGCCACTTTGATTTACTGTATTTCATTATAGCAATCTTTATAGCAAGGATGTCTGTCCCTCCAATCCCAGTCTAGATTTGGGCTGTGCACTGAGGCGGGGCTGTGCATGTGCAGTCACATGTTTATTAAAGGGATTGTCTGCTTTCTACAATCTCTTTTTATTAGAAGCTGTTAATAGGGTGTTCTGCTGCTGTAACCCCAGTTCTAACATGCCTTGCAGGGTCACCGCATAAACATTTAGGGGTAATTCCCATGTCATGAAGCGATGACATATTGCCAGGATATAGTATCAATTTAAGATTGATGGGGGTCGGACCTCCATCACAATTCTGTGAATGAAGGGGTGACAGTACTGCTTTAGTACTATGGCCTCTTGTGGTGACAATGTATTGGCTATTTGTAATCCTCCATCTTTAAACAGCCATGAATGTATAAATTATGATGATTGTATTACTTAGTCCTATAGACTTGCTGGAACCCTGTTAACATATGGACATAGTATCACCACTGTCTGAAGAACTGTTCTTGTGATTCTATTGTCTAATTAGTCATGCAAATATCACCATTGTCTTAAGATGTGAACTGGGGGTTTATGTATATTTAGAGCTTAGTGTTATCATTGTTTTCAGAATGAGTTTTGTTTATTTGATCTGATTTGATCTTATCTGATCCACATCTGATGAATGGCCATTTAAGGCTGAATGCACACAGGCGGGGCGGATTCCAACTTCAAGATCTCACAGGGGAATCAGACCCTGTGCCCTGGCATTGACCCCGCGTACCTGTCTTATAGTCTTCTCTCTGCTCTGCAGTCTAAACAATGATGAGCTGATCGCTGATTGCTCAGTGTAAATAGCAGCTGTTCAGTATGTTAAGTCAATGGAGAGGGGCGGGGGAGAGCGAGGGGAGAAATCTCCTGTTGCCCCGTTGTGAGCCAGTGATACTACCTAGCACCCCTGCAGCAATGGAGAGGGGTGGGGGAGAGCAAAGTCAATGGAGAGGGGTAGGGGAGAGTGAGGAGAGAAATCTCCTGCAGCCTCCCCACTGTGAGCCAGCGATACTAGCTCCTGTGCAGGTGCATGAGAGCGAGTATGTGCGGGGACGAGTGTCGGGCATCGTTCACATGACATTCGTCCAATCTAAATGGGCCTTAACACTAAGGCCCCCTGTCCACGGCAGTTTATTCGCCGGTGGTAAACTTACGTCGAATCACGCCAGCCGGCGCTTCCCTTAGCATTGCTATGGAAAGCGCCGGCACCTGTCCACGAGCGGAGAATCATTGCGATTCTCCGCTCGTGAATTCCCTGATTCTCCACGGTCAGCCTATCTATTAGATAGGGCTGACTGGCGGAGATTCGCCGGCAGCTCCCGCTCCTGCTCCCGGGCCGCAAATCTTTGCCCGGGAGCTGGAGATGTTCTGGTATTTTTTTTAATGCAAATTAATCACACCATGTCTGTGCCTTGTCGTGTGTGTGTATGTATGTATGTGTGTGTATATATATATGTGTGTGTATATATATATATATATATATATATATATATATATATATACACACGTTTCTTCCAAACTAGGTTGGGAAGCTCGCTATAGCATTTATTTTTGGTAGCCATTATACAGAAATATTAAATGCGCTACAAATAGTACATTCTTGCGGTGGCATTTTTTTCACTCCTGTTTTTTCGCTCAGTTGTTTTTAGTTTGCAGTTGAGACAGGCTGCAGCTTTGGCACTTCTACACAGGCTTCTCTAACAGTACATGAAAAACATGAAAAAATGCATATTAAGGATATTTGAATTAAAAAAGTAATCTAAAAACCACTTGTAAAAAATACACCATAAAAGGTTTGCGTGAAGTAAAACTAAGCCGCCTGCATGTGGGCAATCCCCCTGCGTGAGTTCTCTTGGATTGTAGGCTAATTCACACAAGCAATTTTTCTCTCTTTGTCCGGGGGATTCCTTCAGCCCAGCAGTGATGTGCGGTTCTTTCCACGTGAAAATGCCTCGCATCCACAGGTTTCACATGGATGGCGAAGGCGATATCAGCCATAACTCACGGCCCGGTATCGCCCTCGCCAGTTTGAGGGAGCCCCGAGTTAGAAACATTCTTGTTCGGTCGTCGGCTTCCGCTTGCACTGAACGATTATTCTTCACTTTTGTTCGTTTGAATAATGTTGTAAACAATAATGGTTCTGCCTGAACGCACCGCGACGCTCGTTACCATGGGAACTACATATAAATAATAACCAGGACGTGCGGAACAGAAAAAAACGGGCAAGCAAAAGGTATATCTACAAGACTTGCTGGAAACAATCACAGAAAAATACATTAATCGCCTAAAATTGTATGAAACTCGCACAGAGAACGGGCAGCTTTTCACTGAACAAAATCGCACTCGCCGCGTGAATGTACCTTATTCGGCGCAGTTCACAGTACTGTTTTTTTTAGTGGATGCTGTTTTTACAAAAAACGGAACTGTACGTAAGTGGATCAAAGACTACTGTTTTATGGGAGGATTGATCAAACGGATCCTAAAGAAAAACAAAATATGCCTTTCATTCATTTCCGTTTTTCAGCATTTTAAACGGATCCTTCGTGCCGCTCGGCCTGATTCCCACCCCCCTTCCATCGTCTCACATGCTCAGAAATAAAGCCTGATACAACAACAGAAACAAAAAAACGGATGTAAACGGATCGCTTTTTAGTTTTTTTTAGTCACCCGCTGACTACAATGTAAAGACAAAGAGATGTTTTAAGCTCAAAACAAATGCGCAATCTAGAGTTTTCATTCCAGTCTAAAAATTGCTAAAATCACGTCTGCGCTAGCGATTCCGTTAAAACATAATCCCCTGGATAAACGGATCTGTTGCATAACGAAACCGAACTGTGGCAGACGGACCCATTGACTATAATAGGGTCCCTTTGGTTTCTGCACCTGTCCGGCATGCACAACTTTTCCGTCCGCCGTTTCCTAACGAATTTGCGCCTGACACAATTATGAACAGAGCCGTACAGAACGGAGGTAGAAAATTAGGAAACTGATGGAAACGGAAGGTATTCCATTTGAAGGCATTTCTAACAACAGGAAAACTGAAACGTTTTCTTTCCGTTTTGCTGCTCGTGTGATGGAACAGGTAGACGGTGAGCAAAAACATTAGTCTACAATTAGTCTACATGACTGAGAGTGCTTCGTATGCAGCATAGAAAGTGTCTACAAATAAAAAAAATGGGGCATTTTAGATTTTGAGAAAAAAAATACATAATGCCCGTAGTGAACACCTCAGTCGTGGCTGTATAGTTGAGTGAATCTAGATAAGAATGGTGAAAGACAATTAAAAAAGGGAGGGGAAAAACTACAACTCCCGGCGTCCCTTGCGCAACGCACATGCCCAGAACCTTCCTAGCGGCCTCCTTTGAGTCACACAACTTTATTGTTCCAGCACGCGGCGTACATCGTTGCTATGGCTGAGCTGGTGCAGGCCTCGCAGTCCCGGAGCGGCGTGCAGCCCTCGCCTGCCACTGGGCAGAGCGGAACCTCTGCGGCCTCCGCCGCTGCAGCAGCTGGAAGTAGTGCCGGGAGCAGCGACCCGGCCAGGCCCGGTCTGAGCCAGCAGCAGAGAGCCAGCCAGAGGAAAGCTCAAGTCAGGGCCCTTCCCCGGGCCAAGAAGCTGGAGAAGCTGGGAGTGTTCTCAGCGTGCAAGGTGAGTGATGGAAGCAAGGCTGCTGCACGCATGGTGCCAGCTGCTGCCCCGGGCATCCCTGGGCTGCATGCAGCCTTTGTTCCATTCATTAGGGCATGACAAGTCATTGGAGAAGACTGGAACTTTTGCGCATCCCATTGCCGCTAAACAACCGCTTTTCCGCTATATTAACGATGCAGAATTTCTGCAATGGAGAAATCCGCCACGGGTGAATGTGCGCTCAGGCTGTGTGCGCGCGGGGTGGGAGGTGCCGCAGAGCCTCCGTGCCGGATGTGCTACGGCGCAAATTGTGAAGAGTCATAATGTGCGCAGAAAATCTGGTGCTATAAGTGACGCAAATTCGAAATTCGCTCTGCAGGTCAATTTCAACAGTTTTTTTTTTTTTTTTGCGCAATTTATTTCTGCAGCTTGTGGGTGAGATTTTAAAAATCCCATTTGCTTTGCCGCTTCTGTAAATGTCACAGATTCTCCGTGCGGAAAGTCAGGACTGAAAATAGTTGGCCCCGTGTCAACACGCAGATCCGCACCAAAATCTACCGCAAGATCCGTGCCGTTTGGTGCGATTTTAATTTTTTTTTTTTGATGCCGATGTGCAGCCTAAGGCCTCCTGGACACGGGCGGATATTTCCTGCGGAATCCGTGGCGAATACCGCCCATAGCATGCTTTCGGAAATCAAATATTCCCGCACGTGAGCGCAAACCAATTGTGGTTTCCGCAAACTGAGGGAAAAAATCTCGGCATGCTCCGTTTTTCCGCGGCTTCCGCACGGACGGATTCCATTGAAGTCAATGAAAGCTGTCAGACCCGCGGCCCATCCGCAATCGCACTGATGGATCATCTGCTGGTTACCTCACCCTCAGGCCGGCGGCACATGACTTTATTTGGATTGCGGAATCCGCGATCGTCATCTGCGCAGACGTGTGGCGGCATCCGTTACAAAGATAGAACATTTGCGTGTCTACTCACTACTTCAAGTCCAGATTCGCAGCGACGGGGCGGGTTTTGCTGTGGATTTCTATTCTAGATCGTCCGAAATCCACACGTTTTCTGCACCAAATTCGCTGCTAAAATTGACATGCTGAGGCTTTTAAATTCCGCATCGAAGGTCACTTTCCGCAGTGATTTAGGCCATCTGCACACGGGCGGATTTGCATTGCGGAATCCTTAGCGTGCGCCCGCCTCCGGATTCTGCTGAATACCGCCCATAACATGCTATTGAAATACGCTTTTTCCCTCCACACAAGCGTAAATCAATTCCGATTTTCCGCTCAGAGGAAATATCTCAAATCCACCCCGTGTGAACGTACCCTAAAGGTGGGCGATCAGAAGGAACAGCGCCACTGTTGTCTATAGGCTTTGTCTGGTGCTGCAGCTCATCTTCATTGAAGCAAAGGGGGCTGGTGTGCAATTATCAGATACAGACGGTAAAGAGAAGGCCATGTTCACGGTGGGCGCTGTGGTGGCATCACTTATCACTCGCCCCAGTCATAGCCACGATAGGGGGGAATGAAGTTGTGTTCTACTAAAGGAGCTCATGGCTTCATCTGAACATTCGTTTACCCGCTCATTGGCCCTGTGCTAGCAGTCGGCTGACAAGTGAGCACATTTTCATTAGTCAGCTAATTGCGACTTTTCTGCAGCAGCAATCAGCGCTCTTCTCTCCGGGTAAACCGCGATCTGCTGCCAACAGTGATGGAACTGTTTGGGTAATATCGTACCGGAACGTTCAGCGCGGATAATTGCTCCGTGTAAGTGAAGCTAAACAATTGCGAATCGACTTGCAAAAATGTCGATTGGCGCTCATTCCTGGCAGAAAAGAACTTTCTGTTCCATTGAAGCCAGTGGGATTCTGGGAGGAGAGGCGGGACCAAAGATGTCATTGAGCAGAGTCCCTTATTCAGGATGTTAATGGGAGTTCCAACTCCGGGGCTCCTTCTGGTGTGTCGTGTCGGAAAATGTCAAGTCTAGGGAATTCCTGTTGGTGATTCTATTGTCATCAGGAAGTCTAGAAGTTCTGATCAGTGACGGATTGGGGCCTCATGTCCACGGGCAGGACCCCGCCGCGGAATCTGACCCTGCCTGTGGCAGAGGACACTGCGGGACTTCTGCTTACCCGTCCGGGACTTCTATTTTCTTCACTGTAGATGTGTGCGGAAGCGTATGCCGGCGCACATGCACGGTAGAGTTGTGTCTTTATTTATTTACATTTTTTAATCCGTGGCCCGTGCACAATTAAATTGCGGCTGGGCCGCGATCAGACGGCATCCATTGACTTCAATGGAAGCTGTCTGTGCAGCAACTGCACTGAAATAGAGCATGCTGCGGTCTGTTTTCTGGACCGAAAGGTCCGCAAAACAAATCCGCATGTTTTAATTCAGCTGCGGGCGCCCATGTTTATATAGGCGTTTTTAACTGTGGATCTTCCACACGGGTTCTGCAATTCAAGTCCGCCCATGGACATTGGGCCTAATTTATGTGCGTATGCTCATGCTTCCCTATGGGTGGCTTGATTTGCGAATATCAGGCATAAGGGGACCACAGGCCCAGGGGTGTTCTCACAACCTGGGTCCCCATCACACACATTGTGGATCTGCACCAGATTTGACCCCTTTACTTAATGTGATGAAATCTGTGTGGATAGTGATTACAGTGCAGTTACCTCCAGTGATGGCAGGTGATGTTATCTCTGTTTTGGGGTTGTTCGTATGTTTTTCTTCTTTCTGGGCTCGGATCAGCTATTGAGATTTTTTTTTTTCCAGCCTCTGCTAATCTTCAGGAACCCTGCTGTGGCCGGTGGTAGAGAGCCCAGCCCCGCTGCTACAACTCTGGAAAGGAGTGGGTTAAATTCCTTAATGTGCCCGCACAGCCTTCCGACGCTGCACATAATTTTGCACAGGCCCGCAGCGAAACCTCATCACTCTGGCTCCGGCGCTCCATTGTACTGGAGCTGGGGAAAAAGTGGGGACGGTATTCTGCGACATTGCGCACAATAATGTCGAAAGGCTGTTTGAGCGCATTAAGAAATTTAACTCCCTCCTCTTCCTGCGGTCGGAGTTTCCACAGCAGGGTGAGGCGGCCCTATACCTGCCCGTTAGCAGATTATTCATGGGAGTGCTTGAACAGCTATGGGCCCCTGGAGCTTCGGGACCAAGGTGGCCGCCCCAGTAGTCCCTATTAATAATTCGCCCTTGGTACCGGGATTCGTCCTCTTTGCTCCTCAAGACACCAGATGTGCATTCACAGACATTTTTGCTTTCTCTTATTCTAGGCGAATGATGTCTGTAAGTGTAATGGGTGGAAGAACCCCAACCCACAAACCGCTCCCAGAATGGACCTTCAGCAGCCTGCGGCCAGCCTGAGCGAGCCCTGCCGAAGCTGCGGACACTCACTAGGTATGTAATGAAGAAGGCAACAAAAAATTGGAAACCCTATCGATTCTGTTATGAGTCGGTGGAATCTGTTCCAAAATGATCCATCGGCCTAAACCGTGTCAGAGGGTGAAGGGATACTTGAGTTGTCGGTTTATTCGTACACTTCCAGGAGGAATAATAAAGGATCGGCGTCTTGTAGTTATAAGACCTGAATGATTTGATGTGTTCTGGTTCATCAGTGACTGTTCTTCTCATCTCTTTATAGCTGACCACGTGTCACATCTAGAAAATGTATCAGAAGATGAAATCAACCGCTTGCTGGGCATGGTGGTGGACGTGGAGAACCTCTTCATGTCGGTCCATAAGGAGGAGGATACCGACACCAAGCAGGTTTACTTCTACTTGTTTAAGGTGAGACTTAGGTTTATAGTTCTTAATCTACACTGAATGGTCACTTGGAGTCCCCCATCTAGTAGGACGTTGGACCTCCTTTGGCTTTCAGATCCCACTAGGTAGGGAAATCATTCTGCAGGAATATCGGCGGCTTCCAAGGAGTCCTTTCACTTTGGATCAGGTTATCCGGGGTAAAGGTGTTTCTCACTCTTCTTTCTGGCATATTCTGTGCCCGGTAGGTGGAGGTCTCACCTATGAACCCTACTATTAAGAGAGCAGGATCCAGAAGGAGACTGAGCAACCATGCTGAGCCATTTTCCTAACTCCTATAGACCACCTTTCCGTTTTCCTTTTTGAGTGGACCCCAAATTTCCATCTTTCGTTTGATGCGTTCCTATTTCTGTTGCTCTACCCGACGCACTCTATTATAATACTGCTTATTATGTCGCCTCGGTCTCGTCACTAATTTGGTTATCTTACTGCCTGCAGCTTCTTCGAAAGTGTATCCTGCAGATGAATCGACCGGTGGTTGAGGGGTCTCTAGGAAGTCCACCGTTTGAAAAGCCAAATATTGAACAGGTAATCTTGCCATGCAGTTTGGGGTGCGCAGAGGGTTATAGATGGATATGATACAAATGGGAAGTCCTAAAATGAATTACTTGGCTAGCTGCGAGTACATGTCTATAAATGTAGTTGTCTGCAGCTGGTGACTTTGTAGTTGTTGAAAGGACTTTGTCAGGGTACGCAGAAAGATAGGACATCCTGCGATGGGTTTCCCGTTTCGCATTGCGGTGCCATGTTGGAAATCATCGCTAATGAGAATGAAGCCATTCAAAAGAATTAGGCTCATATGTGTTCAACGCATGAATCTCGCACTATTTTCACAACAGTGTGAAGGCAGGCCTAGTCTCATTGCTTTAAAGGTTTTACACTTTTTTAATATTATGGGTACTTGTCCAGGAAGAGGGTAAGTTACCTCTTAGGGAGAGCATCTAGTAAGTGTGAGGACATTTATAAGGCCATGCATGCTCCTCTGGGAAATTTATGCTAATGGGACAATGGCTTTATAGCGCCACCTATTAGAAGGCAGCATTCCTGCAAGTCAATGTCAGACCTTTTAACAAGCCTTGTAACAATGACCGGAAATATAAGCCAAAGCCAGAGTCTTGTCCAGAAAGAAAAGGCAACCATGACTCTGGCTTTGGCTTATATTGCTAAAAGGTCTGACATTGACTTGCAGGAATGCTGCCTTCTAATAGGTGGCGCTGTAGAGGCCTTGTTCCATCTTCCCATTTGGTAACTTGTCCATAAATGTATTATTCTTTTCTAAGAAGCCTGTCTTATATCCCTTATCTGATCCATCCGCAGGGTGTGTTGAATTTCGTGCAGTACAAGTTTAGCCACCTGCAACCAAAGGAGCGTCAGACGATGTACGAGCTCTCCAAAATGTTCCTCCTTTGTCTCAATTATTGGAAGCTGGAGACCCCCTCCCAGTTCCGGCAGAGGTCACAGAGTGAGGATGTGGCGACGTATAAGGTTAATTACACAAGGTAAAAGTTGTTTGTTTTTTTTTCTGTGAGGATACGCGTTCTACCATCCTAAACTCAAGTTTCTTTCGTGGAATGAGATTAAGGCCGGTTTCACGCAGGTGACAAAATTGTGGGTTTTTTTTTTTTCGTGATGCGACAGTGTTACAAATCGCATCTATGTGAAGCCCAGGTTTCCCAATGGGTTCCTTCACATTGGTGATGTTTTATAGCTGCGACATTGCGAGTAAAAGAAATTGCGGATTGCTGCATATTGCCACAGTTTGCGAAGTTTTATAGTCCATGTTTCCCTGTGGAGCCTTCCTATGTGTTGTGTCGCGGTTTTGTTGCGATACAACTTTTACAGTAGGAAATCTACTGTAAAAGCCCTAAAATAAGCCCTAGCTGCAGAAAAGAAAAATAATTGGTTTCTTCAGGGCTGGCTCTGGTTCTCGAGCACTGCGGCTCAGCCAATCAGTCAGAGGCAGCACTTCCTGGAGGCAAGGTTTTTCAAACTCCTGACCAGGAAACTCTGTCGGAGAACTTCAAACAAGTGCCGGAGCTGGACAGCGCCTCTTAGGCCATGTTTTTGGGGTTTTTTTTATACCGTTAGGGCTTATTTTTGGCAAAAGAGTGCTAAAAACCTTTTGGCGCTGTAAATTTCCAAATCCACAGCATGTCTGTATCTGTTTATGGACGTTTTTTCACAGATTTCATTCCTTTTCAATGTATAGGGCTAAAATCCACAGTTAAATGTGTGCGTAAAAAGTGGATTTTGCTACAAATTTGCCACTAACCTTTTGCTGGTGATGCGGTTAAACGTTTTCTATATATCAGTGTGAAGGGATGAGGGAACTTCCCCTTGTGGAGATGAGTATATACTTCTTCTCTGTTTCAGGTGGCTCTGTTACTGTCACGTCCCGCAGAGCTGTGACAGCCTGCCAAGATATGAAACTACGCATGTGTTTGGAAGAAGCCTGCTCCGCTCCATCTTCACAGTGACACGCAGGCAGCTGCTAGAAAAGTTCAGGGTGGAGAAGGACAAATTGGTTCCAGAGAAGAGAACGCTGATTCTCACGCACTTTCCCAAGTCAGTATACACAACCCTTCTTTAATTGCTACATGCATGAGACATCGTTATAGAGTAGTCAGTTTCCCATAAGGGATGAGGCATTCCTGGTAATTTCACACACAAGCCGGTGATTAAAGTAACTGTTGCTTTCATGCTCTAGAGCATTATTCCCAACAGTATTGATATGTCTGACTTTCGGCTGTTACAAGCAAAGTATTTACAGGTAGAACATGCTAGGACTCGTGTACACAGCCGAATATATTTGTGATATACCCCTGTTGAACTGCAGTGGGCCACTACTTATACTATCCTACCTAAATTAATTAGACACCTGAGCAAGAATCAAAAATATTTA